>NC_067249.2:113223487-113529946 GCF_019359855.2 Lolium perenne
CGAACCGGCCAGCCCAGCCCATCTTCTTTCCCTTCCCCGCAGCCCAACCCACCTTCCCTGGCCCGCGTACCTCTTCAGAAAAGCGGAGACCCAGTCTCCTTTTTCCTTTCGTCGTCTACAGACATGAGAAGGGCGTGACCCATCGCTGTCCACCACCATGCCGTGGTCCTCCCCTCCACCGACGCGCCCACCTCCACCTGCCCTCCCCTCTCCTTATTCTCTCTGGACCACGCCAACTTCCTCCTCCCCCAAGTCTTCTCCTCCTCCCCTTTTTCTTTCTTCGTCTGCAAGACAAGCAGATAAGAACTCCCCACCACCGTGAGCGCCACCGTCGGCCTCGCCATGGCGCCGTCGCAGGAGGCCACCCCGAGCCCATCCAAGACCACCGTTCGATGCGCACCGTCATCCTCTACCACCTCCTGCAAGGAATCGTCTCGATGCCCCTTCAATCGAGCGTAGTTCGCCGTTCCCCTCTCCGACCCTGGCGGCTTTCATCTCCGATTCCGGCCGACCCCGACCTCCTCCGGCCAAACCGACCTCGCCGTCGTCCTCCTGGTAACATACCACGTCTCCTTGACCTCCTCCACGCCTCGTTCCGCCTCTCGCTGCTGTTGCCGACGTTGATGCCGCCGTTCCGCTGCAGATAGTCACCGCCGGCGAGTTCTCCGGTGGTCCCCGACAACGGCGCCGCCTCCTCTTGGTCCGCCCCCACGAGGCGCACCCGACGCGCTCGTCCTCTCTTCCTGAAGCACCGCCAAACGTCCCCGCGCGACCATGCCGCCTCGCCGTGGTCACCGCCCCTGCCAGAACGCGCCTGGCATCCCTTTTCATCGAACACGTTCAGCGCGTGCCCGCATGGTTTGCCACGTCGGCATGCCAGCGTGGCGCCGGGCCCATCTGCCAGCCTCTGTGGGTAAACTCCTCTAGGTGAGAAACGGTTCCCAGATCCAGATCTGAGTACGTTTTGCACCGAGCCCCCTGCAGCTTTTCTTTCTAACCCGAGGCCCCTGCTCCTGTCGGTTTTGTCAAAAACCCCCTGCAGGTTCTGTATCTCAGCCGCAGTCCAGTCAGCAGCTTCCTGTCCCAGTCAGCATCCGCAGGGCCCGCGCGTCAGTCTCTGTGGCTGGATTCCCCTGGGTGAGAAAAGCCCCGCCCCTTTTCTGTTTTTCTGAAAATTGCAGAAAATGTCTATAACTTGCAAAATTCATATCTCCTAAACTATAACTCCAAATTAAAAGTGTTATATATGAATTTTGACCAGAAAAATGTGCTGAACATGATTATGCCATCCATTCATATGTTTGCATGTCGCATCATGTTGCGCGTTGATAGTTGTGCATTTCCACCTTACATATATGCGGAGTATTTCGGTTATCCAACTAGGATTTCCCCGCTCCGTTTAATATTGATGTAGTGCACCCATGCCATGTCTTGCCATGCTAATCAACCATTTACTTTGTCGGTAGAAATGCAAGTCCAACCTTAATTTGATTGTCCGGGGTTCCGACTCCGATTAAATTGGATAACTTGCATTGCACCATCTATGCCATGTCATGCATATCATCATAAACATGCTGGATCTTCTTTATCCGTAGTAGTAAGACTTGCATACGTTGTTTGTCCAGCATTTGCTTCTTCCCGGATAGGATCGCGAAGTGGTGTTGTGAGATACGACGAGTTCTTCGACAAGTTGTCCTGCAGCTTTTCACAGGCGAGCCCTCTCTCTTCACCTATTTTACTCTCTCCCTCGCACTGCTATCCCTATGTTGCGATTCTTTATCGAGTCACGTGTCCTATTCCACTTGTTTACCATAATACTCCTATATGTATCATTCCTTACCCATAGCCGTTGCTTGATGTTTGAGCCTTGCGAGTCGTAGGCGTGTTTAGGTTTTGTTGTTTATCTCGATCTGTTATCGGGATATGTTGGGTTGTTGGGAGGTTATCACATGCTATATCAGTTGTTGGAGATACACATGCTTTACTTAATTGTTAACAACTAAAATTGTAAGCAGAGGCATCTGTGAGCCCCTTTGCGAAAGCATCGGAACTTTGACTTGCTAATGTCCCCTAGGACCCGAGTTCTTGTTATCTGTTCCGAGATTGAGCGCTCTACCCATGCGTGGGGACGATTATTGGGACCCCCCCTCACCCATTACCATTTCTCAAGTCTGTTGAAAAGGGGGCCACAACCTTGGTTTTATTTGCCTATGCCATGTATGCCATGCTTTACTTACTGTTGCCTTCGGGTGTTTACTTCCTGTTGCCTTCGGGTGTTTATATTCTGTATTGTACCTTACGGGACGTTTAGCGAAGCGTGTGGTTCGCACGCCTAGCCGCCGGCGCAAACCTTTGAGTCCGTCTCGGAGTACGGCCGAACTTCGATACGGGTAGCTTAGGCGGGTGGCCCCCCTAGACTTTCTTGTTGAACTGGGAACGGTCTTGTTGTGAGACATCCACCTGTCGTAAGTGGGTCGAGCATGCGTATGGTTACATTTGGGCAACCCCTGCAGGGTGTACATCTTATCGATAAGCCGTGTCCGCGGTTATGGACGACTTGGAATTGCATAGCTTGATCATAGAACAACTTACACCTTTATGTTGCTGATAATAATTTGCTAATAACTTGATTGGTAATATAGCATTACTACAACCGATACCTAATAAAACTTGTCCACCGTTGAGTGCCTTTTACATTGCCTCTTCGCTTTGTTGAAGGGGATATGTGTAATCGGCTGGGTTATGTTTGTGTAGTATTTATCTGTTACCTTATGCGCTCTCTTATCTTATCTGAGTAGACGGATGTTGTAGCGTGTCTCTATTGGTTATAGTTTCGCTGCCGCTAAACCTACCATATAGCCCCCGGCGATATATATATTATACTCGCCCGGCGAGCATAGCCATTTCTAGTCTCGCTAAGTACGTGCCGGAGTTCGTTCCTTGGTACTTACTCTCGCCTTTTCCCCTTTCTCTTTTGCTTCCTCCCTCTTGTCGGCAACTGATGGCCCGACTTTGACAGGTACAAGATGATGACGTTAGCAAGGTTACCCTTCCGGTTTGGCCTGGGCAGGGTTATGGACGCCACTGGTTATCTTCAGGACTCTTAGTCCAATTTGTATCTTGTCCGTACTCGGACGCATTCGATCTTTTGTATGATTTGGATATTTGTATTGTATATTTGTATCTTGAATCGTTGGAGTTGTTGTTGTAATATATGTATCTTGTGGGCTCTATTGTAATCCTGTTGTAATGTTACCGCTCGTGTTAATTCCTCTGGCATCACGTGTGTGATTCGTCGCGCACGTCATGTCGGAGGGCGTCTCTGAATCGATATCGTGCGGATTTTGGCGGGATCGCTGGAATCCTCAGGATACCGGTTCCGGGGCGTCACAAGTTGGTATCAGAGCCCAGGTTGACGGTACCCCACTAGTCCAGCCCGTAGGATAACCTTGCCAACTGACGTTGTTGTGTCTAGTGTCAAAACTATTTTCTAAAATTCGTTGGATATATCTGACTAGATCTATTTTTCTCCTTACCTCTGTTCTTTCTCTTCTTACCTTTGCGAGTTTTGAATCTTCCCTTATCTGCTTCTCTGAGTCTTAGGTCTCTATGCGGGTTGGACGATCTTTGCCCCTCACCTATTAGGTCCGATCGTCGGAGGAACTTGACGAAAGTGCATCATCAATAGCGGAACAATGACTTCTTGTTGGTGGTGTCGATCGTTCTACATGGAGCAAGACTTCTTGTTAGTGGTGTCGAGGAGATCGACACGTCGCCTGAAGACCCGATAGTTCACATCTCTCCCCCGTACCTTGAGGTGGGATCTCGGGGCGCGATCCCTTGTTAGTGGTGTCGATTGTAACGGCCCCGGGTAGCACCCCTATTAGATTTTGCCTGTTCTTTTCTTTTTGTGCATCATCATGGCATATGCATCATATCATCCACAAGATTTTATCAAATAAAATTATTTTTAAATAAAAAAAACTATTTCGGTTTCCCTCTCATATGGTTTAATAAATCCTCTCTTCTTTTTCATTTAACAAAACCCTAAAACAAAACTATTTTTAGTTTGCAAAATAAAATGTTGGCAATATTTTGTATTTTCCTTTATCTCTGTCTCCCCACCTCTGAGTTCAAAACTCAACTTTTGTTGATCAAGTTTCAAACAGTTTTCAAATAAAAAGGAAATGCTTTTCTAAAAAGAAAAACCAAAACCCCTAACCCTCTCTCTTCCCCGGCCCATCCCTCTCCTTGCTGGCCCAGTCTTTCACCCTCTCTTTCCTTCCTCATCCGAACCGGCCAGCCCAGCCCATCTTCTTTCCCTTCCCCGCAGCCCAACCCACCTTCCCTGGCCCGCGTACCTCTTCAGAAAAGCGGAGACCCAGTCTCCTTTTTCCTTTCGTCGTCTACAGACACGAGAAGGGCGTGACCCATCGCTATCCACCACCATGCCGTGGTCCTCCCCTCCACCGACGCGCCCACCTCCACCTGCCCTCCCCTCTCCTTATTCTCTCTGGACCACGCCAACTTCCTCCTCCCCCAAGTCTTCTCCTCCTCCCCTTTTTCTTTCTTCGTCTGCAAGACAAGCAGATAAGAACTCCCCACCACCGTGAGCGCCACCGTCGGCCTCGCCATGGCGCCATCGCAGGAGGCCACCCCGAGCCCATCCAAGACCACCGTTCGATGCGCACCGTCATCCTCTACCACCTCCTGCAAGGAATCGTCTCGAGGCCCCTTCAATCGAGCGTAGTTCGCCATTCCCCTCTCCGACCCTGGCGGCTTTCATCTCCGATTCCGGCCGACCCCGACCTCCTCCGGCCAAACCGACCTCGCCGTCGTCCTCCTGGTAACATACCACGTCTCCTTGACCTCCTCCACGCCTCGTTCCGCCTCTCGCTGCTGTTGCCGATGTTGATGCCGCCGTTCCGCTGCAGATAGTCACCGCCGGCGAGTTCTCCGGTGGTCCCTGTCGTCGTGGCGAACGAGCAGATGCCATGGGATGACTTAAGTTGGGGCCGAATGGGCGCTAGAGGATTCGGGGGAGGGTTTGCGACTAGATGGGATGAACTTCCGGATGCTTTCCTCAAGAACACAACCAAAGGCCGGTATGCAAGAAGAGAGACAAGAGGAAGAACTCTTTACTAGATCGCTTGCTTCATTGATCTCAACATGATTACAGGTGCTTGGATACAAGTTCTATCGTCTAATCTCCTCTGTGGACACGCGCCCGTATGAGGCAGTGCCCCCTCTCCTTATATAGGGGAGAGGGTGGCTTACAGAACAAGAAACCCTAATGGCATCTTTGACTGGACAAACTACTTTACAAAGCTACTTTAATCATAGATGACGCCGGAGTCTTCTTTAATCAGGGACGCTGACGTCCTCCGGCTTCTTTCAGCGTCATCTCTCTCTTTGGCGCCAGGGCTCTGATTAAAGCCGCTTTGCTTAGCTCATCCTTGTCTTCTTGCTCTGAAGAGAATCTTTGACCAGTCCCGCCGACAGGCCCTTCTCTCCGGTATCTTCTTTACTGGTTCCGTATACCCCTTGGGGATACCGGCTTAGCTTCACTTAGCCCAAACTCTTACCTTTGTGTTCCGGTTAGAATATTAAACCGGTATCTCGATGGCTCAAACCATCCGGTTTGGCATGCCTTTGGCATACCGGGGGTCATCCCCCCAACATTAGTCCCCGAAGCTGGTATAGTCTGGCGGATTCTATCCTACAGACCATGCCAGGTTTTAATCTTTTTAGGATACCGGTTTAATCTCTCCGGCTTTGAACTTGGATCCGGTATCTTTGCCCTTATTTTTCTTTTCTCTCTTTGCAAGGCATCCCCCGGCATCTATTTTCTCCGGTATCATTCGCATTTACTCTTTCCTCGGCGAAGTCAAGAATATCTCGGGCCCCGCGCCTGTCAGTGACATGCGCACTGTTAACTGACGCGCCAGTGTCAGTTGTCACTTCGCTTCGACTCCCGCGCGTTCATTAAATGCACCACTACGGATCCCACTAGCCACTACAGATCTGTGTGTGCCTCCGTGTGGCTTCTTATTTTTTCGCGTGTACTTCCTCGCCACGTGGCGGCCCGTGGTGCGAATCGTGGCAGCCCGTGGTGCGAACCGTCGCGGCCCGGCGGTTTTCGGCCCACCTTCTCTCTTCTTTATAAGGAGAACTGCCCCTTCTTCTTCCTCTTCTTGCATTCCCCAACCTTCGCGCATAGTACTCCTCGCTTTCTGCGCCTTCGCCGCTCTTCGTCCGCCGTCGTTCGCTTGAGCTCCGTCGCCCGGCGAACTCACGCCGCGTTTCCGCCGGACCTCGCCGTGCGGAAATCTTCCGCAGCACCTCCGTCGCGACCGCAGCATTCTTGCTTCTCCGCGCCCGTTCCCGCTTCACCGTCGACGGTGTACGTCGGCGACCGTAGGCCCGCTCCTTCGCCGGTGAAAGTCCTCTCCAGCGACCGCACCGCCTCAGGTTAGTACCAATCTCACTTTGCTTGCGCTTTGCTCGTTTTCTAGATCTTGGGTCGATAGTGTTCTTATTTCCCCTTTTTCTTTTATTTTCTTCTTACTCGTAGATCTTCGCGCGGGGTTCAACTGTGGGATTTCTGTTTTTTCACCCCTAGAACAATGTCCAGTGAGGAATCTTCCTCTGCCTCTTCTTCTGCTTCCTCTTCCGGTAGCCGGAGTAGGCAAGCTTCCAGTAGATCTACGGCCTCAGATCCGATGGATACCGATTCTGGCAGCCAGCAGGAATCCGGTAGCCATCAAGAATCCGGTAGCTCTAGCCAAGCTTCCGGCGCCGAGCCTTCCCCTATCACCCGTGGAGCCTGGATGGGCTCCAATGTTACCGAATTCGAGATCGACTGGCTTTACCGGTCTCGGAGGATTCCGGAAGGAGTATCTTGCCGGCTTCCCGGTGACGAGATCGTACCGGTGCTCCAGCCCGGTGAACACATTGCTTTTCCTGCTCATTTTGAGCGTGGCTTCGGCCTTCCTGCCTCGCCTTTTTTCTGGGAGTTCTTAGATTTCTATGAACTCCAACCTCATCATCTTCCTGGCAATGCCATCTTTTACCTTTCCTGCTATGCCACCTTCATGGAGGCCTACATCGGCATTTGTCCCACTCGTGAGACGTTTGCCCGCTTCTTTTCTCTGCGGATTAATTTCGTTCAGGGCAAGGAAATTCCTAAGCCCAAGCCGCCTGTGGAGTGCAGGTCCTGCATCGTTGGCTCCCGCCAGGGGAGCCCTTTCTTTAAGTTCACCGGCCTCGAGTCCTGTCGCGCCTGGCAAGGAACTTTCTTCTACGTGAAGAACAACGGCCGCGCGAATCTCATTGATCTTCCGCCGTTCAAAGTGGGGCCTCCCAGTAGAGCCAACTGGAGCTATAACCCGAAGACGGATCACATCGAAACCAACCGGGTGGTACGCTTCATGGCCACTTTGAAGAAGGAGACCAACATCTGCTCGGATGATATCATCCGCACTTTTATTTCGCGCCGGGTGCTTCCTCTCAAGCGCCGGGTGCATAGGATGAGCGAGATGTACGGTCCTGGCGATCCCACCAAGATCACAGGCCATCCCCTTAGCAAGAAGGACATCGTCCGCAATGCTAGGCAGATCTGCCAAACTGCCATGCCGTTTGACTGGGAATGGGGCCTCCTTCCCCTCAGCACTACTAACCCTCCGACCCAAGAAGTAAGAGATTACGCAATTAGGGTCGGTTTTGCCGGTAACTTTTTTGCTCTTGTTAACCCTCTTTTTTCGTGTTTCAGGCCAAGGACCGCTTCCCCCTCATTCAAGGAGAGCGGCGTGGGATCTGCGTGAAGCGCGCCCTTGACTCCGTCGACCCGGATCCTTACATTTTTTGGAAGGATCTGAAGATGGGCAAGACCCCAGCCTCGCGCCTTGGCAGGTCTCCGCCGAAGCCAACCGGTTCTTCGGATGATCTGACCATGCTTGAGGTATTTTTCTTTTCCGGTTTCTTCTTCTTCTTCTTTCATTGTTGCTTTTTCGCGAATCGCTTCTTAGCCATTTTTAACTCATAGGTCCATGAGCACGCGCCGCCCTTGCGCGCCGAGGCTGGCTCCGAGTTTGTGGACAAACTCATGGCCCAGGGCCAAAAGAACAAGATGCCGGCATCTGATGCCGGTTCCAGTCAGGCCCCTCCCTCCAAGCGCTTCCGGACTGAGCCCTTGGGGGAGAAGGAAGTGGGCATGCGTCGCTACGGGCGCAAGCAGATGCCGACTGCCTCCGGGTAAGTTTCTTGTTTTCTTGCTTGCCTCTTTTTGCCAAGTTCTTTTTCCGGTTGCTTTTCTCCAACTGTTTTTCTTTCTTTTTCTCAGCCCTGCGCTCAGGCTTGGCTCAAGGCCAGCGGGCTCTGAAGGTTCCGCAAGGACCTCAACCCCTCCTCCTCGCTCAAGCCCGGCACCATCTGGTGCCTAAGAACACCTCCTCTGCCTCCCCTCTGGGGGGCACAACAAGTTTGGGGCGTGCGGCCCCTACACCGCCAGAACACCGCACGGAGGAGGATCTTTCCTTCCCTCCAGAGAACCAGGATACCGGCGCTAGCAACATCGGCGCCGAGGAAGAAGCTGCTGGGCGGGCGGAGCCTTCGGCTCCTCCCGTCCTTGAAAAGAAGACAACTTCCGCGCCGGAAACTTCCGTGCCGGAAAGTTCCAACTTGGGTGGTGCCCCTAGTGCACCCCCTTCTCCAAGAACTACTCCAACGCCGCCACCGGATGCGCCTCGCCCCAAACCTGCCGGGGCTGCTCCAACTGCGCCGCCGCCCAAGCTCTCCAAGCTAGTCAAGGGGAAGGCGACGGCCTCCAAGGCCCCTTCCGGTGGACAGCAGCCCTTGGTGCTGCATGTCTCCAAGGCCGCCAGCGATGCCAGCGGGAAGGCCACCGGCTTGCTCAGCCGCATCACTGAGTTCCGGTGTGGGGGCCGGGAGCTGGGGCATCTGCTGCCCTATGCCCAGCAATGGAACGCCGCGGATGTGACCCGGGCGACCCACGGCGTGGGCAAGGACAGGCAGCCGTTGCCAGACCCTGCTGGGGACCGATGCTCCGAGGAGCATTTCATGCGGCTCCGCCGAGCTGTGAAAGAGCTTGACAACGCGTGGTTTGATTCCACGAACAATCTGAGGGTAAGTTTCCAGCACTCTTTTCAACTTTTGCCGGTTCCCTTACTTCCGGATTTTTTCTATCTTTTCTTCAGTTTCATGCCGGTTTCTCTCTTGTCTATCTTCCCAGTCCCCGAGTTTTGTGGTGAGAGCGCAGCTTTTAGCACAAAACTTTAACTTAAAAACTTAGCGTGAAACCGGCATTGCCAGTCCCCGAGCTTCGGGTTAAGAACCTTGTTCTTAGTGCGAAACTTAGCTTAAAAACGCACAAAACTAGCACTGCCAGTCCCCGAGTTTCGGGTTAAGAACCTTGTTCTTAGCGCAAAACTTAGCTTAAAACGCGCGAAACTAGCACTGCCAGTCCCCGAGTTTCGGGTTAAGAACCTTGTTCTTAGCGCAAAACTTAGTTTAAAAACGCGCGAAACTAGCACTGCCAGTCCCCGAGTTTCGGGTTAAGAACCTTGTTCTTAGCGCAAAACTTAGCTAATCTCTTTTTCTTGAACAGCTCACGGCTGACGCTCGGACGGTCCTCTTTGAGGAGCTTCTATGGGAGCATCGGGACCTCGCTGAGGCACATGATAAGTGCCAAGGTAAGCTTTTGTACCACCGGCATCTTCTTACCGGAAACCTTTTTTCCTCCTAACATTTATAATTTTTGCTTAACAGTGATCCCGAAATCTTCCATTGAGGCTCTCAAGGAGCAGCTCGCCGCCGCCCAATGTACAATTTTCCCTCTTTCCTGTTAGCTTGGTTTTCTTTTCATCTTAATCAGCACAATTTTGTTAACACCTTCTTTTCCGGGTTTCAGGGGAGAAGGACCAGCTCATCCGGCAGCATCAGGAGGAGCTGAGCGCCCAAAAGACCAGCTACCAGGAGCTCAAGTCCCAGTTCATCCAGCTGGGGCTTGATCATGCTAAGGCTCTCAAAGCTGCTGAAGCTGATGCAGCGGCCAAGATGCATGAGGCTCTTGAAGATGCCGGCAACTCCAACATGGTGTTGCAGACTGAGCTGGAGGAGCTGGCCAAAGCCCGGAAGGCTGCCGAGGAAAAAGCTGCACGGCTGGAGGCGGAGCAGAAGGAGTACGACCGGCTGGTCGTGCAAACTGACGCACACGCCTACCGTAAGTCCTTTCCTTTTGCACTTTCCGATTACTGCCCACAAGCCTTTTTTCTTCCGATCGCATTTTCTTTTCATTATCTTTCCTTCCGGTTGCATTTTCTTTCGGATTCCTTTCCTTAGCCTTTTTCTTTCTTTGCACAGGCCTCTTCCCGGACTCTCAGAGGTTTGCTGTCAAGAAGGTTGACGAGCACCGCACTGCCCAGGCCCAAGAGAATCTTGGCGTGCCATGGACCCCCTATGACCATCTGGTCGCGCTGAACGCGCGGGTGTCTCATATGCGCGCCATAGATCGCAACATGTCTGACATTCCTGATGTAGCTACCCAGCTCTTCAGGACTTTGTGGCCTGGCGAGAAGGTGCCAGATACTTTCTCACTGATCAGCGACCGCCTTAAGGGCGCCGGCAGGAGGATCCGTGAGTGGCAGTGCTCTGCTGCCCGCGCTGGAGCAGACTCTGCCCTCCGCGTCGCTTTCTCATGGTATCCGGAGCTGAACTTGGATGCCCTCACCGGAGTGCGCGAAGGCGCGGAAACCGATCTGGACCCGATTCTCACCGCTAAGCGGCAGGATCGCGCGTACCACATCGCGGAGTACGCTGACATGCGCACCTTCATCCCTCCCCCTCCTGACGTCCAAGATTATCTCGACGAGGAGGAGGATGAAGCCGAGGAGGAGCCTCTGGGCGATGCCGGTGCTGGCGATGCCCCTCCTGAAGCCCCCGCTGCCTGATCATCTACTTGCTTGAAAATTTACCTGTGTTATGATCTTTGGTCCTGCTTATCTCAAAACAATGTCCCGTTAAATTCTACCCCGGTATGCCGGGGTTTATGATGTAAAACTCTAAGTTCGCTTTTGGTTGCCGTACAACAGTTTATGCCGGTAAGTTATACCGGTAGTCAATTATCTTAAGTTTTCCTTAGTATAATTGCTTTTGGTTTTGCTTTTATCCTGCACTGCAAAGATTTCCAAATTGTTTCCGCATCCAATTCGATGCACACTTGGTTCTTTTGCCTTGGCTCTGCCTGCCTTCTCTGGGCGTTCTTTGGCGTATGAGCACAAGGTTCTTTCACCAAACAAGCATTTTCTTGAACTTAGAAATAACTTCGAAATTTTGCAAAAAACCGGTTTAACCGGGGTTAGTTAAATTTTTCCGGATTGTTTGTTCCCACTCTCTCTCTTCGCGGTTCGCGTGCTTAGTTGCTACCGGTTTATCTTGCTTGCCATGAAGCCGGTTTGCGGACAGCAGCAGAGTCGAAGACTCCGGTAGGTTTAGCACGCTACTAAACCACACAGACCACCTGTTCACCAACCAACCGGTGAACTGAACAAATAAACATGTTGCATGCAACTTAGGTTGGGGTAGTCCCCGAGATTCATTTGAGGTTCCGACATCTTTTATTCATAGCATGTAAGGTACAAAAAGGAACTTCTTACTCCACAACTTCAAGAGTAGAAAGGACGCAACAGAGCTACGTTCCATGGACGCTTGCTCTCCTCTCCGGACCTGTCCGCCTTTCCTTTTTTCCACTCATGTGCATCGATCAAGTAGTATGCATCATTGTGAAGCACTTTGCTCACAATGAAGGGACCTTCCCATGGTGGTGAGAGCTTATGCCGGCCTTCAGTGCGCTGCACTAGGCGTAGCACCAGATCTCCTTCCCGGAAAACTCTCGGGTTAACCTTCCGGCTATGATAGCGTCGAGGTTTCTTTGGTAAATGGCTGTTCTTGCCAAAGCCAGCTCTCTTGCTTCTTCTAGCAAGTCCACATCATTTTCTCTGGCCTCTTTGACCTCTTGCTCAGTATAGAGTTGTACCCTTGGTGAATCATGAATGATGTCAGTTGGTATGACTGCTTCTGCTCCGTATACCATGAAGAATGGAGTGTACCCAGTGGACCGGTTTGGAGTTGTTCTTATGCTCCAAAACACTGATGGTAGCTCATCAAGCCAACACCCCGGTGACTTTTCTACCGCCTCAACGAGCCTTGGTTTGATACCGGAAAGTACCAAAGCATTCATTCTTTCCACTTGGCCATTGCCGTGTGGGTGTGCCACTGAGCACAAATCCAACCGGATGTTGTTGTCCTCACAAAACCTTTTGAACTCACCTTGAGCAAAGTTGGTTCCATTGTCAGTGATGATGCTGTGCGGGTATCCATACCGCAAAATGACATCTTTTAAGAACTTCACCGCTGTATGCCCATCACATTTTGCGATAGGTTTCACTTCTAGCCACTTGGTGAATTTATCCACCATAACCAAGATGTGAGTCATGCTGCTCCTTGCAGTTTTGAATGGTCCGACCATATCGAGGCACCAAACAGCAAACGGCCATGTTAATGGTATTGTTTTTAAACCGGACGCTGGGGTATGATTTTGCTTGGCGTACCTCTGGCACCCGTTGCATTTTCTTACTAAATCCTCAGCGTTTTCCAAAGCAGTGGGCCAATAAAACCCATGCCGGAATACTTTTGCTACCAGCGCCCTTGATGAAGCATGATGCCCATATTCTCCTTGGTGAATCTCCTCAAGCATTTCTTTCCCTTCTTCCGGTTCCACACATCTTTGGAGGACACCGGTAACACTTCTCTTGTACACCTCACCATTGATGAATGTATATGCTTTGGACCTTCTTTGGATTCTCCTTGATTCATTTTCGTCATCCGGCAAGGTGTCGTTGATCAGGAATTCCTTAATAGGTTTAACCCACGACGGTGTCTCTTGAACCAAAAACACCGGTGCATCTATCTCCATGCTATCTACCAGCATCGTTTCTTCCGGTACGGCTACAACAGTCCCCGAGCTTGCCGGAGCAGTCCCCGAGTTTACCGGTGCAGTCCCCGGGTTTCCTTCATCGATATCCATGGGTACTACATGCGATTCCGGTACGAAAATTGATTCCGATTCCGGGCTTGGTTTGATTGATGGTACTCTTAAGTGTTCCAAGGCTATTCCAGGAGGAATTTCCTGCCTAGATGAGCCCAGCTTGGACAAAGCATCCGCGGCTTCGTTTTCTGCCCTTGGCACATGGTGAAACTCACAGCCCTCAAAGAAGCCGGCAATCTTTTGCACGTGAAATCTGTACAAGGCTATGTTTGCATCCTTCGCATCACAATCGCCGGAACATTGCTGCACCACAAGATCTGAATCTCCATAGCAAATGATCCGGTGCGCACCGATTTCTTTTGCGACCTTTAATCCATGGATCAAGGCCTCATATTCAGCGACATTATTCAATGCCCTGAAATGCACTTGCAAAACATACCGGAGATGATCTCCTTTTGGCGAGGTAAGCACCACACCAACACCTAGACCCTCCTTGAGTTTGGATCCATCAAAGTGCATTTTCCAGTATTCTATCTTCTAATCTGGCGGTTTGTATTGCATCTCCGCCCAATCGACGAGGAAATCAGCCAAAGCCTGTGATTTTATGGCATCTCTTCTTTCGTACGCTGGTACATATGGTGATATCTGGATTGCCCACTTTGCAATCCTTCCGCTAGCGTCCTTGTTGCACATGATATCGGAGATTGGTGCTTCACTCACCACCTTCATAGGATGTTCTTCAAAGTAATGCTTGAGTTTTGTGGTGGCCATGTACACGCCATAAGTCATCTTTTGGAAGTGAGGGTAGTTTTGTTTTGAGAGGGAGAGCACCTCGCTCAGGTAGTATACCGGCCTCTGGACGGTTTTTCCTTCCTCTTCTCTTTCAACCACAACCACTACGCTCACAACCCGGTTTGTTGCTGCTATGTATAATAGCATAGGCTCTCTTTCTAGAGGTGAAGCCAGTATAGGTGCTGTGGCCAACATTGTTTTCAGTTCTTTAAACGCTGCGTCTGCCTGAGGGGTCCAGACGAACGTGTCAGATTTTTTCATGAGAGCATAGAGTGGCAGAGCTTTTTCTCCCAACCTGCTTATGAACCGACTTAGCGATGCCAAGCTACCGGTAAACTTTTGCACGTCTTTTAGATCGCGCGGTATTGTCATTCTTTCGATTGCCTGGATTTTTACCGGATTTACCTCAATGCCCCGGCTTGATACGAGAAAGCCAAGCAACTTGCCGGCTGGGACACCGAAGGTACACTTTGCCGGATTGAGCTTCATCCGGAACCTTCTTAGGTTATCAAATGTTTGCCGGAGGTCATCGATTAAGGTTTCCTTTACCTTAGTTTTTACCACCACATCGTCCTCATACTCATACACTTGCACATTCTTTCCGATTTGATCAAACAAGCATTTTTGCATACAGCGCTGGTACGTTGCACCAGCGTTGCGCAAACCGAAAGGCATAGTGACATAGCAATAAGCCCCGTGCGGGGTAATGAACGCAGTTTTTATTTGATCTTCCTTTTTCAAGGGGATTTGGTGGAAACCGGAATAAGCATCCAAGAAAGACAACAGCTCACATCCTGCAGTGGAATCAATCACTTGATCGATCCTGGGTAAGGGGAAAGGGTCTTTCGGGCAAGCTTTGTTCAAGTTGGTGTAGTCAATGCACATGCGCCACACCTTTGGAGCTTTTGCTTCCATGTTTTCTTCCTTCTTCTTCTCGACCAGCACCAGATTAGCTAGCCACTCGGTGTGCAGTACCTCCACAATGAAACCGGCAACCAGTAACTTTGTCACCTCTTCTCCAATGATCTTTCTCCTGTCTTCAGCAAACCGGCGCAGCGGCTGCCTTACTGGATTTGCATCTTTCCGGACATTTAGTGAGTGCTCAGCCAGCTCCCTCGGAACACCTACCAAGTCATCAGTAGACCAGGCAAAGATATTCCGATTCTCACGGAGGAAGCTGACGAGCGCGCTTTCCTATGCCTCATTCATACCGGCACCGATACGAACGGTGCGTTCAGGGTAAGCTGGATCCAGCACGATGTCTTTTGTCTCTTTTGTTGGCTTGAACGCCGGTGTGCCCAAGTTTGCACTCATTGCCGCTAAGCTCAGCTGCGAGGACTGAGCCAGCGCAACCGCGGTTTGCATCATCCTCTTCTCTTCAGCAATCACCAGCGATTCTGCCAGGTTTGATCCGGCGGAAGCTGTTTCCAGTGAGACTTTGTAGTTTCCCACCACAGTCAAGGGTCCACGAGGTGCCGACATCTTCATCTTGAGATACGTCGTGTGAGTCGAGGCCATGAAAGCAGCCAACGCCGGTCTCCCCAGCAAAGCATGGTAAGGACTATCTAAGTCCACCACCTCAAACTCAAGGTTTTCAACCCGGCAATTGTCACGTCCTCCAAATGACACATCCACCCGGACTTTTCCAACCGGTGCACAGGACAGTCCCGGAACGATTCCATGGAACGTTGTGCGCGTTGGCTGAAGCAAGTTTTCTGTTATGCCCAGCATGTTCATGGTGTGCCTGTACATGATGTTTATGCTGCTCCCATTGTCTATCAGCACCTTGCTGAACTTGACTCGAGCGTTTGGCCCTTGCATGATTGGGTCCAAGACGAGAGCATAGCCACCCGGGTTCGGCATGACCTTAGGGTGATCCTTGAATGACCACAAGATCTCTTGATCAGACCACAGCATATATTTTGGTATTGCCGGCATCACCGCGTTCACTTCCATAGAACGGCGATACAGGCTTTGTTTATCAGTTGGCTCAGTTACGAACACAACGCAGCACATATCTGGATCTTTGTAAATATTCCGGCCCAAAGGTGCCGGTGGCGGTGGTTGGTCATTGCCCTCCATCACCTGGTTAACCTGCTGGTACTGCTGCCGGTTTGGCTGCACCGGTAAGGCGTTTGCTCCGGTAAGCGGTGGTGGTGGTGGTAGCTGTTGTTGCCGCGGCATGTCTTGTGGTGGTTGTGCATCTTTTACCGTTCCTTTTTGCATCAAGTACTTGGTCCAAGTGCAATCCTTCGTCAGATGGTTTGACGGGTGTGCCGGGTTCGGTGTGTGCCACCGGCAAGGTTGGTCCATGGCAGCTTCCATGGTGTACTTCGTGGGTTCTTGCCAGTTCTTTTTCTGAACCCAGGGCTTCTTTTCTACCCACTGTTTTTTAGGACCCGCCCATGGCTGCGATCCGGTTCTCTGCCTCTGACTGCCGCTGGCCTCAGAGTTTTCTTGCACTGCAGCAACTTGCTGCGGACCGTACCTTCGATCCGGAAAATCTTCCCTTCTTTTGTTATTCCGGTTATCCCGGTGTTGCTCTTGGCGCTGCTGTTCCGGCTCAGGTTGCCTTTGCCGGCTGCGTTGGGTCTCCCAACGCATAGCTATCCGCCACACGTATCATCTCTGCCAACGTTGTCGGCATGTTCCGCTGCAGCTTTTGCCACAACGGTGAACCTCTCCTGCACCCACTGCTAAACCAAGCAATGGCCTGTGCCTCGATTACCCCTTCACAGGAGTTCCTTGTGGTGTTCCACCGGGCCAGATAATCCCGGTCTGTTTCGTTCTGGCGCTGTATGCACAGAGCGAGCTGTTGCGGCCTGTTTGGCCTCTGATAGGTGCTGCTGAAATTGCTCACAAAGGCTTCCTCAAAATCCAGCCAGCCATTTATGCTTCCTGCCGGCAAGTTGTTTAGCCAGATTCTTGCCGGCCCAACCAGAAATGATGGTATGATTTTCACGGCCCATCGCCGATTTCCTCCTCCTGCTACGGTTCCTCCGCCGCCTGCGACGTACACTGCGGTCACGTAATCCACGAGCCAATCTTTCGGCTTCGTGGTGCCATCATATGTTTTTGTGTCACGGGGCAACATAAAGTTGCGAACTGGTGGTTTTTCTTTCATGATCCTTGGGCCAAAACATTTTGGGCCTGGGGGACCTTCCTCCTCGATCATTTCTGACAAGTACACTCTATCCAGACGGTGCCTCGCATCCCGTTCCGGTAGGTACCTTTCTCCCAAGCGTTCTCCCAACGAGTTCCGGTATGCTGCCGGTCTTGCAGAATCAGCTTCATCATAACATTCCGGTACCGCGGCCCTTGCCTGCCGGTACCTCGGGGGATCTATTTCCTCCTCATCATACGCTACCCTTGCAGCCCGATAATTTTACCCGGTTTCTTGTCTACCGGCATGATTGTTTCCGGCATAGCCCTCTTTGGCGTAGCCTCTGTTTGCCCCTTGGCCTTTTCTGCCGGGATCATATTGCCCGGCTTGTTGCTTTCCGGCAAGAACTGGATCGTACACAGTCATCTGCTGCGCATTCACTTCTTTTTCTCTTCTTCTGTCCGGATGGGGGGACGAAGCCTGCCCATGGGACTTGCTACCGGCATTCCTTGTCGAACGCGCGGATTTTGAAGCCACAGCCTTGTTTAGCCTATCAAGCTGCTCTGCATGCTATTGCTCGATAGTTTCAAGAAGTTCCCGGACACGCTCTTGTTGTTTTGCCAGAGCGTCCCCGGAAAGCGAGTCACACAGCGCTACGGCAGCTTTAGCAGCTTTTATCTTTTTATCCGGGCTACTGTACTTAGGTTTCTCTACAATGCTCACAGACGCAGAGATACTTTTACCGGCAGCAACTTCTTTGCGCAGGTCCTGATCTAGATTGCGAGCCTTAAGCCGGTTTTCCGATATCCTAGCAGCATGCGCGCTAACAGAAGCAAAGCCATGGGCAGCGTTGTACTCACGTAGGGTTAGGTTCAGCTCGCGCTGCGCTCTGGCGATGCCCTTGCCGCTCTCGAGCATCTTCTGGCGCTGCGCCTCCAGCTCCGCCTGAGCCGCTGCCGGGTCGATGTTCTGCGCGATGGGGGTGGCGAGGACGTTCATCGCCGCTTGGAGCGGTGTTTCCGGTGGCGCGGACGATGCTCCCGCTGCGCCTGCGCCTCGCTCCAGCGGTGGCTTGGCCGCACGGGTCGAAACCGCACGCCCAGCGCCTTCTTCTGCAGCTTCTTTGCCGGGGTCGACCGCGCCTGCCATCATCACCTCCACGCTCCCTGGAGCACGGCCAACATGTAGCCACCTTGGTGGATCCGGCGCCACCAGCACCGGCGAGAGGCACTGGCGCACAGGAACGGTGCCGAAGTAGATGCGGTGGCTACCGAACTCGATGATGCGGCCGTTCTTGGGGAAGATGCCGCCGTTGGCGAAGCAGCCCGCGTTGTCGTTGATGAAGTCCATGGTGTAGATGCGCTGCACCAACGTGGAGACCGTACGCTGACCGGCGACGTCGAGGATGCCCGCCCGAATGTGAACTCCAGCAAGCGCCACTTCATGCCCCACGGTGGGCGCCAACTGTCGTCATGGCGAACGAGCAGATGCCATGGGATGGCTTAAGTTGGGGCCGAATGGGCGCTAGATGATTCGGGGGAGGGTTTGCGACTAGATGGGATGAACTTCCGGATACTTTCCTCAAGAACACAACCAAAGGCCGGTATGCAAGAAGAGAGACAAGAGGAAGAACTCTTTACTAGATCGCTTGCTTCATTGATATCAACATGATTACAGGTGCTTGGATACAAGTTCTATCGTCTAATCTCCTCTGTAGACACGCGCCCGTATGAGGCAGTGCCCCCTCTCCTTATATAGGGGAGAGGGTGGCTTACAGAACAAGAAACCCTAATGGCATCTTTGACTGGACAAACTACTTTACAAAGCTACTTTAATCATAGATGACGCCGGAGTCTTCTTTAATCAGGGACGCTGACGTCCTTCGGCTTCTTTCAGCGTCATCTCTCTCTTTGGCGCCAGGGCTCTGATTAAAGCCGCTTTGCTTAGCTCATCCTTGTCTTCTTGCTCTGAAGAGAATCTTTGACCAGTCCCGCCGACAGTCCCTTCTCTCCGGTATCTTCTTTACCGGGTTCCGGTATACCCCCCTTGGGGATACCGGCTTAGCTTCACTTAGCCCAAACTCTTACCTTTGTGTTCCAGTTAGAATATTAAATCGGTATCTCGATGGCTCAAACCATCCGGTTTGGCACGCCTTTGGCATACCGGGGGTCATCCCCCCAACATTCCCCGACAACGGCGCCGCCTCCTCTTGGTCCGCCCCCACGAGGCGCACTCGACGCGCTCGTCCTCTCTTCCTGAAGCACCGCCAAACATCCCCGCGCGACCATGCCGCCTCGCCGTGGTCACCGCCCCTGCCAGAACGCGCCTGGCATCCCTTTTCATCGAACACGTTCAGCGCGTGCCCGCATGGTTTGCCATGTCGGCATGCCAGCGTGGCGCCGGGCCCATCTGCCAGCCTCTGTGGCTAAACTCCTCTAGGTGAGAAACGGTTCCCAGATCCAGATCTGAGTATGTTTTGCACCGAGCCCCCTGCAGCTTTTCTTTCTAACCCGAGGCCCCTGCTCCTGTCGGTTTTGTCAAAAACCCCCTGCAGGTTCCGTATCTCAGCCGCAGTTCAGTCAGCAGCTTCCTGTCCCAGTAAGCATCCGCAGGGCCCGCGCGTCAGTCTCTGTGGCTGGATTCCCCTGGGTGAGAAAAGCCCCGCCCCTTTTCTGTTTTTCTGAAAATTGCAGAAAATGTCTATAACTTGCAAAATTCATATCTCCTAAACTATAACTCCAAATTAAAAGTGTTATATATGAATTTTGACCAGAAAAATGTGCTGAACATGATTATGCCATCCATTCATCTGTTTGCATCTCGCATCATGTCGCGCGTTGATAGTTGTGCATTTCCACCTTACATATATGTGGAGTATTTCGGTTATCCAACTAGGATTTCCCCGCTCCGTTTAATATTGATGTAGTGCACCCATGCCATGTCTTGCCATGCTAATCAACCATTTACTTTGTCGGTAGAAATGCAACTCCAACCTTAATTTGATTGTCCGGGGTTCCGACTCCGATTAAATTGGATAACTTGCATTGCACCATCTATGCCATGTCATGCATATCATCATAAACATGCTGGATCTTCTTTATCCGTAGTAGTAAGACTTGCATACGTTGTTTGTCCAGCATTTGCTTCTTCCCGGATAGGATCGCGAAGTGGTGTTGTGAGATACGATGAGTTCTTCGACAAGTTCTCCTGCAGCTTTTCACAGGCGAGCCCTCTCTCTTCACCTATTTTACTCTCTCCCTCGCATTGCTATCCCCATGTTGCGATTCTTTATCGAGTCACGTGTCCTATTCCACCTGTTTACCATAATACTCCTATATGTATCATTCCTTACCCATAGCCGTTGCTTGATGTTTGAGCCTTGCGAGTCGTAGGCGTGTTTAGGTTTTGTTGTTTATCTCGATCTGTTATCGGGATATGTTGGGTTGTTGGGAGGTTATCACATGCTATATCAGTTGTTGGAGATACACATGCTTTACTTAATTGTTAACAACTAAAATTGTAAGCAGAGGCATCTGTGAGCCCCTTTGCGAAAGCATCGGAACTTTGACTTGCTAATGTCCCCTAGGACCCGAGTTCTTGTTATCTGTTCCGAGATTGAGCGCTCTACCCATGCGTGGGGACGATTATTGGGACCCCCCCTCACCCATTACCATTTCTCAAGTCTGTTGAAAAGGGGGCCACAACCTTGGTTTTATTTGCCTATGCCATGTATGCCATGCTTTACTTACTGTTGCCTTCGGGTGTTTACTTCCTGTTGCCTTCGGGTGTTTATATTCTGTATTGTACCTTGCGGGACGTTTAGCGAAGCGTGTGGTTCGCACGCCTAGCCGCCGGCGCAAACCTCTGAGTCCGTCTCGGAGTACGGCCGAACTTCGATACGGGTAGCTTAGGCGGGTGGCCCCCCTAGACTTTCTTGTTGAACTGGGAACGGTCTTGTTGTGAGACATCCACCTGTCGTAAGTGGGTCGAGCATGCGTATGGTTACATTTGGGCAACCCCTGCAGGGTGTACATCTTATCGATAAGCCGTGTCCGCGGTTATGGACGACTTGGAATTGCATAGCTTGATCATAGAACAACTTACACCTTTATGTTGCTGATAATAATTTGCTAATAACTTGATTAGTAATATAGCATTACTACAACCGATACCTAATAAAACTTGTCCACCGTTGAGTGCCTTTTACATTGCCTCTTCGCTTTGTTGAAGGGGATATGTGTAATCGGCTGGGTTATGTTTGTGTAGTATTTATCTGTTACCTTATGCGCTCTCTTATCTTATCTGAGTAGACGGATGTTGTAGCGTGTCTCTATTGGTTATAGTTTCGCTGCCGCTAAACCTACCATATAGCCCCCGGCGATATATATATTATACTCGCCCGGCGAGCATAGCCATTTCTAGTCTCGCTAAGTACGTGCCGGAGTTCGTTCCTTGGTACTTACTCTCGCCTTTTCCCCTTTCTCTTTTGCTTCCTCCCTCTTGTCGGCAACCGATGGCCCGACTTTGACAGGTACAAGATGATGACGTTAGCAAGGTTACCCTTCCGGTTTGGCCTGGGCAGGGTTATGGACGCCACTGGTTATCTTCAGGACTCTTAGTCCAATTTGTATCTTGTCCGTACTCGGACGCATTCGATCTTTTGTATGATTTGGATCTTTGTATTGTATATTTGTATCTTGACTCGTTGGAGTTGTTGTTGTAATATATGTATCTTGTGGGCTCTATTGTAATCCTGTTGTAATGTTACCGCTCGTGTTAATTCCTCTGGCATCACGTGTGTGATTCGTCGCGCACGTCGTGTCAGAGGGCGTCTCTGAATCGATATCGTGCGGATTTCGGCGGGATCGCTGGAATCCTCAGGATACCGGTTCCGGGGCGTCACAATCATGAATCAGAATATAAGCTCACAAGTTAACCTTCCACATAATTCAGTAACACCATCATGGCCCAATTAGTGAATCCAGTTCATCAAATGGATGAACCAGGACAGCTACAAACAAATATCATGCCAGCAGCACAAGTCTCTAATCATGGACAGTAATCTAAATATAAAGCACAAATCATCAGAGATATAGCTACACATGTTGGGATGATCCACTCATCCAAGTTAAGGCCTTGGTTCAAGCATAAGGCACTGGATTATCTAACAGTAGTATCATAAAATGCTCACCATTGACATACAGCAACCAGTTTAAATAACCGCAAGTTCTAGGCCGACAAATTCATAGCCATAGAGGATACCGAGAGATAGGGAGAGAGGGGAATAGCTTACAATGGTGTAGACGAATAGAGGAAGAGGCCGACGCCGGAGTTGCGTCCGCGGCACCGTCCAACCGACGTCGAGGATGAAGTAGTCATAGCAGCAGCAGCAGCACCCTCACCAGCAACACCTCCACATCACCATCATCACACTGTCACAGCAACATCCGACCAAGAGCCGAGGAGGTGGAGCCACAGGTGGTGCAGCAGCCGGAACCTGCCAGCAACCTAGCCACGGCTAGGGTTGTCGTGGGACACGCGTGCAGGACAAGGAAGAGACGAGGCGGCGGGCACTGACTGTGAGGTGGCAAGGCCACGCCGGCAAGCAGCGGTGCTGGGAGCGGCCGGCGGCAAATCAAACCGAGGGGGGCTAGGGTTGTTGTCGAGCACATGTGTGAGGCGCAGAGGAGGCGCAGGTGGGGAGTCACTAGAGGAAATTAGGCGGAGCAGCAGCGGCACGCCACGGCACCGGGGTTGGCCGACGGCTGGCCGGACGGCGGAGGCAACAACAAGGGTTTCAGGTTGGGGAACGAATGGGAGAAGCCACGGGAATTAAATCGTCGAGGTGGAGTTGTAGATCACCTCAGCGCGGAGCACAAACCACTCTCGCCAGCGCCGGAGACGGCCGGGAGCGGCCGGAATAGGAGGCGGCTAGGGTTAGTCTGGGGCGCAGTTGCGGGCAACAGGGGCGTCACGGCAAGGGGAATTTGGTGGAGAAGAAGGGAGAGGGCGGCGAAGCCTCGTGGGCGAGCGACGGCGTCGAAGTCGGCCAGCAGCTGGCCGGGGCGGTGACGGCCGGAACAACACCAGCGGCATCGCCAGGAGGGGAAGGAACGAGGCTGTCCTCGAGTACGAGTGAGGATGAGAGAAGGAGAGTGGGGGTCGGGTTGGGTTCGACCCAACCGACTCAGTCAATTGGGCCGGGTCTGACCAAACCAATTGGGCCTTGCCCATTCTAACCAAAATTGCCTAATATAAATTTTGATTCTATTCCTATAAGATTATTTTACTATGTATAAGGACCTAACCATGAGCAAATATTTTCATAATAATTAAAAAATAAATAACAACATTAAGAAAAATCTAAAATAAATATTAAATTAGAATTAGAAATTATTTCCTAACTTTAAATCATTAGGAAACAATGATTTCCTTAAAACTATATTTAATCATGCCAAATTCATGAACTAATTTTTAACCACTTAAAAATATGTCTTAAACCCTAGAAAAATAGTAAAGAGATTAATAGTGTTTCTCTTCAAGTAAATTTAAGTATTAATAAGGTGAATGCCAAACTCAATAGTAACTTAAACTTAAGATTTATTTAATAACTTCAATTTGCTCATCAATTTATTTTATAACAAATAGGAAAAACCAATTCCATAATTCCAAATGCAACTCTAATTCTATTAGGAATAAAACTCTAACTCCATCATTTTATGTGAAACTCTAAAACCCTAGGAATTGTTAAATGTGATCATATGAACTTGACATTCATTCATAGATCCATAATTAGCCACTAAGTGCATATCTATGTCCACATAAAATATAGGAGCCTACCACTAATAAATTAGTATTTCATCCTAATAAAACCTAGTTGATCAAGTAGGGTCAACCAAGTCTAAACCCTAGCTCCTACTGCCAAAACCATCATCCTTATTTATCATCACACCATTGTGATGAATTCCAATAACAACTATACCCAATATTGTGTGTTACATACCATACTCCACTAAACCCTACTAGTATTAGATACTTATGAAACCATAATATCCAGGAGCCACATATGCCCTATTTAAGTGGATCCAATAATAAAACCTAGACCACCTCAACCCTAATTAATATACTTCTTATTCCTTAAGAAGTATGTTCTTCAAAAGTTATTCTTTTGAAGTAAATAAGAAAAATCCATCAACCCTGCCTACTAGAACCTATAAACAATAGCCATCTATCACCAGTAAGATGAACCAACCTTGATAGCAACCAGGTATAAATAATTGCTTAGGATGCCTAGGCTTAACTCAACCTTACAAGCCCTAGGTGTTGATGAATCCAACATTGTTGGGATCCATCTAATCCTTATTCCGGAAGCTACTTGGAACCATAGTCAACCATAGAACCCCACCAACCTAATTATCATACTTGTTCTTTATCAAAGAACATGTTTTTCAAAAGTTATTCTTTTGAAGTATATGATAAGCAATCACTAACCATGTCTTATAGTAATCAAACCAACAACTATCCATTACATGATAGGATTATACCAAATCATATTATTGTGTGCGATTAATACTATTGTTATAATATATTGCATTACTTGCTTATGATCCTAAGACAACAAAACCTTAATAAGAATCTTGTTTGTGAATCACTCTAAAAGTGCAACACACCCTACACCAATTATACCAACTCACTAATCCTAAATCATCGAGGCTAGGTCACGTTTAGAGCGATTGCATCTCATACTTATGCATTATTACATCCTTGCCAATCTTTTAAACATCGTCCTTACCGGACGATGATGCTATTTCAGAATTTGGAGTTATTGCGTATCGAAGACCTTGTCTGCATAATCTTGCAGTCAAGAAAGGCAAGTTCATCGCTTGCTCATGTCATTTGAGTATTTTTACCAAATTACTTACAAAGTACTATGTTTATCACTATTGCATAAAAAGCAAAACCACTATTTTCATAACTATGAATATGACTATGTGGTGGGCAATGGAACCATGGATTGTGTTGATATGGTGGAGGTTCCATTGCAAGGGTTTATATCCATCTAGGATTAAACAACAAATGTCGTCCAGTGATTCTTGTGCCGTAATACCCGTGTTAACCATAAGATCTGGAGTGGGACGGAATAGTCAATTGTATTTCCACCTCTTCTACATCAACGAATGCGCTTTACCGTAGACACTTGTATTCCAAGGGGGCAAGCGGTGGGCTGGGGAAGCCTTAAGTCCCCACGGTAGAGACCGTAGACACTTGTCGCCCGAGGAGCAAGCGGTGGGCTGGGGAAGCCTTAAGTCCCCACGGTTATTGCGGTCTATCATGGGTTGCATCTCCCGGCGAAGGAGTTCATGGTAGAGACCTGAACTGTTGTCGTGGTCGGGGGACGTCCTTAATTGGTATAAGAGCACCGGCGAGGACCCAGGGTCGGAGTTTGCATCAACGGGTGGGTGTATGAGGTAGCGGAGGAATATGATTGGCTATGACCTTATACCGGGCCTCACACCAAAGAAAGTGTGGACGAGAACTAGACTCGGTTGGCACCAAGGTTAAGATCTCTTATGGGTAAAGCAACACACCTCTGCAGAGTGTAATGAATCGTGACCTGTCACTCCCTATTCCGGGATTTGGAACTGCGAACGCTGCCGGAAAGGAACTCCATGAAGTTCTCGCAAACCGGTGAAGGCTGACGGACATAGTTCTTCTGAATAAAAGCAACCTTTTGAATAAATGGTTATGAAAACCTGCATTGGTATTAGACTTTCTGGTCTAATGCTGTAGCTAGTGCATTAAACACCTCTTTCCTATAATGAACTTGTTGAGTACGCTCGTACTCATCCCACTCTTAAATCCCCTGCTTAGATATGGAGGCCACGAAGGAGGATCTACAGTGCAACTTGAAGACCGAGGAGTCAACAACTACTTCAAGATACAGGAACCTGCCGGGAGAGTCATATACCACATCCACCATGGAGAAAACCTAGCTTTAGCAGTAGAAGGGAACTAGCCCCTAAACCTAGCTCCTATTTAGCTAGAATCTATTCATAAACCCTATAGCTAGTCAAATACTCTATAAATAGAGTCTGTGATAAGATTAGACCACGAGTCGTTCTTCTGGAGTTTATTTGCAGATCTACCTCATTGTAAAGTAGGAGGCTGTGTGGATCTTTTGTAAAGAGTCAGTGTTGTAATTCTATAGACATGCCTTGGACCCGCATATGTTTCTGTTGTACCACTCTGAGCGATATAATACTAGTGGAACGGTGTTTCATTGGTGTTATATCATACTTGCATACTACACCATGCAGTGGTATGCCGGGTCACCACAGTTGGTATCAGAGCAAATGCTTTGACCCTAGGAGTAAAACCCTTTAAAGGAGACCTATAGGATTGGTAGTGCCTATAGGAAGTTGTCCAAGGTAAACCAAATACTTCTTATGACTTGAGATGGATATTCACTTGAGAATAATCCTGACACACTTGAGTCAACATTTCTTACCTAACTTACCAAGATAAAGTAAAGTTAGTCAGCTAATCCCAAACATGTAGTGCACAATTAAGTTCCTAAACAATAGATGAGTAGATCACAGTTGGTATACAATACTTGGTAGTCCAAAGAGAGGATACAACCATAAGGAAGATATCCTATTGGAAGATGTGTACCAACACATGTTATAATTAAAGAAAATTATCCAGACTTGTGAAACAATTGATAGTAAGTGAAAAATATAAGTTATATAAAGTAGTATAGACCATGGCGAGTCAATCATGGAATGTAAGGAGGAGTGACAGAAATAAAACTTGTCTACTTACATGGTAGAGTTGTTAATTATACATGATTCACCTGAGAATCGTTATGTAAGGGACTAGAACATCATACATACTTAGGAGGAGTACAATAAGAAGTCAGGTGTTCACCAATAGTGCAAGAGTTGTGTTCTAAAACCATGGGAAGTGTGCCAAGCACATCATGACCATAGGTTTATGGGAGAACCATTTGGAAGTATCGGAGCTATATTCCAATAGTTATGTATTTAGATTAGCCATGTTAGAACTTAGACATATCATGTGAAGTAGTCCTCAACAAAATGGAAGCTAAGTTAATACTTCCAAAGAACTTTAGGTCAACCACAACTATTCTAGACCACTTTGTTTCAAGTTTATCTCATTGCAAATGTGCAATTAAGGTAAATGTTGAGATAAATAGTAGAAATCCCCATATTCGTGCTAAGTATCACGATCTAAACCTGTATTATGTGGTGTTATATACTACACATATCAGCCTGATGTTTAGGGATGTCTTACCCAACTACTACATTCAGGCATATAATGATGTGTATTATGAGCACAAAGCTGAATCTTCTTGGATTTTATTGGATTTTCATTGATTGACTAGATCTGTGCATGAAGTTTGACCTTGGTGTGCAAATGCATGTTGCATCATTGAGTTCTTTCTTGATGTTACAGGTCTAGAGGGTAAATGGGATCGCGTGAGGGAGAGACGAGTTACCAACCAACTGAGGAAATAGTAACGACTCATGAAGAGAGGGAGGCAAAAGAAGGTCAGGAAAGAGAAGCTAAGCGGATGGAAGAGGCATTCTCCGCCACTAGATCGTCAACACCAACCCCTTGCCTGCTTGGGCAAGAATTCTTTGAGCACATGGAAAGGATGGCTGAGGATAGAGTAGCAAACTTAGCACAACAAAATGAGTTTTTCAGTCATTTGATACGTGAGAATAATGGAGGTATCGGAAATGGAGGGCCAAAAGGAGTGAGTTTTACGGAATTCCTACAAACCAATCCACTACCTTTTGCTACCGCACCAGAACCTATGGATGCGGATGATTGGTGAAGGGACACTGAGCGGAAAATTGAAGACAGTTCGGTGTAATGATGAAGAGAAGGTTAGATATGCCACATATCTACTATCAGGACTAGCACCGTCATGGTGGGATAACGTGATTCTAATTCAACCTTCGGGACATGTTTTCACGTGGGACGAGTTTAAGAAGAAGTTCCGAGAAGCCCAGGTTCCTGAAAGTATCATGGAGCTAAAGAGAAGAGAGTTCGAGACCTTGAAGCAGAATGACTTGTCGGTATGGAAATATCGAGGAGAGTTTGATCGTTTATCACGTTATGCAGCAGAGGATGTGAACACAGAGGAGAAACGGATAAAAAGGTTCTTAAAAGGGATGAATCCATTCCTGAAAATGCAGTTGAATCTAACCAAATGCACAAGGTTCCACGAGCTAGTGGATACTGCAATTACTTTGGAGAATGATTATGAAGAAGTGCAGAATGAAACAAAACGGAAGGCAAGGTTGGAACCACAACCAATTCAGATACAACAAACTCAGTCAGAGATGAATTTCCAAACTAGAGATGGGACAATCACACCATTTTATAGTCGAGTTCGATGCCATAACTGTGCAAGAAAAGGTCACTATGCCAAGGATTGCACGCAACAGGATATTACCTGTTTTGGATGTGGACAACTAGGTCATATGAAATCAGAATGCCCGGATCCATAGCTGGTACGAAGATCAAATGAAGCAAAGAACCAATTTTCAAATCATCGGGGGAGCTCATCATCTAAGAAGTTCGAACAAGGAAGTGGATGGAGCACAAGGACGGATGCATAGGACTTTGACCCTACTTATTCTGACCCAATCAGTTTGTTGAACACAACTTCTTCGTTTAGCACAATAATAGTTGCAGAATAATATTTTTAAATTGCTCAAGCTTTCATGGGCACACACTTGTCCTGTGTAAAGTTGGAATAACCATAGTTGCATAACCAACTAACATATCGTACTGGTATTCACAGCCATGTGGGTACACAATCAATCCAAATAGGATACCCTAGAAAAGTACAATAGAAAGCCAAGGAAAAGACATATAGCCTAACCAAGGAGCTAGTTGGTTGGGGAAGATGAGCTTAGCAACCATTAGGACATCCCTAAGGGGGAGAGCGAGGGATCAGTTGGATTCAATATGAATCAATACTTTGAGCAAGATAGTTGATGAAGGTCTGAACTGAGAGAAAGTTCGATCTTATTTTCATAAGATTATCGAACACTACTTTCAGAAGGAGCCGAGGTTTATACCTCGAGGAAGTAAGAAGATGACTATAACTTGAGAAAGTGAATAGTATTTACTCAGAAGAACTAAAGCTCAAGTACGTCAAGCATAAAGAAGTTGGACGAAGGAAATACAATAGGCTCAATAAAGCTCAAGATGGCCAAAGACTGAAGAAGATTGACCATACCAAAATCAAATACTAATAGAATGATTCCTTTCATGGAACCTAAATAACCCAAAATAGTTATAGGTATCAACTTTAAACCATGATTGGATGGACTAAATGAGTCTAACCCATTCTTAGGGAAATAAACCATCACGACCATTTCCATGGTAAGTACCTTACCAAGTACCATTATTGTAGTTTTGGCAGTAAGGGAAAACAAAGACTTATTTTACCAATTAGGAGTATGTGATCAAATTAGTCCTCAGTTAAGAAAAGCAGCACCAGAAGAAGTCCCAATCATTGAATCTTCAATGGGAAAGGAAACAAGATTATGATATTGAAAGGAATCATGTAATTGAAGTAAGGATCCATGGTTCAGAGACAAACCCTAATGGATTTCAGGAAGAATCTAGACAAGGCATATATTCAATGATATCCAGTAAGATCAATACGGAGTTCGAGAAAAGTCGTAGTCCGCACAAGTCAGATCTACACTCCGGAAACGTGAGAGAGTTCAAACTTCGAGGACGAAGTTTAGTTTAAGGGGTAGAGACTGTAATATCCCAGGTAATGGGGTTACAAAAAAATAGAGGAAATAGATGTGTGCATTGCATTCATGCATCGAAAATCCGGGGAAATTTCGCGTTTTTATTTAAAACACAAAGAGATCGAGATTTCTCTTACGTTAGTGGAATTGAATTAGATCGAGGTTTCTCTTACGTCGGTGGAATTGAATTAGGTCATCGATGTGAGTGCGACAAATTTCGACATGACCTTTGTGAAGTCATGTGTTCTAGGGGGATAATTTGAATTCAAATTCGAATATGAAAGATAGAAACTCAAATAAGAATTTCAATTGGAATTTGAATTCTAAACCTTTATGCCACATAATATAATCAAAACAAAATATAAACCCTAAAATAGATACTTAACACTTGAATACATTTATAGTCATGCAATATTTACAAGATAAGCAATTCAGTAATAAAGTTATCATACAGAAAGCAAAACAGTTCTTTATTGATATTAACACAATTATACAATGTCTTTACAAATGAATAAAGAAATAAATAAATAAAAGAATATTACAACTAGAATTACAAGTTCTAAAAAACAAAAGTAACAGCCTAAACCAAGTCTTGATCATCATCTTCTTCTCAAATTGAAACCTGCACAACAAACTCAAACGAAATGTAATACCAAACGGCAGGGGATTAAAAATAAAAGAGGTAAAGTAGAAGTAGATCTTTTCATCCAAGCCTATCCAACTTTGCTTAGAAGCAAAGCAACCAGCAGCCACACAGGCAGCTTACACAACACATGGTTGTGCTGTCGATCAAAGGCAGCATTAGGACACCATATATAAGCAAGTTTCTTGCAGATTAAAGGGCTGCTAAGCACTAGACGTTTCTCACATTCATTGACCGAACCAGAACACCAAAGAACAACATATGTTCTTCAGTTAAACCACCAGATCATCTCTAGGAAATAAACCAGAGAATTCCAATAGTCAAATCAACCCACAAATCAGAAGCAGAAGCAAGAAGATCAGGGACATATCTGGATCTGGGAGGGGCGGACAAGCTCTAATCACCAGGACCAACAACAAAATCAGAACCACATCAAGCAAAGCTACATGCTGAAGTAGGAGAGAGGTATACCAAAATCATGGAGCATATTATTTGGATCCATTCCCAAATAGCATCATCTCATCCAAATCAAATAGTTTATCAAACATAAATTGTTGTGATGATTTTAACATCATCTGATCATACTTATGATCCAAGTCTAATAAATCAACCTCCATAACTACCAACAACACTAATCTTGCTAAGAAAGAAATATCTCTGTGCACACTCTTAAGAGGCACCACAGAGAGTATCAAGTCTTAAATGATAGCACATGGCCAGTATTTGCAAGCAATGAAATAGACTAAGATCAAACTATAAATCATCAGTTAAGTCATGAGAAGTAATTCCTCTCAGATCTTGCATAGTGGTGCTATGCTAAGCTCATCACAGAGTGAAGAAAGGCACATCATAGTATCTGTTCTTATCAAAGTTGTGCCTCAATCTTTGCATCATTGGCTGGATCAAGCATAGCTTTGTTCATATCAAGTAAATTGTCAAGTCAAGCAGCAAGTAAATGATGTCTCCTTTCAGTAAAAGCAACACCATCATTGCATATGCCTGGACGAATCACTCATCTAAACAGGGGCATCACTGATAGATAGCAACCAGTAGAGCAGCTAGTTACTAATTAATTTAATTCATGAAGTTACTTAGGGTCTAGGAGTTACTGTCCAGTTCTGCAAGCAGCTAGTAATACATAACAAGCTCTAGGGATTTACTTTGGGGTCCAAGAAATTAATCCCAGGCCAACCAAGTAGTACCCTAGTAGCAGCCATGCCATCATGAATCAGAATACAAGCTCACAAGTTAACCTTCCACATAATTCAGTAACACCATCATGGCCCAATTAGTGAATCCAGTTCATCAAATGGATGAACCAGGACAGCTACAAACAAATATCATGCCAGCAGCACAAGTTTCTAATCGTGGATAGTAATCTAAATATAAAGCACAAATCATCAGAGACATAGCTACACATGTTGGGATGATCCACTCATCCAAGTTAAGGCCTTGGTTCAAGCATAAGGCACTGGATTATCTAACAGTAGTATCATAAAATGCTCACCATTGACATACATCAACCAGTTTAAATAACCACTAGGCTGACAAATTCATAGCCATAGAGGATACCGAGAGATAGGGAGAGAGGGGAATAGCTTACAATGGTGTAGACGAATAGAGGAAGAGGCCGACGCCGGGGTTGCGTCCGCGGCACCGTCCAACCGACGTCGAGGGTGAAGTAGTCATAGCAGCAGCAGCACCCTCACCAGCAACACCTCCACATCACCATCATCACACCGTCACAGCAACATCCGACCAAGAGCCGAGGAGGTGGAGCCACAGGTGGTGCAGCAGTCGGAACCTGCCAGCAACCTAGCCACGGCTAGGGTTGTCGTGGGACACGCGTGCAGGACAAGGAAGAGACGAGGCGGCGGGCACTGACTGTGAGGTGGCAAGGCCACGCCGGCAAGCAGCGGTGCTGGGAGCGGCCGGCGGCAAATCAAACCGAGGGGGGCTAGGGTTGTTGTCGAGCACATGTGTGAGGCGCAGAGGAGGCGCAGGTGGGGAGTCACTGGAGGAAATTAGGCGGAGCAGCAGCGGCACGCCACGGCGCCGGGGTTGGCCGACGGCTGGCCGGACGGCGGAGGCAACAACAAGGGTTTCAGGTTGGGGAACGAACGGGAGAAGCCACGGGAATTAAATCGTCGAGGTGGAGTTGTAGATCACCTCAGGGCGGAGCAGAAACCCCTCTTGCCGGCGCCGGAGACGGCCGGGAGCGGTCGGAATAGGAGGCGGCTAGGGTTAGTCTGGGGCGCAGTTGCGGGCGACAGGGGCGTCGCGGCAAGGGGAATTTGGTGGAGAAGAAGGGAGAGGGCGGCGAAGCCTCGTGGGCGAGCGACGGCGTCGAAGTCGGCCAGCAGCTGGCCGGGGCGGTGACGGCCGAAACAACACCAGCGACATCGCCAGGAGGGGAAGGAACGAGGCTGTCCTCGAGTACGAGTGAGGATGAGAGAAGGAGAGTGGGGGTCGGGTTGGGTTCAACCCAACCGACTCAGTCAATTGGGCCGGGTCTGACCAAACCAATTGGGCCTTGCCCATTCTAACCAAAATTGCCTAATATAAATTTTGATTCTATTCCTATAAGATTATTTTACTATGTATAAGGACCTAACCATGAGCAAATATTTTCATAATAATTAAAAAATAAATAACAACATTAAGAAAAATCTAAAATAAATATTAAATTAGAATTAGAAATTATTTCCTAACTTTAAATCATTAGGAAACAATGATTTCCTTAAAACTATATTTAATCATGCCAAATTCATGAACTAATTTTTAACCACTTAAAAATATGTCTTAAACCCTAGAAAAATAGTAAAGAGATTAATAGTGTTTCTCTTCAAGTAAATTTAAGTATTAATAAGGTGAATGCCAAACTCAATAGTAACTTAAACTTAAGATTTATTTAATAACTTCAATTTGCTCATCAAATTATTTTATAACAAATAGGAAAAACCAATTCCATAATTCCAAATGCAACTCTAATTCTATTAGGAATAAAACTCTAACTCCATCATTTTATGTGAAACTCTAAAACCCTAGGAATTATTAAATGTGATCATATGAACTTGACATTCATTCATAGATCCATAATTAGCCACTAAGTGCATATCTATGTCCATATAAAATATAGGAGCCTACCACTAATAAATTAGTATTTGATCCTAATAAAACCTAGTTGATCAAGTAGGATCAACCAAGTCTAAACCCTAGCTCCTACTGCCAAAACCATCATCCTTATTTATCATCACACCATTGTGATGAACTCCAATAACAACTATACCCTATATTGTGTGTTACATACCATACTCCACTAAACCCTACTAGTATTAGATACTTATGAAACCATAATATCCAGGAGCTACATATGCCCTATTTAAGTGGATCCAATAATAAAACCTAGACCACCTCAACCCTAATTAATATACTTCTTATTCCTTAAGAAGTATGTTCTTCAAAAGTTATTCTTTTGAAGTAAATAAGAAAAAGCCATCAACCCTGCCTACTAGAACCTATAAACAATAGCCATCTATCACCAGTAAGATGAACCAACCTTGATAGCAACCAGGTATAAATAATTTCTTAGGATGCCTAGGCTTAACTCAACCTTACAAGCCCTAGGTGTTGATGAATCCAACATTGTTGGGATCCATCTAATCCTTATTCCAGAAGCTACTTGGAACCATAGTCAACCATAGAACCCCACCAACCTAATTATCATACTTGTTCTTTATCAAAGAACATGTTTTTCAAAAGTTATTCTTTTGAAGTATATGATAAGCAATCACTAACCATGTCTTATAGTAATCAAACCAACAACTATCCATTACATGATAGGATTATACCAAATCATATTATTGTGTGTGATTAATACTATTGTTATAATATATTACATTACTTGCTTATGATCCTAAGATAACAAAACCTTAATAAGAATCTTGTTTGTGAATCACTCTAAAAGTGCAACACACCCTACACCAATTATACCAACTCACTAATCCTAAATCATCGAGGTTAGGTCACGTTTAGAGCGATTTCATCTCATACTTATGCATTATTGCATCCTTGCCAATCTTTTAAACATCGTCCTTACCGGACGATGATGCTATTTCAGAATTTGGAGTTATTGCGTATCGAAGACCTTGTCTGCATAATCTTGCAGTCAAGAAAGGAAAGTTCATCGCTTGCTCATGTCATTTGAGTATTTTTACCAAATTACTTACAAAGTACTATGTTTATCACTATTGCATAAAAAGCAAAACCACTATTTTCATAACTATGAATATGACTATGTGGTGGGAAATGGAACCATGGATTGTGTTGATATGGTGGAGGTTCCATTGCAAGGGTTTATATCCATCTAGGATTAAACAACAAATGTCGTCCAGTGATTCTTGTGCCGTAATACCCGTGTTAACCATAAGATCTGGAGTGGGACGGAATAGTCAATTGTATTTCCACCTCTTGTACATCAACGGTTGCGCTTTACCGTAGACACTTGTATTCCAAGGGGGCAAGCGGTGGGCTGGGGAAGCCTTAAGTCCCCACGGTAGAGACCGTAGACACTTGTCACCCGAGGAGCAAGCGGTGGGCTGGGGAAGCCTTAAGTCCCCACGGTTATTGCGGTCTATCATGGGTTGCATCTCCCGGCGAAGGAGTTCATGGTAGAGACCTGAACTGTTGTCGTGGTCGGGGGACGTCCTTAATTGGTATAAGAGCACCGACGAGGACCCAGGGTCGGAGTTTGCATCAACGGGTGGGTGTATGAGGTAGCGGAGGAATATGATTGGCTATGACCTTATACCGGGCCTCACACCAAAGGAAGTGTCGACGAGAACTAGACTCGGTTGGCACCAAGGTTAAGATCTCTTATGGGTAAAGCAACACACCTCTGCAGAGTGTAATGAATCGTGACCTGTCACTCCCTGTTCCGGGATTTGGAACTGCGAACGCTGCCGGAAAGGAACTCCATGAAGTTCTCGCAAACCGGTGAAGGCTGACGGACATAGTTCTTCTGAATAAAAGCAACCTTTTGAAGAAATGGTTATGAAAACCTGCATTGGTATTAGACTTTCTGGTCTAATGCTGTAGCTAGTGCATTAAACACCTCTTTCCTATAATGAACTTGTTGAGTACGCTCGTACTCATCCCACTCTTAAATCCCCTGCTTAGATATGGAGGCCACGAAGGAGGATCTACAGTGCAACTTGAAGACCGAGGAGTCAACAACTACTTCAAGATACAGGAACCTGCCGGGAGAGTCATATACCACATCCACCATGGAGAAAACCTAGCTTTAGCAGTAGAAGGGAACTAGCCCCTAAACCTAGCTCCTATTTAGCTATAATCTATTCATAAACCCTATAGCTAGTCAAATACTCTATAAATAGAGTCCGTGATAAGATTAGACCACGAGTCGTTCTTCTGGAGTTTATTTGCAGTTCTACCTCATTGTAAAGTAGGAGGCTGTGTGGATCTTTTGTAAAGAGTCAGTGTTGTAATTCTATAGACATGCCTTGGACCCGCATATGTTTCTGTTGTACCACTCTGAGCGATATAATACTAGTGGAACGGTGTTTCATTGGTGTTATATCAGACTTGCATACTACACCATGCAGTGGTATGCCGGGTCACCACACCCAAGGCTACTGAAATTTAATGGAGCAAAGAAATCCACTCAAACACAGTAAAGGAGGAAATGTGAAATAAAAGGCAGAATCTGTCAAAACAGAACAGTCCGTAAAGACGAATTTTTTCGAGGCACTTAACATGCTCAGATGAAGAAGCTCCAATTGAATGAAAGTTGCGTACATATCTGAGGATTACTCATGAATTTTACAGAAGTTTTAGATTCTCCTACAGAGAGAACAACTCAAATTCGTGACAGCTAAAAATTTGTTTCTGCGCAGAAATCCAAATCTAGTATCAACTCTCTATCAAAGACTTTACTTGGCACAACAATGCAATAAAGTAAAGATACAAAGGTATTGCTACAGTAGTAACAAGCACCTTGACTCAAATATAAAACAAAAATTGCATAAATAAAATAATGGGTTGTCTCCCATAAGCGCTTTTCTTTAACGGCTTTCAGCTAGGCGCAGAAAGTGTAAATCAAGTAACATCAAGAGAAGAAGCATCAACATTATAATTTTCCTTAAAAACACAACTTGTCGCAACAGGTATCTTAGATGCTCCATTATCTAAATTTTCCATACTGGTACTAAGGGTTTTATCAATTTTAAGCTCATAATGATTCTTTGGCTTAGGCATTTTAGGGACATACATGAACTTTTGCTCCTTACCCACATAAGCTTTCTCCTTAAACTTAAGAGAAGAAAAAGTTGAACCCAAGGTTCCCACAGCTTCTTCAAGTTTGCCTATCCGATGGGTTTGATTATCATGGATAACACAAGTTTCTAAAACAACAATTCTTTCATTAATTCCTCCTAGAGATTTATCATGTTTATCAGTATTATCAAGTAATATTCCCAATTTAGTCCCAACACTTGGAAGATTTTTCTCTATGGCCTCCAACTTTTTCATGACATCCTCAAGAGAGATTTCAATTTTAACTTCATTAACATGTGGTATTCCAACTAGACTCTCAATAATGCAACTAGCTTCTAAATCAGGAGTGCCTAGGAAATTACCCCCCGTAAGAGTATCAAGAACATACCTATTCCAGCTAGAGATACCAACATAAAAGTTCCTAAGGAGGATAATAGTGGAGATTTTCTTAGTGCACCTATGATGAGCATCACTAATTCTATACCAAGCATCTTTAAAACTTTCTCCCCCTTGTTGCTTAAACGAACGAACTTCAACTTTAGGATTACTCATTTTAGCAATAATAAAAATAAATCAAGCAAAACCGAATTAAGTAAAGTAAAACAAGTAAGTAATTTTTTTGTGCTTTTGATATAAAGAAAGCAAACAAGACATAAAATAAAGTAAAGCAAGACAATAAAGAAAGTAAAGAGATTGGGTGTGAGAGACTCCCCTTGCAGCGTATCTTGATCTCCCCGGCAACGGCGCGAGAAAATAGCTTGATGTCTACGCACGCTTCTATTCATGTAGACAGTGTTGGGCCTCCAAGAGCAGAGGTTTGTAGAACAGCAGCAAGTTTCCCTTAAGTGAATCACCCAAGGTTTATCGAACTCAGGGAGGTAGAGGTCAAAGAAATCCCTCTCAAGCAACCCTGCAATTAAGATACAAGAAGTCTCTTGTGTCCCCAACACACCTAATACACTTTTCAGATGTATAGGTGCACTAGTTCGGCGAAGAGATAGTGAAATACAAGTAATATGGATGATTATAAGTAGTAATTGCAATCTGAAATAAAAATGGCAGCAAGCAAACATGTAGCAGAACTTGTTGGAAACGGTGTTTCTATGCTTAGAAACAAGGCCTAGGGATCATACTTTCACTAGTGGACACTCTCAACAATGATCACATAACTGAATAAATAAATGCTACTCTCAAACACTCTCTTGTTGGATAACAAACACCATTCATTGTGTAGGGCTGCAAAAGCACACATCAAGCCGGAGTAAACAAGCTCCACAACGTCATAAAGGAATCACACACGATGCACACACTGTCACCATCACACCGTGGAGAGTAACTCCGGAGTTCATATTAAAGTAACCTCTAGAGTGCATAATAGATAAGAGTAACATCTACATATTAAACTAGATTACAAAGCTCATGATCACATAAAGATCACACCATGGGAGAGAGAGATGAACCACATAGCTACCGGTAGAGCCCTCAGCCTCGGGGGAGAACTACTCCCTCCTCATCATGGGAGACAGCAACGGCGATGAAGATGGCGATGGAGTCGATGGAGATGGCTTCGGGGGCAATTCCCCGTCCCGGCGGCGTGCCAGAACAGAGACTTCTGTCCCCCGAACTTGGCTTCGCGATGGCGGCGGCTACGTAACGTTTCTCGTATTTTGGCTCTCGGCACTAGGGTTTTCGCGACGGAAGGATTATATAGGCGAAGGGGTAGAGTCGGGGGACGCCCGAGGGGCCCACCCCATATGGCGGCGCGGCTAGGGGTGGGGCCACGCCCCCCTATGGTGTGGCTACCTCGTGGCCCCTCTTCGTGTCCTCTTCGGTGTTCTGGAAGACTCCGTGGAAAATAAGACCGTGGGCTTTTATCTCGTCCAATTCCGAGAATATTTCCTGTGCAGGATTTATGAAACCAAAGACAGCAGAAAACATGAACTGGCGCTTCGGCATCTTGTTAATAGGTTAGTGCCGAAAAATGCATAAAAATAATATGAAGTGTATATAAAACATGTGAGTATTGTCATAAAACTAGCATGGAACATAAGAAATTATAGATACGTTTGAGACGTATCATATGCCACGGGTTTTCCATCTTGCATAAGGACTCCACCAATACCGAGTCCACTCGCATCACATTCAATCTCAAAAGTTTTGGAAAAGTTCGGAAGAACAAGAAGTGGTGCCTCGGTAAGTCTCTTTTTCAACTCATCAAAAGCTTTTTGTTGGGCCTTGCCCCACACAAATGAAACATTCTTTTTCGTAAGCTCATTTAAAGGGCAAGAAATGGTGCTAAAATATTTCACGAAGCGTCTATAGAAACCGGCAAGCCCATGAAAACTTCGAACTTGACCAACATTGGTAGGAGTGGGCCAATTATGGATGGCCTCAACCTTCGAAGAATCAACTTCAATACCATTGGCGGAAACCACAAATCCAAGAAAAACCAACCTTCTTTGTGCAAAGGTGCACTTGGGAAGATTTGCAAAGAGATTTTCACGGCGCAAGATGCATAAGACTTCTCTCACATGTTGCACATGGTCCTCGAGATTTTTGCTATAAATGAGAATATCATCAACGTAGACAACCACACTCTTTCCAATGAGAGGTCTCAAGATGTGATTCATAAGACGCATGAAAGTGGATGGAGCATTTGAAAGACCAAATGGCATGACAAGCCATTCATAGAGACCAAATTTGGTCTTGAATGCCGTCTTCCATTCATCACCAATTGCCATGCGGATTTGGTGGTAGCCACTACGCAAATCAATCTTAAAGAAAATCGTGCCACCACTCAATTCATCAAGCATGTCATCTAAACGTGGAATGGGATGGCGGTATCGAATGGTAATGGCATTGATGGGGTGACAATCCATACACATTCTTTGCGACTCATCCGGTTTAGGAACGAGAATCACCAGAACCGCACAAGGGCTTAAGCTTTCATGTACATACCCTTTTTCGAGGAGATCTTGAATTTTGCGTTGACTCTCCTTTGTGTCTTCGGGGTTGGTGCGGTAGGCGGCGCGGTTTGGTAGAGGGCGCCGGGTATGAGGTCGATGCGGTGCTCGATTCCTCTAAGCGGTGGTAGTCCATGAGGAAGCTCGTCGGGGAAGACATCTTGGAATTCCTTCAAAAGAGACAACAAAGACGAAGGAAGTGTTGTTAAGTTGTTAGTCTCCGAGGGTGGCCCCTTGCAAATGAGAACATAGTGCAATTTGGTGGATGGGTTGTGGTGCACTTCTCTCATCTCACTCTTGGTAGCTATGAGGACACTCTTCATCTCACTCACATATGGCTTCTGGCGCTCACTCTCTTTTTGGTGAGTCACTCTCTCACCACTCATCTCACTACTGATAGTAGCTTCCTTAGCCCTCGCTAGAGCGTTTGCATTGTCCGCAATTAATTGTCTAGTAGTCATTGGGCGTAGGATGAAAGACTTGTCGCCAACCTTGAAGCTATAGGCATTTGTGTAGCCATCATGGTTTGCTCTTTTGTCATATTGCCAAGGGCGACCAAGTAGCATGTGGCACACTGTCATGGGCACAACATCACAATCAACGGTGTCTTCATAGGCTCCAATCTTGAAGGATATTGTGACGGTGTTTTGTATCTTCACATTTCCATTGTCACTTAGCCATTGCACATGGTAAGGATGGGGGTGTTTACGTAGCGGAAGGTTGAGCTTGGAACATAGTTCGGTGCTTGCAAGGTTGTGGCAACTCCCTCCATCGATGATAACCTTTATTGACTTGCCATTGATTCCGGCTCTTGTTTGGAAGATGTTGCACCTTTGGTCTTCATTGGGGAGTGCATGGGTTGTCAACACTTTGGTCACCACAAGTGATGGGCTTGCATCATGCACACATCGGATTTGTTCTTGCTCTTCCAAGTCATCATATTCATGATTGGTTGCAGCTTGTACCAAGGCTTCATATTCACCTTCACTCAAGTACTCCACATCTCCATCAGCCCGAGTTATCATAACTCTTGTGTTCTTGCATTCAAAGGATTTATGTCCTTGAGCACCACACTTGAAGCAAGTGATGTTACTAGATCCGGTGGAAGCTTTGGATGACATAGTTGATTGCTCTAGCTTGAAGTTTGTTGTCTTGATGGCACTGATGACCCACAAGTATAGGGGGTGTATCTTAGTACTTTCGATAAATAAGAGTGTCGAACCCAACGAGGAGCAGAAGGTGTTGACAAGCAGTTTCAATGAAGGATTCACTGTAAATGCTCACAGACAAGTTTTCAGGGGGTTTTTATATAGCAGATAAATAAAATACAAGTAAGTAAAATTCGAGAATAATAATTGCAGCAAGTGGCCCAATCCTTTTTAGCACAAAGGACAAGCCGGTTTGTTTACTTATGATGACCAAACGTTCCTGAGGACACACGGGAATTTAGTCTAGTGCTTTCGCTTCATATAGTTGATTAATCTTCATTGTTTTGATAAGTGTTGTGTGGGTGAACCTATGCTAATGAACCGCCCTTCCTAGGACTAATACATACTTGTGATTAAATCCCTTGCAAGCATCCGCAAATACAAGAAAGTAATTAAGATATATCTAACCACAGCCTTAAACTCTGAGATCCTGCTATCCCTCATGCATCGATCTACCAACGGGGGTTCAGGTTGCTGTCACTCCGGCAACCCCACAATTAGCAAACGAATACAAGATGCATTCCCCTAGGCCCATAAAGGTGAAGTATCATGTAGTCGACGTTCACATGACACCACTAGAAGAATAACACCACAACTTAAATATCAAACCATTAAATATTACTCAACATAGTTCACTACTAACATTTAGACTTCACCCATGTCCTCAAGAACTAAACGAACTACTACTCACAAGACATCATATGGAACATGATCAGAGGTGATATGATGATGAATAACGATCTGAACATAAACCTTGGTTCAATGATTTCACTCAATAGCATCAATAACAAGGAGTAATCAACACTGGGAGAGTTTCCCCTATGAAATAATCAAGATTTAACCCTAGATATTACAGCGGAGATGAGGTGCAGCGGTGGAGATGACGGTGTCGGTGGTGGAGATGATGATGATGATCCCAATGAAGTCCAGCTCGATGACGGTGACGATGGCGACGATTTCCCCCTCTGGGAGGGAATTTCCCCGTCGGATTTCAGCCTGCCGGAGAGCTCTTTTCTCTCTGGTGTTTTCCGCCCTGCAGAGGCGGCTGTGTCTATTCTCGATGATCCTCCGCACCTTAGGGTTTCGGGTAGATGAAGTACGCGAAAGATAGATGGCCGAGGGGGGTCGTGGGCCCCCTCCCCACGTGGCGGCGCGACTGGCCTGGTGGCCGCGCCAGCCTATGGGGAGGGCCCATGGCGGCCCTCCTCGGCCTCCCCTTTTGGTTGGCTCCGTCTTCTGGAAAAATAAGAGCTTCGGTATATTTTCCGTCAATTGTTGATCTTCAGAAATATTGTATCCTGACGCTGCTTTTTCCAGCAGAATCCTGACTCCGGTGAGTAATTCTCCAATAATCATGAAACATGCAAAATAGGTGAAATATCATAAGTATCATCTCTAAATATGAAATATGTCAATGAATAACAGTAAATTATGATATAAAATAGTGATGCAAAATGGACGTATCAACTCCCCCCAAGCTTAGACCTCGCTTGTCCCCAAGCGAAACTGAACTCAGTAAACAAGACCACATGTTTATGGAGTGAAGAGTCGATAAATGAAATACGGACAAGAAGCATCACATTAATTCACACAAGACGTTCTAGTGAACAACTTCCTCATATAACTTAACTTGAAACAAGTAGAGGGAAATCACAAATAAAGGTGCATAGGAAATCATATTTGGTGATGGCAAACTTCGTTCTTGGTCAAAGAACAATTAACAGATTGTACTTATCTTTCGAGTAGAGCCTTTATATTAGAGCTTATATGGCAAAACTTACATGCTCAATCATAACAATCTCCTCATAATCATTGATAACCTTCAAAGTCATATTCATTCAGATAAATTTTATAGTAAACAAGGAAGAATAAAAGACATGATTAAATAGATCACAATATAAATGGTTGGATGGCAACAACTCAATTGCTTGCTTAAGATAGAGGGAAATAGGTTTACTGACTCAACATAAAGTAAAAGATAGGCCCTTCGCAGAGGAAAGCAGGGATTAAATCATGTGCTAGAGTTTTTTAAGTTTTGTATAGTTTTGAGAGGTGTTTGTTGTTGTCAACGAATGGTAGTGAGCACTCTAACCCCCTTGTCAAATAGACTTTCAAAGAGCGGCTCCCATGAAGGACTTTATCTCTACCAGCAAGGTAGATCATCCCTCTTCTCTTTTGTTTACACATGTACTTTAGTTTTATTTATGGATGACACTCCCAACCTTTGCTTACACAAGCCATGGCTAACCGAATCCTCGGGTGCCTTCCAACATTTCACATACCATGGAGGAGTGTCTATTGCAAAATTAAGTTGCTTACTGATGAATCAGGGCAAAACATGTGAAGAGAATTATTAATGAAAGTTAATTAATTGGGGCTGGGAACCCCGTTGCCAGCTCTTTTTGCAAAATTATTGGATAAGTGGATGTGCCACTAGTCCATTGGGGAAAGTCTGTCCAACAAGATTGAAAGATAAAACACCACATACTTCCTCATGAGCTATAAAACATTGACACAAATAAGAGATACTAACTTTTTGAATTGTTTAAAGGTAGCACATGAAGTATTTACTTGGAATGGCAGAGAAATACCACATAGTAGGTAGTTATGGTGGACACAAATGGCATGGGTTTGGTTTAAGGTCTTGGATGCACGAGAAGCATTCCTCTCAGTACAGGTCTTTGGCTAGCAAGGTTGGTTAGCAAGCATAAGAGTTGAGGGAGACAAACAAATATACATGTGATAGAAACAATCATGCATCTTCCTTGTAGGCACAAATAATTTTAACTTCAGAATACTAAACTCATTAGCTAACAAGAAAGAAAGATAAAGAAATAATATATCTACATGTATTTCCCTCTTTTCTAATTAATATTCCCAAACCAAATAGATTTACTTGATGCTCCCAAAGTGATACCAATACTAACAACAAGATCAATCATATAACATAAATTGCAAACTAAAATAAGGTGTGCAAAACGTAAATGATAAAACTTCTCATTAATATTCCATAACGGTAACTCACACCAAGGGATACATAGATAACTAGCTAAAAGAGAGATACTTCCACACTACAAACCATCTTATATGATAACTTCCCTTCTCATGATATGACACTACTTGATAGTAAAAAAGGTAAAAGATAGTGATGATGTGATACCGCGGCACTCCCCCCAAGCTTGGAACAAGCCAAGGGGGTGCCAATACCAATGATGAATTACTCCTTCAGCGGTGGTGGTGAATTCTTCCTGTCATCAGACTTCCAAGGAAGAGGCTCTCCATCAACAAACGACATCTTGGTCTCAGGAATCCTGAAACTGGCAGCATAGCTTATGTGTTTAAACCTGTTTTCATACTCACAGTTTTGATTCTGAACATCATAAAGTTGAGCTTGGAGTTTGTTGGTAGTGTTGTGAAGCGAGAGGATATCGTCCCACAGCTTTGCAGTCTCCTTCTTGTGTTCATCAATAAGTTTAGACACAATTTTGTGGAAGATGTCCACTTCACGCTCAGCCATCTTCTTGTAGGTGAAGACCTCTTGTTCTAGTTTCTCCATCCTATCCTCCAAACTTCCTTCTCCTTTAGGACCCCGGACATCTTCAATCTGCAACTCTCCATCTATGAGCAGCAATTCCTTGGGATGCATCTTCAGCTCGTTCATGTACGGGTTGACGACGTTCTCAAAGAAGCTGTCCTTCGGAGTTCCCGACGAAGACATGGTGGCTCTAGATCTGAAAACAGTATCTGGAGAAAACAGCTCGAAACAAAACACGACGAGAAAACGATATACGGACCTCGAGGGGTCTGGGGGATTATATAGAAAAAAAAATCACGACAGGAGGAAAGTACCAGGTCGAACCAGAGTGGAAAAGGGACTCCGAGGAGCCGTCCCCTTATGGCGGCGCGGCCAGGGTGGGGCCCGCTCCCCCACGTGGGGACGCGCCCTCGTGCGTCTCCTCCTCTCCGATTCGATCTCGTAATTTTTCATATTTTCTAAAAATAGCAAAAACATTGTTCGAAAAGTTAAACGCGGACTTTTTATTACCAAAACTGTTACCTATTCGAAGTCGAACTCTGCAGAACTATCAATTTGATCTTTGATGAAAGTTTCCGGGAGTCATCACTTGAATAACATCTACATCTTCATTATAAGAATCTCCAGAGATATAATGCTTGAGTCTTTGTCCATTCACCACTTGTGTGGCATCACCTTTCAAATGGTTCAATAACAAGAGTATAATTCATAGGCATTTCATTGCGTCTAGAGATATTACCAACTCTTTGACATTCATCACAAGATAAAATAAACTTTCTTGCATCTTTAAAGAGAGTTGGCCAATAAAAACCTGACTGTAGAACCTTTTGCGCGGTTCTATCTCTGGCGTGATGTCCTCCATAAACACTACCATGACACTTACTCAATATCTCTTGTTGTTCATATTCGGGGACACATCTTTGCATAATACCATCCACTCCTTCTTTATATAAGTGTGGGTCATCCCAAAAATAATGCCTCAAGTCATAAAAGAATTTCCTCCTTTGTTGAGCCGAAAAGGTTGGAGGCAAGTACTTGGAAACAATAAAGTTAGCATAATCAGCATACCAAGGACTATCTCGCGAGCTCACCTTTATTACAGCTAATTGTTCATTTGGAAAACTATCATTAACAGGAACAGGATCATCAACAATATTTTTCAATCTAGACAAATTATCAGCAACAGGATTATCAGCGCCTTTCCTATCTATAATATGTAAATCAAATTCTTGCAAAAGAAGCACCCATCTAATAAGCCTTGGCTTAGCATCTTTCTTTTCCATAAGGTACCTAATTGCAGCATGATCAGTATGAATTGTGACTTTTGAATCAACAATATAAGGTCTAAACTTGTCACAAGCAAAAAACTACAGCTAATAATTCTTTTTCAGTTGTAGCATAATTTCTTTGAGTAGCATCAAGAGTTTTACTAGCATAATTGATAACATTCAATTTTTTATCTACTCGATGTCAAAGAACAACACCTACAACAAAATCACTAGCATCACACATAATATCAAAAGGTAAATTACAATCAGGAGGTTCAACTACGGGAGCAGTTGTTAAGGCTTTCTTTAGAGTTTCAAAAGCTTCCTTACAATCATCATCAAAAACAAAAAGTACATCTTTTTGAAGAAGATTAGTAAGAGGCTTTGAAATTTTAGAGAAATCTTTAATAAATCTCCTATAAAAACCAGCATGACCAAGAACACTACGAATACCTTTAACATCCCTAGGATAGGGCATCTTCTCAATTGCTTCAACTTTAGCTCTATCAACTTCAATACCTCTCTCAGAAATTTTATGTCCCAATACAATTCCTTCATTAACCATAAAGTGGCATTTCTCCCAATTAAGAACAAGGTTAGTTTCTTCACATCTCTGCAAAACTTTATCAAGGTTTCTCAAACAATTATCAAAAGAATTCCCATAGACAGAAAAATCATCCATGAATACCTCTACAATCTTTTCACAAACGCCATGAAAAATTGCAGACATGCATCTTTGAAAAGTAGCAGGAGCATTACATAAACCAAAATGCATACGCCTATAAGCATAAGTTCCATAGGGACAAGTGAAAGTGGTTTTCTCTTGATCTTTAGTTCTAACATCAATTTTTGAAAACCCAGAATAACCATCAAGAAAGCAGAAATGAGTATTTTTAGATAACCTTTCTAGCATTTGATCAATAAAAGGTAAAGGGTAATGATCCTTCTTAGTAACTTTATTAACTTTTCGAAAATCAATGCACATTCTATACCCTACAACTACTCTTTGAGGGATGAGCTCATCATTATCATTAGGTACAACAGTTATTCCTCCTTTCTTAGGAACACAATGCACAATACTAACCCATCTACTATCAGCAATAGGATATAATACCAGCTTCAAGAAGTTTTAATACCTCATTCCTTACCACATCCTTCATCTTAGGAATTAGACGACGCTGATGTTCAACAACAGGCTTTGCATCATCTTCCATGTTGATGGCATGTTGGCAAATAGAGGGAGAAATCCCCTTCAAGTCATCAAGAGTGTAGCCAATAGCTCCTCGGTGTTTCTTCAATATTTCCAATAATCTTTCTTCCTCAAAATCTGAAAGCTTAGCACTAATAATAACATGATATGTTTTCTTATCATCAATATAAGCATACTTAAGATTATCAGGCAACGGTTTCAAATGAAAAACAGGATCTTCCTTTGCCGGTGGTGTTGTACCTAGATCTTCAACCGGTAGGTCATGTTTAAGAATAGCTTGACGAAGGAAAATTTCATCAAGCTCATTCCTTTCTTCCCTAAAGACTTCACTCTCATGATCCTCCAAATGTTGCTGCAAAGGATTATTAGGAGCAAGAGCAATAGATGCAAGATGTTCAACTCTAAAATCATTATTAGGCAATATTCAGCTTCATAAGGAACTTTGGCAAATTTAGAGAAATTAAACTCATAAGATTCACCAGCAAATTTAGTCCCAATTTTCTCTTTCTTGCAATCTATAATAGCTCCACAAGTATTTACAAAAGTTCTACCAAAAATGATAGGACAAGTCTTACTAGCAGCAGAACCAAGTACCAAAAAGTTAGCAGGATATTTAATCTTACCACATAGAACTTCCACATCTCGAACAACACCAATAGGAGAGATAGTTTCTCTATTAGCTAGCCGAATAACCACATCAATATCTTCAAGTTCACAAGAACCAATTTCATGCATGATTTCCCTGTAAAGCTCATAAGGAATGGCACTAATACTTGCACCAATATCGCATAAACCATAAAAACAATGATCACCAATTCTAACAGAGAGCATAGGAACACTGGCTTTCCTAGACTTACTAGGATGTGAAACAATATTAGAAGCATCTTCACAGAAAATGATGTGACCATCTTCTACATTTTTAGTCACAAGGTCTTTAACTATTGCAACAGCAGGTTCAACATTTATTTGTTCCTCAGGTTCTATAGGTTTCTTTGCACTTTTGTTAACCACACTAGTTATAACAGAATACTCCTTCATTTTAGCAGGAAAAGGGGTTTTCTCAATATAAGCTTCAGGAAGAATTTGATCAACAGTTTTAACTTCAATATATTTACCTATAGGTGAATCAGTTTTATCTTTGTAAGGATCATGATACTTATTAAAATTCTTCCTAGGCAATTCAAAATGAGAGGCAAAAGCTTTATAAAAATTTGCAACAACTTCAGAATCAAGACCATAAGTAGCACTCATATTTCGAAATTTATCAGTATCCATAAAAGCTTCAATGCATTCATAATCATAATTTATACTTGACTCTCTACCTTTCTCGTTCTCCCATCCTTCAGTATTCTCCTGAATCCGATCAAGAAGGTCCCATTTAAACTCTTATTTGTTGCGTGTGAATGATCCAGAACAAGTAGTATCCAGCAAGGTTTTATCTTGAAAAGAAAGTCTTGCATAGAAATTATCAATGATGATATTACCAGGAAGCTCATGAATGGGGCATTTGAGCATTAAAGACTTCAATCTCCTCCATGCTTGGGAAATACTCTCTCCATCATGAGGCCAGAAATTATATATGCGGTTTCGGTCTTTGTGAATTTCACTTGGAGGATAGAATTTAGAATAAAATAGAGGCACAATATCCTTCCAATCAAGAGTATTCCCATTCTTCAGCAATTTATACCAATGCGCCGCTTTACCAGACAGCGACATAGAAAATAGTTTCTTCCTAACTTCATCCATAGAAATACCTAAACACTTGAATAACCCGCATAAATCATGTAAAAACAGTAAATGATCTCCAGGATGGACAGTTCCATCCCCTTCATAGCGGTTATCCACAACACGTTCAATAATTTTCATAGGTATTTTATATGGAACCTCTTTCTCACCTGGCACCAAATCCACTATGATGTGGACTAAGTCCTTGGATGTGCCCGATCTTCACGGATTTGGGTGGAAATCGTGGGGGTAGGTGGATGAACGCGATGAACACGAAGAACGCGAGGGGGAATCGTGGGGATACAACACACACACGCACACAAACCGGTTTTCCCTCGTAGGCCCGATACACCTACTCGATAGAGGTTGCGAGAAAAGACCTTCCGGTAGAAGTCCCGCAAAGAGATCGACAAATCGAAGCTCGCAAGATCTAGAAGGGTGAAAAGACCGGAAGGTTGATAGAAGTGCAAGCAAAAGACCAAATAGGTAGAAGTGCAAGCAAAAGATCAAACAAACGGTAGAAGTCACCAAAGAGATCTTGACAAGTCGATAAGGAGCCCGGGTGGGTACAAGATCTAAGATCTAGGTAGGGTTCCCACAAGGGTGAGCTAAGCTCAGGTTTAATTTCACATCAAGTCTAATCTCAGATCTGAGCCAACTAGGCTATTTATAGTAGGTGGGGCGAAGGGATAAGTTACAAGCTGAATCTGCCAGTTTTGGTGCTGAAACGCGTATGGGCGGAAGTTCCGGTCGTCCTGGGCGGAAGTTCCGGCTGGATTCCTTTTAGACAGCATCTTCGAAGCATCTGGGCGGAAGTTCCGGTCCTGGAGGCCGGAAGTTCCGGTCGGGGCGGAAGTTCCGGCCAAGTTCCGGCCTAGTTCCGGAATTCGGCCATTTCCTCGCAGTAACATCCAGTATGGGTTTGACGGACTTTCGGAACTTGGGCGGAACTTGGGCGGAAGTTCCGGCGGGCGGAAGTTCCGGTCCTCCGAGGCGGAAGTTCCGGTCATGGGCGGAAGTTCCGGCCTGGAGCGTCCAGCTCCTCTTTCTCCTTCTCTTCCATGCTTCCGTGACATCGGCCTTGCGTCCTCGGGTCTCCATGGCATCCTCTCTTCTCTCCGTACTTGTCGTCGAGTTCCTATCATCAAGATATGTCGGAGTATGAAGTAGTATATCATCCCAAATAGGCGATTCGAGGCGCGCGTAAAGGAGAAGATTCACCTTAGCGTGCCGTCTTGGCGATGAAGCACATGATGTGGCGAAGACCGAAGGTCGGGCTACATCATCTCCCCCCACTTGAAAAAGAGTCGTCCTCGACGATAAATCTTCATGAATGTGTAGAGGAGGTAGATGACACCAACCCTTGAATGTCGCTTCACTTGTCAAGAGCCCTATTAATAGCACAAGAAAAGCCAAACAACACTCAAAGCATAGCCAATGTTCCACGAGTTTAGCAAGGGAGCGCAAGTAGAAGGAGGTCACCTTTGCATAATGTCGGTGTGCTCTCATTGAGAGATCTTGTGTAGTAGAAGTATGGGGTTGAACCCATTCGTTGACGCTCATCCATATGTCACAAGTACCTTCACACAACAAAGACCACGCGAAATATATGTGTGTGTGATAGAGGAGCATATCATCAATGACATGTCCATTCATGTTCACAACACCGTTAGCACAACACAAATTTATCAAGAATAAGGCATGTGCAAGGTCAATGTGTAAGAACTCCATATGAACATCTTCCAAATGTGGAAACACAAAAACTCCAAGATGTGAGACGACTATGATGTCCATCTCATGTAGAAACTCATGTGCATTGTTGCACTCAAGGCATCGGAAAGAGAAATTGTTCAACATCCTTGACGCAACAAGAGGAGAATTTGGCCAAAACACATAAGTGGAAGTGTCCAAAGTATTATCAACATGTGTGCACACAAACCATTGGAAAGAGAAATTGGTCCTCATATTTGGTGCAACACACAACATATCTTCCAAAAAGTTCATCAAAACAACATTTGCACAACCGTGCGTGCCAACAAACCAAATAAAAGAGAAATTGGTCGACTTGTTTGAGGCAATACCAACGGTAAGAATCACAACATCATGCTTGCAAAAGAACCAAGAGAAAGAGAAATTGTTCGACATGTTCAATGCAAAGCATGGGAAAGGTATTAGAGCCGGGTTCGATCTTGAACTCACTTGTATGATGCTCTCTAGAGCTCTCTTTGTCAACTCGTGCTCAATCGAGGTTGACATTGGCATTCTTGTACCTACACACACAATAAGTAAAGCAAAGAACGTGTGTGCATGGTATATGAACACATCATCCATCATGATGGTCCATGTCTTTTGCACATCACCATTAGCGTTAAGCGAAGCATCATAATAGATATGGTGAATATGCGGAGTAAACATGGGAACATGCTCAACATGGATATATGCAAAGTCTCCAAAATTTGAGAGAGCTATGGGGGCAATCTCATTTGCAAGCATATTAACATCATTGCAAACCAAGCATTGGAAAGAGCAAGTATTCAACATTTTGGTTGCATTAATGGGAGAGTATTGCAAGCATCTAGCACAAAACATGTTTAACATTTTATCATTGTTGTCGACAAACCTAGGGAAAGAGAAATTGTTCATCAAGGTTGTCACAACACAAGCGTTAGCATTCTCATTATCGTCATTGCAAGCAACACATGGGAAAGAGAAATTGTTCGACAAGTTGCATGCAATGGGAGATATATTGAAACACTCATGGCATGGCATGATCATATTGTCACAAACAAGTAATTCCACATGATCAACAATGTTATCAAGCAAAGCATCACATGGAGGAATGAACGAAGCATATGACATAGCAATTGTATCATCATCATCATGCATGAACTCACAAATCATCATGTCCACTAGTGGGATCATGGCATCATCAACACCCATATAGGTACCTTTGTAGTCCGACTCATTTGCGGTAGGTGTTGTGGAAGAGGTAGGCTCCATGTGGCCTCCATGTTCATCTTCAATCAAGCATGGTGTGATAGCATCATCTTCATGCACCATGTACATCTTCTCCATGATCGGGAACTCGTCATCCATGGTACCTAATGAGACACAAGGAAACACACTAGAGGTAGAGGGTAAGTTGTTAGAATTCGTAATGGCCTCACATGACCTATCAACTACCACTCTCATCTCACTCGATGTATCACTCATATCCTCAAGATGGAGGCACTCAAGCTCATGTATATTGGATGCACTCATCTCACATATAGTGGAGTTGCTCATCTCACATATAGTGGAGTCGCTCATCTCACATATAGTGGAGTCGCTCATCTCACATATAGTGGAGTCGCTTATCTCACATATAGTGGAGTCGCTCATCTCACATATACTGGAGTCGCTCATCTCACATATAGTGGAGTCCCTCATCTCCATGGCAATGACGTCGTCGATGTCCGAGCAACCTAGCAAAGAGGAAGACAACACAAGAGGAGTAGAGGTTAAGTTGTTAGAAATCAAAACATCCTCACTCAACTCATGTGGTGTGTCACTCTTGCTCTCCAAATGGAAGCACTCAAACTCACATATGGGGTGGGAGTCACTCAACTCACTATCACTCTCACTCAAGTGGGCTAAGTGCCTCTCATTCTCACATGGGATTGGTACCATCTCCTCATTCAAGCATATTGGAGTAGGCTCGATTTTCTCATCTCCATGCGCCTCCATTGGTGAAGGGATCATCCCATGCTCACCATCCTCAACTCCATTCGCCTCCTTGGTTGAAGGGAGAATCCCATGCTCAACCGTCTCAACTCCATCGCCTCCCATGTTGACACCGTTTGATGGCGCTATGGTGTTGTTGAGAGCTAGGCTCGAATCAACGTCACCCTTGACTTGGCCTTCTTGTTTTTCATCTTGAAGTGTGGACTTCATAGTCGTTCTCTTGGCCATTTCCTTGCACCATTCTTTGAAGACAATGGTATCTTGAAGTGTCTTGTTGGCAATTTCGGCATCCAATTAGGCGAAGTAGAGCTTGTGGGCTTGTGGTGTGTTGCACTCCCATGTCATGTGCTTGTTGGATGTGCACACATCACAATGGAGATTGGGGCATTCCCAAAGATGACCGTCTTGGTTGCAACGAAAGCATTGGGAGCTACTTGATCTTGGTGGACAACGCATTGTCATGTTGGCATAAGGATGGGTAGATCGTCCTTCATCTTGAAGTGTAGACTCCATGGTCTTCATCTTGGGGCTTGAGCTTCTTGTAGGCGCCATTATGGTGGTGGCGGTAGGAGGGGGAAGCACCATGATATGTGGTTCCTCTTTCTTTGCACTTGGCGCCATCTTGCTTGTTGGTGTAGCGCCTTGTTTTGCATCCTTGGAGATCTTCTCATGTGTAGGTGGTCTTGGAGACTTCATTGTGGTGGTGGCGGTAGGAGAGGGAAGCACCATAAGATGTGGTTCCTCTTTCTTTGCACTTGGCACCATCTTCCTTGTTGATGTAGTATCTTGTCTCGCACCATTGGAGATCTTCTCATGTGTATGCGGTCTTGGAGATGCCATTTTGGTGGTGGCACTAGGCTTTGTGGACACCATATGGTTGGTGTTGTTGTTCTTTGTAGCCTTGGCCGCTTCATGTCGAGGATCTCGTCTTCTTGCATCATCACCATGTCTTGGGGGGTGTCGTCGAAGATCCTTGGTAGGTGTTGGTCGATGGTGAACATGAGGTGGTGATGGTCGACGACGATCATGAGGTGACTTGTGTCGGCGATGGTCATGTGGTGATGCATGTCGATGGTGGTCATGAGGTGGTGATGGTCGACGATGATCATGTGGTGACTTGTGTCGATGACGATCCTCGGCATGCCTAGATGATGGTTCATGAGGCTTGGCACTTTGCTTGTGGCGCCTTCTTGAGCTCGGAGGAGAGTGTCGATGGCGATCATGGTGGTGGCTCTCTTGATGTTCCCTAGGACGAGCTCGGTGTAGATGATCATGTGCATAAGCACTCTCATGGTTGCGCCGTCTTGGAGGTCCTCTATCTTCATATGTAGTTCCCTTGGCCAAGATGGGGAACTTGTAGGCACCGGTCTTGTTCAAGGTGGAGTCGAAGCTAGATTCCACCATGGTGTCGAAGTTATGGTCGAGGTAGTGCTCGGTGCGGTGCTCCATCATGGTGTCGTAGTCGTAGTCGAGGTAGTGCTCAACCATGTCGTCGTGGTCGTAGTCGTGGCCGAGGTAGTGCCCAACCATGTCGTCGTGGTCGTAGTCGTGGTCGAGGATGTGCTCAACCATGTCGTCGTGGTCGTAGTCGTGGTCGAGGTAGTGCTCAACCATGTCGTCCATGTTATAGTCGAGCTCGGAGTGGTGGTCCACCATGTTGTCCATGCTTGGCGAGTCATGGTCGGTGTAGAGATGCTCGATGTCGGTCATGTCGCCAATGCATGTGGAGCCATAGTCGGTGTCGGGCTCCCCATGTTCCTCCATATCCGCGGTGCTAGCGGAGCTATCACCCTCATCGGACTCCATGTCGTCCTCCGTAGGTTCATCCTCACTATCCATGTTAGTCTATAGGATTGGTGTATATATGGTGGAAGGAAAACTACCAAAAGGGTCAAAACTTGCAAACAAAAATCGAAAAGGTGTTTCAAGGCGGAGGGCAACCGATATGTATGCACACACACAAAACAAAAACTCTATATGGTGTTAGGTATGGATGTGGAAAGCCAAATGGAAGAATCAAACGAAAAGTCTATTGTCAAAAGTGGGTAAGATCCAAAAGTCACAAGTCAAAGGCGGTGATCACAAAAGGCATACACAATGAGGAACACACGCGTGGGACAAAATGGGGTTAGCGCGACTTGGAAAATGAGCAAGAACAAAATGGTCCTAACGAAGACTACTAGCTCGGTGTCACGCTAACGCAAGAGAGACCGTGGCTTGGTTGCAAAATTGAGAAGCAACAAGATTTGCGCAAGACGCCTCTCTTCTCTTTTCTCTCTTTTGCTTAAAAGCTTTGGACTCTTTTGTGTATATATGTCACTCACACACTTTTTCTTTTTCTTTTTGTATTTTTCTTTCTTTTTTCTCACTATGTAAGGATGCTACTATCTATGTAAGTATGTCACACTTCTTTTGCTTATCTTTTCACACGAGCTTGCTTCGAAGCTTTGCTCAACACACGCACACCCTCACGGTCGGGACGCTTGCGCAATGCTTCGCAACACTAGAAAGCCACTCTCGATAGGAAAGGTACGCAAAAGAGGCTAGGGCTACAAGTTAGGAGCAAGTTATACCACTTGATGATGGTGGCCGACGATCTTGAACTTGCTATGGTGGAGGTGTCAAATGAACCGCTTGGAGACTCGGGGTGCCGTCGTCGTTGTCGATGTTGCGGAAGCTTTGTGGTAGCTGAAATGGCACTCAAACCGAAGTCCAAACACAAGGGGGTTAGTACCAAAACGAAAAACGAAGGTTGCTGTCAAAATTTCGGCCAGGCGGAACTTCCGGTCCTGAGGGGCGGAACTTCCGGTCCCCGGGCGGAACTTCCGGTCCTTCCGGGCGGAACTTCCGGTCGCAATCAGATCTGCGGGCTGTTCGTCGATTTGGGCGGAAATCCGGGCCGAAATCCTTCGAATTCGAGGAAAATTTGGCACTAGAAGCTGTGGGAAGGTGGGGGAATTGCAGATCAACACCAAAGACAAGTTTCTATTGGAGCAAAACCACCAAAAACTCAACAAATCGAGAGATCGATCCAAGGCCAATTTGGGGCTATTTTTTTGGAAAATTTTTGGGCGAAATTGGTGGAATTGGGGGATGTGGGGGTCAAATCCGTGGCAACCAAAGAGCTGCTGATACCATATGATGTGGACTAAGTCCTTGGATGTGCCCGATCTTCACGGATTTGGGTGGAAATCGTGGGGGTAGGTGGATGAACGCGATGAACACGAAGAACGCGAGGGGGAATCGTGGGGATACAACACACACACGCACACAAACCGGTTTTCCCTCGTAGGCCCGATACACCTACTCGATAGAGGTTGCGAGAAAAGACCTTCCAGTAGAAGTCCCGCAAAGAGATCGACAAATCGAAGCTCGCAAGATCTAGAAGGGTGAAAAGACCGGAAGGTTGATAGAAGTGCAAGCAAAAGACCAAATAGGTAGAAGTGCAAGCAAAAGATCAAACAAACGGTAGAAGTCACCAAAGAGATCTTGACAAGTCGATAAGGAGCCCGGGTGGGTACAAGATCTAAGATCTAGGTAGGGTTCCCACAAGGGTGAGCTAAGCTCAGGTTTAATTTCACATCAAGTCTAATCTCAGATCTGAGCCAACTAGGCTATTTATAGTAGGTGGGGCGAAGGGATAAGTTACAAGCTGAATCTGCCAGTTTTGGTGCTGAAACGCGTATGGGCGGAAGTTCCGGTCGTCCTGGGCGGAAGTTCCGGCTGGATTCCTTTTAGACAGCATCTTCGAAGCATCTGGGCGGAAGTTCCGGTCCTGGAGGCCGGAAGTTCCGGTCGAGGCGGAAGTTCCGGCCAAGTTCCGGCCTAGTTCCGGAATTCGGCCATTTCCTCGCAGTAACATCCAGTATGGGTTTGACGGACTTTCGGAACTTGGGCGGAACTTGGGCGGAAGTTCCGGCGGGCGGAAGTTCCGGTCCTCCGAGGCGGAAGTTTCGGTCATGGGCGGAAGTTCCGGCCATCAGGGGCGGAAGTTCCGGCCTGGAGCGTCCAGCTCCTCTTTCTCCTTCTCTTCCATGCTTCCGTGACATCGGCCTTGCGTCCTCGGGTCTCCATGGCATCCTCTCTTCTCTCCGTACTTGTCGTCGAGTTCCTATCATCAAGATATGTCGGAGTATGAAGTAGTATATCATCCCAAATAGGCGATTCGAGGCGCGCGTAAAGGAGAAGATTCACCTTAGCGTGCCGTCTTGGCGATGAAGCACATGATGTGGTGAAGACCGAAGGTCGGGCTACATCACACTACCTTTGCAGTAGTAGTAGATTTTTCAAATAGGAATTCAAGAGAAGATCTCTCCATAATGAATTATGGTAGCAGGCAGAAATAAAAACAGCACGTACAGTAAAAGTTTTCCTTACCAATTCCACTTACCAATAGCGCTTCACTCCCCGGCAACGGCGCCATAAAATAGTCTTGATGACCCACAAGTATAGGGGGTGTATCTTAGTACTTTCGATAAATAAGAGTGTCGAACCCAACGAGGAGCAGAAGGTGTTGACAAGCAGTTTCGATGAAGGATTCACTGTAAATGCTCACAGGCAAGTTTTCAGGGGGTTTTGATATAGCAGATAAATAAAATACAAGTAAGTAAAATGCGAGAATAATAATTGCAGGAAGTGGCCCAATCCTTTTTAGCACAAAGGACAAGCCGGTTTGTTTACTTATGACGACCAAACGTTCTTGAGGACACACGGGAATTTAGTCTAGTGCTTTCGCTTCATATAGTTGATTAATCTTCATTGTTTTGATAAGTGTTGTGTGGGTGAACCTATGCTAATGCACCGCCCTTCCTAGGACTAATATATACTTGTGATTAAATCCCTTGCAAGCATCCGCAAATACAAGAAAGTAATTAAGATAAATCTAACCACAGCCTTAAACTCTGAGATCCTGCTATCCCTCATGCATCGATATACCAACGGGGGTTCAGGTTGCTGTCACTCCGGCAACCCCACAATTAGAAACCGAATACAAAATGCATTCCCCTAGGCCCATAAAGGTGAAGTATCATGTAGTCGACGTTCACATGACAGAACTAGAAGAATAACACCACAACTTAAATATCAAACCATTAAATATTACTCAACATAGTTCACTACTAACATTTAGACTTCACCCATGTCCTCAAGAACTAAACGAACTACTCACAAGACATCATATGGAACATGATCAGAGGTGATATGATGATGAATAACAATCTGAACATAAACCTTGGTTCAATGGTTTCACTCAATAGCATCAATAACAAGGAGTAATCAACACCGGGAGAGTTTCCCCTATGAAATAATCAAGATTCAACCCTAGATGTTACAGCGGAGACGAGGTGCAGCGGTGGAGATGACAGTGTCGGTGGTGGAGATGATGATGATGATGATCCCAATGAAGTCCAGCTCGATGACAGTGAAGATGGCGACGATTTCCCCCTCCGGGAGGGAATTTCCCCGGCGGATTTCAGCCTGCCGGAGAGCTCTTTTCTCTCTGTTGTTTTCCGCCCCGCAGAGGCGGCTGTGTCTATTCTCGATGATCCTCCGCACCTTAGGGTTTCGAGTAGATGAAGTACGCGAAAGAGAGATGGCCGAGGGGGGTCGTGGGTCCCCTCCCCATGTGGCGGCGCGCCTGCCCTGGTGGCCGCGTGTAATGTCCCAAGTTTAGAGACGATCGAGGAGTAGATTTTAGAAAGGGATGTGCATTGCATCGTAAATTCTGGGGAAATTTCGCGCTTTTAAAACTAAACTGCATCGAAGGGGGACAAGTTTCTCTCTCGACACCTTACAGGGTTAGGGTTTCGAGAATGCGACAAACTTGCTCGTATTCAACTAAACTAGGGTTTTGGAGAAGAGAGAAGGGATATTGCATCACAAACTTAAGTTGCATGATTGAATTCAAATTTAAGTTGCATAATTGAATTCAAACCTAAGTTGAATTTGAATTTCAAATTCAAACATTAAATAAATATCTCATAATTCAATTGTGAGGAAATTCAATAAAGGAATTATAATAATACACAATATGAACAATACAAATAATAAGTAAAGCTCATTAGAGAAAACCTTGAGCTTTATTGATTATCACACAATATACATTGTCTTTACATTATTCACAATTGAAATAAAGGAATAATACAACACATTACAAGAATTGGAAAATAGAAAAAGAAAAGAAAAGTACAATGTGTTGATCTACCCTAAAATTACAAGTTAAACTCCACTTGATCTTCACTTTGATCATCATCTTGATCCCTGCATACAACATGGCAAATCACAAGTTATGCCAAGTGGCATTGCCACTTGGCAGGTTAGAAGGAAAATGGAATTGGAGAGGATATGACCAACAGCTGCCGAGCTGATCCTCTCACAGCCAAGTTCAAGGCACCAGGTACACACACACAGGCAGCTCACACTGCATGTGTGCATGCTGAACAACACACAAGCACATGGTGAGTCACCAAATGAAATTACCACTGCTGTCGACCAGGGAGAGCAAGGGAGAACCATATATAAACTTTTTGAGCCAAACCCTAGCCGTTCATCGGCAGCAGCTCCATAGGGTAAGCACACCAAGAACAGCAAGAACAGGTGAACACCCAGAGCTGTCTCACCTATTCCATAATCACCAGAAACAAACCAAGCATCAAGCTCACAAGGAAGAGAAGGGCAAGTCCAGAAATTAACCAGAAGCTAAACCTCTACACCAACAACTTTTCTAGGAGCTGGAGTGAGGTATACCAAGATAACATGAGCAAGCAATTGTTTTGCTCATAAACTAAGCACATGCATACATCACAGCAACAGAAAAGGGTAGAAACCCTGTGTGAGTCATCATATGGCTAATAGCCAATTGGTGCAAGTAAAAAAGAGAGAAACCAATAGGAAGTCACCCTGGGAACATTGATTATGCCAAACCAGTGGCATAACCAAAGACATCCAGCAAGGGATGATCCTATCTTGCTAGCCAAAGTTACTTAGCACCTATGACCACTACACCATCAGACAGATAGACAAATTGTGTCTATTCTTGTTTGACAACATCAAAGATCACTGGAAATCCAACATGGAATTATCCAGTAATGCATTCACTAAGCCAAAACAAGCCAACAAGGGTGGGAGCTACCTAAACAGCAAAGAACTGCTGTCAAGATCACCTCAACCACAAAACCAGCCAACAAAGCCACCCATCATCACCCAGAGGGTTCAGAGTGAGCTAGGGTCCCCAACAAATGGTTGGCATCCCTCGAGCTCAAGAAAATCAAAGAAAAGAATCATCACTGAATTACAGTTCATCCATTTATCCATTTGACCAAGCCAAACTAGACAGAGAATTGAAATACACAAGCAACCTGTGGTGAGACACTTGCAAATGATCCAGAGGATCACTGCAAGCATCAACTGATGCTTAAGCAAGCACCAGCACACACCAGGCCAAGCCTGTGTGATGCACACACCACACAGAGAGAACAATAGTGAGGCACAGTTATGAAACAGCAACATTCACAAGCAACTGATGATCCTGTGATCATCAGAAGCTTGCTAGAGCATGCCAGTACATGCTAGAGCCAACCTAGCAACAAATCATGAGTCATTTGACTAACACAACCCCAATTCATCAACAGTTGCTTCACAGCTAATCACATAAATAATCTATGATTGTATTCAGAAACACATCAAATGACTGATGAATCATTGGATCATAATACACCAGCCAAACATATAAATTCATCACTGTATAACACAGATGAGCCACAGTGATACTCAATTGAGCATGTCCATGAATATAAGCACAAGAGATGGCACACCAGGAGCACTAGCTCTTGCTAATTGCAAGGATTACACACAGTAATCAAGCCAGGGCAAGTAATTGAATACACATGATGATCTAGCAAGAGTAGTAACAAGCACAGAGGCACAGGGAGAGTTTCAAACAAGAGATGCAAGCATAAGCCAGCACATAGCTTAGGATAATTGCACAGAATCATGGCAGTAGCAAGGCCAAGCTAGTCACACATAAGCAGCAGCTAGAATCCATGGCAGCAGCACATCACAGCAACATACGCGCATCCACAGCAAGGACAGCAGCAGAGCACATAGATGTAGTAGCAGCAGCACAATAAGTTGGATGACAGGGCATCCAGAGGAAGGAGAAGAGGTAGAACAGGTAGCAGAGGAGAAGGAGGAGCACATACCGGGAAGGAGATGGTCGACACGGCCATGGCGGCCACGGCGGCGCACGCCAGGGCACACGGCGGCACCAGGCCTGGCCAAGCCAAGCCACGGCGACCACCACAGCACCCCAGTGCGGCACCACGCGCCCAGGGGAGCGCCAGGAGGAAGGTCCACGGCATCTCCAACGCGCGGCGGCGGTGAACGCCGAAAGCCTGGCGCACGGGAGAGTCGATGGCGAGCAAACGAGGATGCGAGCATCAGATCGACGCGGACCACCATGTCCGCCGTCGAGAGGCGGTCCAGATCCGCCACATCTCGTCACCGGCAAGGGCCGGAGATGGCCGGAATAAAGCGGCGACGGTGGAGGCGATTTCGGCGTCGTAGGAGCTGAGAGGGGATTAGGGTTAGGGCGACGCGGGGGAGACGACGCGACTGGGTCGGTTGGACCGAGCCCAGTGGGCTGGTCCAACCTAACCAGCTCGACCGCCTGACAGGTGGGCCCAAGGGGCAATTCAGTAACTTCACAAATTCATTTAAAACCAGAAATTTGAAATTAAATAGAAAATGGATAAAATGTCTAAAAAAATAATTAAAAATATGAAAACTGCTCAGCATAAAATTCTCTATCATAATAAAATATGAAATAGAATTTTTGAAGATAAACAACAATAAGTTCAAATTTGATGATTAAAATAATCATTTAAATCACACATATTATTTTCAATAATGAAAATAAGTCCATAAATTCTTTTGGACTTTAAAAACACCTTGACAACAATTCAAGGTTGTATTTTGCCCTCAATAGAGTATCCCCAAATTATTCTTAGTATTAACCTCTCACATGAAATATTAACGACATCGGAAGGGGGGAACAAACCCTAAAACTGGAATCATGCACCAATGCTTCTTTAACCATTGCCCTTATCGGACAATGATGCTATTTTTCAGCAAAAGAGGACAAGGGTCAGTCCACACCATCCAACTGCAACACTTTGCAGTGTTCAGGCAAGTTCATCACTTGCTCATGTCATTTGAGTATTTTTACCAAATTACTTGCAAAGTACTATGTTTATCACTATTGCATAAAAAGCAAAACCACTATTTTCATAACTATGAATATGACTATGTGGTGGGCAATGGAACCATGGATTGTGTTGATATGGTGGAGGTTCCATTGCAAGGGTTTATATCCATCTAGGATTAAACAACAAATGTCGTCCAATGATTCTTGTGCCGTAATACCCGTGTTAACCATAAGATCTGGAGTGGGACGAAATAGTCAATCGTATTTCCACCTCTTGTACATCAACGGATGCGCTTGCCGTAGACACTTGTATCCTGAGGGACAAGCGGTGGGCTGGGGAAGCCTAAAGTCCCCACGGTAATGCGGTCTATGATGGATTGTAAGATGTCCGGAACGGTCTATACATGATTGATAGGGGAGGGCATATAAAATTGTTCGGAACGGTCTACCTTAATCGGTATAGGGGAGAACAAATGCCTGGAACGGTCTCACCATGGATATAGGGGAAGACAATCTTACAAAAGGGTGGGTGTGCGAGGTAGCGAAGGAATATGATTGGCTATGACCTTATACCGGGCCTCACACCATAGGAAGTGTGAACGGGAGAGCTGCCCGGTTGGCACCAAGGTTAAGATCTCTTATGGGTAAAGCAACACACCTCTGCAGAGTGTAAAGAACCGTGACCTGTCACTCCCCTCGTTCGGGATATGGAGCTGAACGGCGGAAAGGAGCTCCATGAAGTTCTAGTAAACCGGTGAAGGCTGACGGACATAGTTCTTTGAAATAAAAGCAACCTCTTGAAGAAATGTTTATCAAAACCTGCATTGGTATTAGACTTTTTGGTCTAATATCGTAGATAGTGCATTAAACACCTCTTTTCTATAATGAACTTGTTGAGTACGCTCATACTCATCCCACTCTTAAATACCCTGCTTAGATTGTCTAAACCATCTGGAGGAGGACAACGACAACCTTGAAGGAGCCGACATCATCGGCTATGAAGAACCAGACCTCTCTGGAGGTGTCGAAGGTGTAGACTATCTCATAGTCTACGGAACCGGGGAGGGTTCCGGAGGAGAGCACGTGTATACCTACCGCGTAGTAGTAATATCCGAGCAGTACGAACTTTTAGTACTTAGCTGCTCGAGGGAATAAATGTACCACTTAGTAAGACTCTTGTATTATAAGCTAAGTTGGGTTCGCCTCGAACCCAGGTGTATCCCTCTTAGGACCCAAGAGGACCTCCGAGATGATATGTACATTATGCTTGTAATAATAAATGAATGAGTTATGAACCTGCTATGTTCTGTTGTACTACTCTGAGGGATGTAATATTTGCGGAATGGTACTTCGTGAATGTTATATCAACGACTGGCATACTACAACATGCAGTGGTATGCAGGGTCACCACAGTTTGTATCAGAGCAAAAGCTTTGACCTTAGGTTGGAACCTAGTAAATGGGACCGAACGTTAGGAGTCAAATAGGATTAGTAAAGAATTCTCTAAAAAAATATGGTGTATATTCAATTGAGAATACAACAATCATATCTTTTAGTGCGATAATTCTTTATTATCTCTATTATGATGCATTATTACTAATCTTATATTCTTTCTATTCTACAGCCAACTATGGCAAGTTCACGTCCAGGACGAAACGTGAAAGTGATAGATTCAACACTGAGTGAATATGAGGGAGGACTCGCTGATATTCTTCGTGCCATGTTACTTGAATTTGGGTGTGATCCCCAGATCCAAGTAAAGAAATACATGTACTACGACGGTACTGTATTGGCGAAGTGTAGGGTAGGACTAAGACTTCCAGAATCCGTAGGAATGAGTATAGTGATGTCAGCAGGTGAGGCTAGAACTACCCAAACAGCCTACCATATAGCCATTATGAGAGCCATCACTGATATCTGGGAACATAAGACGAAAGAGCTTATGGGTTCCGAATTCTCACACATTCCTCATATGGAGGAGGAAGATGATCCTATGCTTAACCACTTCAAATTTGCTAAACGCAAACCAGCAGAAGCCGCTAAGTACATGGACAATAGCCGCAACTTACTGTCATTGTTCTTTCAGTTGAACCGACATCTGTCGGGGGCAATTGATACAATGTTAGAGGAGTTCACCGAGCCCAAGGAGGAGACTAAGGGGAAGGAAACCATGGAGAATGAAGTGCACACACCAGTTTACTCAGCTGGTGACTACATTAGTATTGACCATCCTGAACTAGAAACTAAACCCATTACACCTAGGTACTATCCTAGTAGTTCCTATAAAGGTTATGAGGGTGGAGAGGAATCCGGAAACAACCAGCGTTCCGAGACTCCTATAGAGAACTCTGCAGGTTGGCGTTGGGGGTCAGACACCGGAAACTCTGGCAATTCAGTCAGAAATAATGCGGAGATGAATGAGGACGCCACAACCCAGTTCCAGGGCAATCAGTATAATAGGGGTGACTATGAGAAGTACCCTATACTGATCGAGTCAGATACTAATGGAGGTAATACCTATGGTGGAGTCACAGGGGAGTATACCCGATGGGTGGATTATGATGTTTTGAATAATCAATTCATGAACACAGATTTCTCCCTCGGATCATCCTCTGATTCCGACTACCAGCCAACGGGAAGACCCTACGTTCCAGATTCCGTCAGGAGGACCACACGTTCGACCGGATGGAAGCCTGGGATGTACCGGGAGTGAAGTACGACTAGAGACCACCAAGGGAGGCGAGACTACAATACATAAGTACAACATGTATTGTAGTGTGTAATATTTGTAGAAATTTGTACATATACTTCAATAAGTGAGTTTGCATACTCACATCGACCTGAGTATTGTAATAAGACCACTTAAGTATGTATATACATGGTATATGTTTTGAATGATTTGGATTTGTTTCTTGATTTCCATTGCGTGACTAGTTCTATGCACAAAGTTGAGCTCAGAAAACTTGCGCATGGAGTAATTATGAGTATCACCTTGTGTTGCAGAACTAGGGGGAAATGTCGGGACCGGTAGGTGAGGAGAGTGAAGTGCAGCGCATGGAGCGCGAGGCTAAGCAGAAGGAAGAGGCTGATGAAGCAGCCAGAAATCAGTTTCCACCACCACCACCACCCATGACGCAGCAGAACTTCCTCCAGTACATGCAAATGATGGAGGAAAGGCAACGGATAACGTTGGAGCAGCAGAACAAGTTCTTCCAGGAGCTGCTTCAACAAAACAAGGTGGAAAGACCTGATAACCAGGGAGTCACTCTATCAGACTTCCAAAATACCAAGCCCATATCCTTCGCATACGCGCCCGAGCCTATGGACGCGGAGGATTGGCTGATGGACACGGGCGATAGCTCAACAACGTTGGATGCAACGAACTGGAGAAGGTCCGTTATGCAACACACTTGTTGTGTGGACCTGCCGCATCATGGTGGGACAATATAGTAACCGTTTATCCGGCTGAGAAGGTTTTCAATTGGGAGGAGTTCAAGCGAAAGTTCAGGGAATCCAATGTCCCTGAAAGCATTGTGGAGTTGAAGCGTCGAGAATTTGAAAGTCTCGAGCAGAAGGATAAGGCCATCCTGACTTATGTCAGTGAGTTTTCGAAGCTGTCCCGCTATGCTGTTGAGGATGTCAACACCGAGGACAAGAATAAAAAGAGGTTCATGCGGGGACTGAATCCCCAGTTCAAGGTCCAGCTCAGAATGATGAGAGCAACCGAGTTCCAAGAGTTGGTGGATGCAGCCATCACTCTTGAAGATGACTTCAAGCAGCTGCAGGATGAGAAGAGAAAGAAGGCTAAATTCGAGCCTAAGAGGTTTGTCATCAACAAGCCCAATACCAGCTTGAGCTTCAAGCCGAGGTACAACAACAACAACAACAACAACAACAACAACAACAACAACAACAACAACAACAACAACAACAACAGGAGGAACCAAGGATTCCAGCCGGCAAACCTGGTTGTTTTCCATAGTTGTGGAATGAGAGGGCATCTCTCAAAGGATTGCAAGAAACCCAAGATCATAAGCTTTGGCTGCCGTCAGGAGGGGCACATGACGAAGGATTGCCCCAATAAGAAGAATGATGGAGGTCAGTCTGGAGGAGGAGGAAGCCGAGGAGGAAACAACAGAGGGAATTGGAAGAACAAGATACCCTTCGGCAAGTTAAACTGCACCAACTTGGAGGAGGTGGTTAACTCCGATCAGGCAGTGATAGGTACGCTCCAGATACTTACTCATCCTGGCAAAGTACTTTTTGATACTGGTGCAACTACATCATTCATTTCTCAGCAATTCATCATCAAACATGGGATTAGTTGCACTAAGTTAGATACACCCATAACCATACTTTCCGCGGGGGGAACGATAGTAGTAACCCATACCAAACAAAAACAAGTCATCATGATCAACAAATGCGCGTTTGACGTAGACCTGTTCATTTTACCGATGAAGGACATTGATGTCATTCTTGGTATGAACTGGTTAGAAGCTAACGGAGCATTGATCGACTGTGTGAATAAGACTGTGTCTTTGAAAAGCCCCGATGGAAGTAGAATGATCTACCAAGGAGACAAGCATACACAGATCGAAGTCGAGCTACAACTGAACAACATGAAGGAGGTGAAGTTGGAAGATATACCTGTAGTAAATGAATTCCAGGATGTGTTTCCTAAGGAATTACCTGGAATGCCACTAGATAGGGAGATAGAATTCACTATCGACCTAATCCCAGGAACAGCTCCGATTGCTAAAGCACCATATAAGATGGGGCCTAAGGAGTTGAAAGAACTTAAGGAACAATTGGATGACTTGGAACAGAAAGGCTTCATACAAGAGAGTGTTTCACCATGGGGATCACCTGTGATCTTCGTGGATAAAAGAGATGGAGGCAGAAGGATGTGCGGAGACTACAGGAATTTGAACAATGTCACAATCAAGAACAAGTATCCACTTCCTAGAATACAAGATCTATTTGATCAAGTTAGAGGCGCGGGAGTCTTTTCCAAAATTGATCTAAGGTCCGGTTATCATCAGATTAAGATCAAGAAGGAAGACGTTCCGAAAACCTCCTTTGTCTCAAGGTATGGACATCATGAATACCTTGTAGTGCCTTTTGGTTTAACCAATGCCCCAGCAATTTTCATGAATCTTATGAATAAGATCTTCATGCCCTATTTAGACAAGTTTGTCATCGTATTCATCGATGATATCTTGATATACTCCAAAGATAAAACTGAACATGCTGAACATCTGAGGTTAGTGCTGCAAACACTAAGAGAACAACAACTCGATGCCAAGTTCAGCAAGTGTGAATTTTGGCTAGATCAAGTGGAATTTCTTGGTCATGTCATTAGCAAAGATGGAATAGCTGTTAATCCGAGCAAGGTAGCAGCAGTTTTAGATTGGGAAGCACCCAAGACTGTCAAGGAAATCCGAGGATTCCTAGGAATGGCAGGATACTATCGGAGATTCATTGAAGGATTCTCCAAAATAGCAGGACCAATGACAAAGCTGTTAAGAAAGAACACACCATTCGTGTGGTCAGAGGAGTGTGAGAAGTGTTTTCAAACTCTGAAAGAGAAACTCGCCACGGCACCGGTGTTAGCAGTTCCGGAAGATGGCAAGGATTACACCGTGTACTGTGACGCATCCAAACATGGATTGGGTTGCGTACTCATGCAGGATCGAAAAGTAATATCTTATGGATCGAGGCAACTCAGACCTCATGAAGTGAATTATCCAACACATGACTTAGAACTAGCAGCAGTCGTATTTGCACTTAAAACTTGTAGACATTTCCTCTATGGAGCCAAGTGTGAGCTCTATACAGATCATAAGAGTCTCAAGTACTTCTTCACTCCGAAGGAACTCAATATGAGGCAGAAGAGATGGCTTGAACTAATCAAGGATTATGATTTGACCATCAATTATACTCCAGGAAAGGCCAATGTTGTAGCAGATGCCTTGAGTAGGAAGAGCACTGGAGTAGTAGAACAAGAGTTATCACCGGAGTTGAGGAAGGAAATAAGCCAAGCCCAAATACAACTTTGGGAGAAAGAGGCTCATGAAGGGCTATCGGCTTTACAAGTAGCCGATGAGCTAAATGTTAACTTAAAGAATGAGATAATGATGGGTCAATTGGATGATCCATTCATCATGGAGGAGATGAGAAGGATTGATGAAGGAAGACCATCAGAATTCCACCGAGGAGAATCAGGATCACTATGGTTTCAGAAGAGGATTTGCGTTCCGGATATTGCTGAGATCAAGGAAGTAATACTCCGGGAAGCCCATCAAACACCATGCTCCATACATCCGGGAAGTACAAAGATGTACATGGATCTCAAGGAGTTATTCTGGTGGAATAATATGAAGAGAGAAATAGCACAACACGTGGCGGAATGCCATACCTGCCAAAGAGTGAAGGCTGAACACCAGAGTCCGGTAGGAAAGTTACAACCATTACCAATCCCAGAATGGAGATGGGAGGAGATAGGAATGGATTTCATCACCGGACTACCCATGACAAATAAAAAGAAGGATATGATATGGGTAATCGTGGACCGGTTGACGAAAAGTGCACACTTCTTAGCAGTAAATCAGCAGGATAAAGGAGAGAAACTCATCGATCTTTACATCAAAGAGATTGTGAGTAAACATGGAGTGCCCAAGAAGATCGTGTCAGATCGAGGATCCGTGTTCACATCAGCATTTTGGAAGCAACTACATGAAGCTTTAGGATCCAAGTTGGACTATAGTACCGCCTATCATCCTCAGACAGGTGGACAAACCGAGAGAACTAACCAGATCCTAGAGGATATGCTTAGGGCTTATGCCCTAGACTTCGGACGATCATGGGAGGAGCACTTGCCACTAGCAGAGTTTTCATACAATAATAGCTATCAAAGCAGTATCAAGATGGCACCGTTCGAAGCTCTGTACGAAAGGAAATGTAGATCACCCATATGCTGGTATGAGGCTGGAGCAAGCAAAGAGTTTAATCCTGATTATGTCAAGGAAAAGCAACAAATCATTGACATTATAAGAGATAGGCTTAAGATAGCCCAAAGTCGACAGAAGAGTTATGCCGATCAGAAGAGAAGGACATGGGAGCCACAAGTTGGAGACATGGTATATCTCAAGGTGAGCCCGATGAAAGGACTTTAGAGGTTTGGAGTAAAGGGGAAGTTAAGCCCTAGATACATCGGACCTTTCAAGATTCTGAGTCAAAACCGAGGGTTAGCCTTTGAATTGGAACTACCGGGAAGGTTAGCTCAAGTTCACAATGTATTCCATGTGTCGCAACTCAGGAAATGCTTAAAGACCCCAGATGAGCCAGTGTCACATGATGAGCTCGAGTTACAACCAGATTTGACTTACATTGAGAAGCCAGCGAAGATTCTCGAGGAGAACTGGAAACAACTCAGGAATCGAGCTATTAAGTACTGCAAGATACAGTGGAAACATCACCCCGAGAGAGAAGCCACCTGGGAAAAAGAGGAAGACCTGAGGAAAACATACCCCGAACTCTTCAGGTATTGCAACCACAACTTCGGGACGAAGTTTTCTTTAAGGGGGAAAGGATGTAATGTCCCAGGTTTAGAGACGATCGAGGAGTAGATTTTAGAAAGGGATGTGCATTGCATCGTAAATTCTGGGGAAATTTCGCGCTTTTAAAACAAAACTGCATCGAAGGGGGACAAGTTTCTCTCTCAACACCTTATAGGGTTAGGGTTTCGAGAGTGCGACAAACTTGCTCTTATTCAACTAAACTAGGGTTTTGGAGAAGAGAGAAGGGATATTGCATCACAAACTTAAGTTGCATGATTGAATTCAAATTTAAGTTGCATAATTGAATTCAAACCTAAGTTGAATTTGGATTTCAAATTCAAACATTAAATAAATATCTCATAATTCAATTGTGAGGAAATTCAATAAAGGAATTATAATAATACACAATATGAACAACAAATAATAAGTAAAGCTCATTAGAGAAAACCTTGAGCTTTATTGATTATCACACAATATACATTGTCTTTACATTATTCACAATTGAAATAAAGGAATAATACAACACATTACAAGAATTGGAAAAATAGAAAAAGAAAAGAAAAGTACAATGTGTTGATCTACCCTAAAATTACAAGTTAAACTCCACTTGATCTTCACTTTGATCATCATCTTGATCCCTGCATACAACATAGCAAATCACAAGTTATGCCAAGCGACATTGCCACTTGGCAGGTTAGAAGGAAAATGGAATTGGAGAGGATATGACCAACAGCTGCCGAGGTGATCCTCTCACAGCCAAGTTCAAGGCACCAGGTACACACACACACACAGGCAGCTCACACTGCATGTGTGCATGCTGAACAACACACAAGCACAGGGTGAGTCACCAAATGAAAGTACCACAACTGTCGACCAGGGAGAGCAAGGGAGAACCATATATAAACTTTTTGAGCCAAACCCTAGCTGTTCATTGGCAGCAGCTCCACAGGGTAAGCACACCAAGAACAGCAAGAACAGGTGAACAGCCAGAGCTGTCTCACCTATTCCATAATCACCAGAAACAAACCAAGCATCAAGCTCACAAGGAAGAGAAGGGAAAGTCCAAAAATTAACTAGAAGCAAAACCTCTACACCAACAACTTTTCTAGGAGCTGGAGTGAGGTATACCAAGATAACATGAGCAAGCAATTGTTTTGCTCATAAACTAAGCACATGCATACATCACAACAACAGAAAAGGGTAGAAACCCTGTGTGAGTCATCATATGGCTAATAGCCAATTGGTGCAAGTAAAAAAGAGAGAAACCAATAGGAAGTCACCCTGGGAACATTGATTATGCCAAACCAGTGGCATAACCAAAGACATCCAGCAAGGGATGATCCTATCTAGCTAGCCAAAGTTACTTAGCACCTATGACCACTACACCATCAGACCGATAGACAAATTGTGTCTATTCTTGTTTGTCAACATCAAAGATCATTGGAAATCCAACATGGAATTATCCAGTAATGCATTCACTAAGCCACAACAAACCAACAAGGGTGGGAGCTACCTAAACAGCAAAGAATTGCTGTCAAGATCACCTCAACCACAAAACCAGCCAACAAAGCCAGCCATCATCACCCAGAGGGTTCAGAGTGAGCTAGGGTCCCCAACAAATGGTTGGCATCCCTCTAGCTCAAGAAAATCAAAGAAAAGAATCATCACTGAATTACAGTTCATCCATTTATCCATTTGACCAAGCCAAACTAGACAGAGAATTGAAATACACAAGCAACCTGTGGTGAGACACTTGCAAACGATGCAGAGGATCACTGCAAGCATCAACTGATGCTTAAGCAAGCACCAGCACACACCAGGCCAAGCCTGTGTGATGCACACACCACACAGACAGAACAATAGTGAGGCACAATTATGAAATAGCAACATTTACAAGAAATTGATGATCATGTGATCATCAGAAGCTTGCTAGAGCATGCCAGTACATGCTAGAGCCAACCTAGCAACAAATCATGAGTCATTTGACTAACACAACCCCAATTCATCAACAGTTGCTTCACAGCTAATCACACAAATAATCTATGATTGTATCCAGAAGCACATCAAATGCTTGATGAATCATTGGATCATAATACACCAACCAAACATATAAATTCATCACTGTATAACACAGATGAGCCACAGTGATACTCAATTGAGCATGTCCATGAATATAAGCACAAGAGATGGCACACCAGGAGCACTAGCTCTTGCTAATTGCAAGGATTACACACAGTAATCAAGCCAGGGCAAGTAATTGAATACACATGATGATCTAGCAAGAGTAGTAACAAGCACAGAGGCACAGCGAGAGTTTCAAACAAGAGATGCAAGCATAAGCCAGCACATAGCTTAGGATAATTGCACAGAATCATGGCAGTAGCAAGGCCAAGCTAGTCACACATAAGCAGCAGCTAAAATCCATGGCAACAGCACAGCACAGCAGCATACGCGCATCCACAGCAAGCACAACAGCAGAGCACATAGATGTAGTAGCAGCAGCACAATAAGTTGGATGACAGGGCATCCAGAGGAAGGAGAAGAGGTAGAACATGTAGCAGAGGAGAAGGAGGAGCACATACCGGAGAGGAGATGGTCGACACGGCCATGGCGGCCACGGCGGCGCACGCCAGGGCACACGGCGGCACCAGGCTTGGCAAAGCCAAGCCACGGCGACCACCACAGCACCCCAGCGCGGAACCACGCGCCCAGGGGAGCGCCAGGAGGAAGGTCCACGGCATCTCCAACGCGCGGCGGTGAACGCCGAAAGCCTGGCGCACGGGAGAGTCGATGGCGAGCAAACGAAGATGCGAGCATCAGATTGACGCGGACCACCATGTCCGCCGTCGAGAGGCGGTCCAGATCCGCCACATCTCGTCACCGGCAAGGGCCGGAGATGGCCGGAATAAAGCGGCGACGGCGGAGGCGATTTCGGCGTCGCAGGAGCTGAGAGGGGATTAGGGTTAGGGCGACGCGGGGGAGATGACGCGACTGGGTCGGTTGGACCGAGCCCAGTGGGCTGGTCCAACCTAACCAGCTCGACCGCCTGATAGATGGGCCCAAGGGGCAATTCAGTAACTTCACCAATTCATTTAAAACCAGAAACTTCGAAATTAAATAGAAAATGGATAAAATCTCTAAAAAAATAATAAAAAATATGAAAACTGCTCAGCATAAAATTCTCTATCATAATAAAATATGAAATAGAATTTTTGAAGATAAACAACAATAAGTTCAAATTTGATGATTAAAATAATCATTTAAATCACACATATTATTTTTAATAATGAAAATAAGTCCATAAATTCTTTTGGACTTTAAAAACACCTTGACAACAATTCAAGGTTGTATTTTGCCCTCAATAGAGTATCCCCAAATTATTCTTAGAATTAACCTCTCACATGAAATATTAACGACATCGGAAGGGGGGAACAAACCCTAAAACTGGAATCATGCATCAATGCTTCTTTAACCATTGCCCTTATCGGACAATGATGCTATTTTTCAGCAACAGAGGACAAGGGTCAGTCCACACCATCCAACTGCAACACTTTGCAGTGTTCAGGCAAGTTCATCACTTGCTCATGTCATTTGAGTATTTTTACCAAATTACTTGCAAAGTACTATGTTTATCACTATTGCATAAAAAGCAAAACCACTATTTTCATAACTATGAATATGACTATGTGGTGGGCAATGGAACCATGGATTGTGTTGTGTCCCGACCCCGGAGGTCAGGGCTAGACAAACCCAGATCTCTAGGGCCTACAGGGTGAGAATCGGTAACACAACAGTGACTCTACGACTGAAAGCAAATATATTACAACTCTTGGCAGAGTTAAGATCCAAATTTATTACACGCAGAGGTCACTGACCACAAATCAACAAGCAACGGAAAGCAAATTATGTTATCTAGATAACAAGACTGCAAAGGGCATAAGAGGCCATAACATAAGGCGACGTCCCAGCCCATAAGTCTTAGGCTGCCGCCTGAGGAACTCCGAACTACTCGTCGACGTCAAGGTAGAAGCCACCATCAGTTGGAAGGATTTCCTCTGAAACAAAGCATGCAAGGCTGAGTACAGGGACTCAGCAAGACTTAGTACAACCTTTTAGCAAAGCGGGTATGCGAGGCTTTATGTGGAGCTTATTTTGCGGAAAGCCAGTTTTCCTTTGTAAACAGGAGGGAGCAGAAGCTCGTCTATTCAGACCGATTTTCAAAAGGGATAAGAGAGCGATATCAACTCTAGCTCTAAGATCATCATGTTGAATCCACCGAATCTTCATCATTACCTGAACCTATCACCTAGGATCACCCCTCGACACCCTGAGAAGGGATCCTTATTCACACATAGATATCAAGTTTTACGATCAGGTTCAAGTTGTCTATGATCATCATGTCCTTTCCCAAGTCGTCCTTAACCGTGGACATGGCTTTTCGAAAAGATTTACCCTGTAGGGGTGTACAACTTTACCCACACGCGCCGACCGACTCTTAATGCCAGAACGTTAGCACACTTCCTTGGTGTGCCGGCAGAGGGTGGTCGACCAAAACCTTTCCCTTACTTCGCCTATTCCATGAGTCAAACTAACTGGGGAGCTCCGTCATCGTAGGTAGCCATTCTCCGAGGCGGACCCGATCATTGTGCGCAGGGGATCCAGTTCAATGCCTCCAGCATCCTTCACCCCGGCCACGCCCTGTATGATGCACTTTGAAAACCTTTTCCACCTTTCCCCCATGCGTATGGCAAATGGAACTCGCAAACTAATTGACTCATGGGTAAGCTAGGTAAGTTCGGGCCAAGGGGTTCCCATGGGCCCCGTGTGGTTGTACGCTCAGTCTTGGTTCCAGAGGCAAGAACTCAGGTCCTAGTATCGGCGAGAACGAGTTAAATCACCACATCCCCATGTGGCGGCCCATCCAAGCCTTTAGCATGTTTATTAACATCATCACTGATCTTACCACGTCATCCTGTCAAACTAGGTTCATTCGTAGCTCTGATTCATCAACCGGATGGACCAGACTTCAACAGCTAAGCATGGCTAAGCATATTATATATATGGCTCTAGCGATGCAAACAAAGCTCAACCTAGTTTTGCTGGGAGCGGTGGATCAGGAACTTTGGGCTACAAAGATGGAATATGCACACATAGGATATCTACCACTGCCGATAAAACATATTTGAAGCAGATGCAATATGTAAGAACCAGAAGTAAAAGCATTTTGAAACCATATATGAACCAGGTTAGGGCTTGCCTTGTCCCTCGTTGTTCTAGTGCTGCTCTTCGGTGGCGTTGATCGCAGGCTCACGTTCGGTCCCTATCGATGAAGAACCAAACACCAGAAAGGAAGAGCACAATCAAGACAAGGTACAATGCAATGCGCATACAATATGATGACATGTCATATTAAAGGGGTTCGGTTAAACCCTAGATGCATCGACTGAAAAAGAGGGGTTCGGCATCGACTCCGGCACATGATAGGGGTCGATTTGGGGTTTCTACTAGGTCTCATAATTAATTGGTTCAAGCATGTATGAAACATGGATAAACGATTAGGAAATGTTTTTCTGATCATTTTGATATATAACTTTATATTTTTCTGATTTAAAATGAATTACTTATGAATTTCCAGAATTTAATTCATTTTAAATCAATTTCTGAAAATTATACAAAAATAATAAAAGTTTAACAATTTGGACCCACTTGTCATAATTTTATTCTTTTCTAAAATATTTCCTAAATTATTAAAATCCTGACAGATGGGGTCCACCTCTCATTATTTTTCTATTTACAGAAATTATAGAACTGAATATCAGAAAATAGATTAATGACGCCACGCTGACGTCATGCTGACGTCAGCAGCCATGGCTCTGATGAGAGCTCCGGTGAGGTTGCAATCGGGCGATTTAGCCCGCGATTGAGCCGCGCGCAAGGGGGAAACGACGCGGGGCGACGCAGGCGACCCAAAGGAGGCGGCGCCGCCTCGGATTAGTCGCCGGAGCACGGCCGGCGACGAGGAGCGGCGGAGGCCGGGTCGGGTGCCACGGTGTTGTGGCACTACAGGGCGAGGGGGAGCAGGGCGAGGGCACGGGAAGGACGAGGAGCTCACCGCGAGTCCGTTTGAGGGGTCGGCGACGACCGGGGGGCGTCTCCGGCGGCGAATCGAGCGGTGGCCGGGGCGGCAGTAGGGTAGGGTTTGGGGATTTCTTCACGGGAGAGAGCGGGGAAATGGGGTTAGGGTTCGGGCGGCGGCCGGCGGAGCTAGTTATAGCCGCCAGGGGGCGGCGGCGGCGATCTTGGCGCGGCCTGGCCATCGGGCGGCCATGGCGCTGCCAGCTCCTGCTTCGTTGCGTGGGGAGGACGACGGCACAATTGCACAAACCCCCTGGGAGTTTTCCTGGGCTGTGGTGGGGGTTTCTTTGGGCTGCCTGAGTTGGGCCGAGAGGGCTGCGGCCAGAAAGAAAGAAAGAGGGAAAGAGAGTGGGCTGAGCCCAGGGAGAGAGAGGAGAGGGGCTTTCTCCCTATTTTTCTTTTTCTTGTTTTTATTTCTCTTTTCAAAACCCAATTCAAATCTGTTTTTGAATAGTGTTTGAAAACTCAAATTTCCAGAGCACAATAGAAAACACACATGGGTTTATTGAGTAACAACAAAACCATGCATGTGGTTTAGTTTAGAAAATCTTGTTTGAATTTGAGACAAGAAACAGAGAAGGACTTTGCATAATTAGAAAATGCAAATGCAAATTTTTGCTCAAATGCAAACTAAATGCATGAAATGCACATGAACACTCATTTATTTATGATAACAAGGTTGGGATGTTACAACTCTACCCCCCTTACAAGAATCTCGTCCTCGAGATTCCTAGATTTTAGAAAAGAAGGAAGGGCACTCAGATCGTAAACGATCTTCTCGTTCCCAGGTTGCTTCTTGCTCAGAATGATTAGACCACTGAACTTTCAGGAACTTGATGCTCTGACGTCGAGTTTTACGCTCGGCTTCATCAAGGATACGAACAGGATGTTCTCGATAAGTCAGATCCTCTTGAAGGTCAAGAGTCTCGTGATCAACACCACGGATAGGATCTTTGAAGCAAGGCTTGAGTTGGGACACATGGAAGACATCATGAACTTCGGGAAAATTGGAAGGTAACTCCAACTTGTAGGAAACATTACCACGCTTGGCAAGGACGCGGAAAGGACCAACATAGCGAGGAGCTAGTTTGCCTTTGATACCGAAACGACAAACACCCTTGAGAGGAGTGACTCGAAGATAAGCTTCATCACCAATTTCATACTTCACTTCTTGATGATGGCGATCATAGTAGCTCTTTTGACGTGACTGAGCAGTTTTCAGACACTCGCGAATGATGCGAACTTGATCTTCTGCTTCATTGATTATATCTGGTCCAAAGAACTTTCTTTCTCCAGTTTCGGACCAGTTCAAAGGAGTTCTACACCTTCTGCCATACAAAGCTTCAAAAGGTGCCATGCCCAGGCTAGATTGGAAGCTGTTGTTATAGGTGAACTCGGCAAATGGAAGGCACTTTTCCCAATCTTTACCGAAGGATATAACACAGGCCCTGAGCATGTCTTCAAGAATTTGATTCACTCTTTCGGTTTGACCACCGGTTTGAGGATGATAGGCAGTGCTGAAGGAAAGACGAGTTCCCATAGCTTTCTGAAAACTTTCCCAAAATTTGGAAGTAAACAAGCTTCCACGACCAGAGATGATCTTCTTGGGAACACCATGAAGAGTGACTATCCGGGACGTGTATAGATCGGCCAGTTGATTAGCACGAATATCTTCCCGGATAGGAAGGAAATGAGCAACCTTGGATAGACGGTCAACCACTACCCATATAACATCTTTTCCATTTTTGGTCTTGGGGAGACCGGTAATGAAATCCATGCCAATTTCATCCCATTTCCACTCTGGAATTGATAGAGGTTGCAGAGTGCCAGCAGGTCTTTGATGTTCAGCTTTTACGCGACGACAAACGTCGCATTCAGCAACAAACTTAGCGATCTCTTGCTTCATCCCGGACCACCAGAATCTTTGGCGAAGATCCCGATACATCTTGGTACTACCAGGATGGATGGAGAGTGGTGATTCATGAGCTTCTTTAAGGATTAGCTCTTTGAGATCCGATTTATCCGGCACGACTAGACGCTTACCGAAATAAACGGTACCTTGATCATCAATGGAGAAACATTTAGCAACTCCGCTAGCAATGTTCTTCTTGATCTCGGTAATGCCAGAATCTTGCTTCTGAGCCTTATTGATCTGGTCTTCAAGAGAGGGCTTCACCTCAAGATTAGCAAGGAATCCACTAGGAACAATCTCAAGGTTGAGTTTTGCAAGTTCCTCATAGAGAGAAGGTTGCTCTTGCTTAACCATAAGATTGTTGCAATAGGACTTCCGACTTAGCGCATCAGCAACGACATTGGCTTTGCCGGGTTTATAGTTGAGACCCAAGTCATAATCTTTTATGACTTCTAGCCATCTTCTCTGTCTGATATTCAGATCCGGCTGGGTGAAAAGATACTTCAGACTTTGATGATCTGAGTACAACTCGCAACGATTACCATAAAGGTAAGGTCGCCATTGCTTAAGAGCATGGATCACAACTGCAGGCTCGAGATCATGAGTAGGATAATTGAGCTCATGTGGTTTCAACTGTCGAGAGGCATAGGCCACCACATGGCCATCTTGCATCAACACACATCCGAGCCCTTGGAGAGAGGCGTCGCAATAGACAACGAAGTATTTGCTTGTGTCCGGAAGGACGAGCACAGGAGCAGTAGTCAGCTTGGTTTTCAAAACCTGGAAACTTTCTTCAGCCTTTTCTGACCATTCGAACTTCTTGTCTTTCTTGAGAAGATCGGTCATTGGCTTGGCAATCTTGGAGAAATTTTCAATGAATCGGCGGTAATAACCCGCCAGACCGAGAAAACTTCGAATCTCCTTAGCTGACTTAGGGGTCTTCCAGTCAAGAACTGCTTGAACTTTATCTGGAATGACTGCAACACCTTTTTCAGAGATAACATGACCAAGGAATATGAGCTATTTTAACCAGAACTCACATTTGGAGAATTTGGCGTAGAGACGGTGCTCACAAAGTTTGGTTAGCACCAGACGGAGATGTTCCTCATGTTCATCTTCGGTTTTGGAGTAGATCAGAATATCGTCGATGTAGACCACGACGAACTTGTCAAGATACTCCATGAAAACAGAGTTCATGAGCCGCATAAAAGTGGCTGGAGCATTTGTGAGGCCAAAGGACATGACAGTGTACTCGTGAAGACCATAACGAGTTGTGAACGCTGTCTTTGGAATGTCCTCCTTGCGGATTTTGATTTGATGGTACCCTGATCTCAAATCCATCTTTGAGAAGACTGTGGCACCGGACAACTGATCAAAAAGGTCATTGATTATAGGAAGAGGGTATTTGTTCTTGATTGTCACTGCGTTGAGCGGACGGTAATCAACAACCAGCCGCGGAATGTTGGTATCTCTCTTCTTGACAAAGAGGGCAGGGCAACCCCAGGAAGAAGTACTGGGTTGTATGAAGTTCTTCTCCTCTAATTCCTCTAACTGCTTCTTAAGTTCAACCAACTCTTCCGGAGGCATACGATATGGTCTCCGAGAAACAGGAGCAGTTCCGGGGACTAACTCAATGACAAAGTCCACACTTCGATCAGGTGGCATGCCAGGTAACTCTTCAGGGAAGACATCTGGAAAGTCACGGACCACCCAGACATCGGAGATTTCTGGTCTAGGTAGGGCTTCAATGGCATACAACTCGGCTTCAGGGGTAAACCTTGCCGACGGAGGTATTACGGATGGAGCCCAGTACAGAACACTTTTGCCAGAAAGATTGGTTAGTACAACAGACCAAGCTGCGCAATCAATGATAGCCTTATGCTTTACTAGCCAATCCATGCCCAAGATGACATCAATGTCAGTTGACTTGAGGGCAATGAGAGAGGTGGGGAACCACACTGGCCCTATACTGATTATGACCTCACGGGTAATCCAAATGGTTTGCCAACGAGACCCGGGAGTTGTGATCTCTAGAGGGGAGGGCATTGTCTCAAAGGGTATATCATGCTTTCTTGCAAACTCTTGAGATATGAATGTATGCGATGCTCCGGAATCAAACAGAACTGTAGCTAGGATTGAGTTTATATAGAGCGTACCCATTAGGACGCTTGGATCCTCTTCAGCCTCATCAGCAGAGATGTAACACCCCAAATTTCAATAAAAAGAAAGTTAGAGAATTCCAGAAAGCAAAATTTCAAACCAACAAAAACTTTTCTATTTGCATATAGTACCATGCATAGGACTTGTGCATTTGAGTGATATGCCATGATGATTGCTTTTACTTGTATTTGATATGCTCTAAAACCCTAATGTGATCATATGAAGATCACCAACCAAATAAATCAAAAAGGAAGAAAATCCATAAAATGCAAAACCCTAAAAACCCCCACATATGCCCTATGGCATTTGTATAAATTTTGACCCTAGACCTATTTGGTCTTCACCATTAGTTGAATAATGTTATTAAACACTTATTACAACTTTTGGAATTAAAGTTTCACAATTCAAATGAATTTCAAACACAAATCCCACTCACATATTATAATGGTCAAAACTGAAATTTATAGTCTGATCACCACTTTGAGCCCTTGCCATTCATTTTTCCCAAACCAATTCTTACTAACTCTTTGCACCATTTCAAAGTCAACATCAAGGTGAACAAATTTGGTGAAGATCACCATGCCAAATTCATCTTGGATCAAGTGCTAGGCTCATGCAAAGTTGCAACTTTTAATTAAGTGGAACAATCTCCCACTTAGTGAACTTTGCAATATTTTGATTTTCTAAATTCCACCACCACCTCTCTTTGCCTCTGGTCATTTAGAACCAAACCAAACACACCCTTTTCAAATTGGTCAACCATTTGAATTCAATCAAATTTGGACAAAATTGATGAATTGCAAATAGGGAACTATTTGACACTATTCTAAATAGTGATCTACCTCAACCCTAATCTACCCCAACCTACTCTAAATGGTTCCCCTGCCCCCTCTCACCCTTAATGGCACATAGTAAACCTAAGGGGAGAGCATGGAAAGGCTAGGACATGGCCATGCCGGCCATGTCGCCACCCCGACAAGCTTCCCCTCTCTCCCTTCTCCCTCTGCCCTGGCCACCTTGCCAAACGTCGCCACCGCACACTCCTACACCACCTAGCACCGGCCATGTCGCCATAGATGCCCTAGCCTCGCCGGAGATCGCGCGCCCAGGATCGGCCAGCATGCCGTGGACGTCGCACGAGAGCGCGCCACGGGCACCCTCTGGCCACCTGCCGCCTCGACGCCCTGCGCAGCTCCTGGCCCCCCTTTCTTCACCAAGCGCACCGCCGTGACACCTCAGCCACGCCAGACATGCTCACGACCAAACCCTGGACCGCCGCCGCCGGAGACGAGGAAGAAGATCCCGTGTACGCCGCCGCCCGACACAGACGCAATGCGACGCCATCCAATGCCGCCCGACCGTGCCAGCGCCACCCCTAGCTTCGCCTGGAAGAGGAGAACCCGACAGCATCCTCGCCTAGCCCAACCGCTCGCCGGAATCGCCGCGTCGATGTCGACCTCGCCGCAGCCCTCACGGTCACTCACTCGCCTATAAAAGGAGAGCTCCATTCGTTGATTTGAGCACACCAGCACCCTCCCCTCTTCTCACTCGACCGCCTGAGCCACCCCACCATCGACATTCGCTGCCGTAGCCACCCAATCGCCACCTCACTGCCGCCGGACGCCGCGGAAGCTCGCCGTCGATTGAAGCCGATCCAGGAGCTGTCGCCGGTACCAGGAGAACCGCCGTCGTCCACATCTACCTCGCGCACACTGCCATACCTTGCTGGAGCCGCCGTAAGCCCTCCGACCCCCTACTGCCGCCGCCGCACCGTCGGGTTCTCGTCGGAGACGACGACGAACCACGGCCCTCCGATCCCCTTCTAATCCAACGTCTCCCGTTGATCGGTACCGCTTCGGCGTTTAAAAGCCGCTGACATGCGGGACCCGCTGTCAGGCAGCCCGCGCGGCACTGGACCGTGGCTGGGCTGGCCTTGGGCCGTGTTTAAACCCTTTGAGCCCACCTAGCTTTCCCGCCGGCCTTTTTATTCAAATCCTGTTTAATAAATTGCAAATGAATTTCAATACTGCCTCCACTTTGAAATTCAATAGATTCAAATTGGCTAAACCAAATTTAGTGAACTTTATATGGTTGGAAAGCTAGAGAAATTATCTAACCAATGCCACTGGCCCCATGGTCAGATTCTTTGTAGAATAAATGTGATAAAAATAACAAGACAGGGACTTTCCCTATTCAAATAATTCTTAAAAATCAACCAAAATAGATATTAAGTTAATTCCAACTCTAATAGCTCACATTTGACTTACACTAATTGTTTATGCAATAAAATGGTGTGGTCACCTTGTATGATCATGCCATAGTTTAATGAATGGATCATTTGACTAGTTTAACTAGTTGATATTGTCCAAAACTATTAAAACAAATTATGTGAAGTCTTATACTTCCTTTAAACTTGTCTCACATGAATTCATGGGATGTTTGGACCCCTGGTCCCAAACTCTCTTATATGAATTACTTGAGATTTAAATCAAATGTAGGGTTATTTAAATAGTATGAGGTGATCTACCTCATTTAAATCCTTTTCACAAATGATGATGATGAACATTTGACTTAGGTCAATATGAGTTCATACATGATTGTTTGGGAAATTAAATCTTAAGAAGATTTCAATGAGAGGAAATTATTTCTCAAGAACCCTATGGAAACTATCATTTACATATGAAATACAAAGAAGTGAATTCTATTTAACCCCCACAACCCATGCACCTAAGTAGATTATTTTGTGTGCATAGAATAGTTTGTGTGTTATATGTGATGTATGGAATAGCCATTGAATTAGTGAGTAATTATACTCGTATTCAAATTTAGACGGTAGCACGGAGAGTACGCCGAAGAAGAAGGTTGCTACCAAGAGGAGGAGGAGGAACAGTTTGAGAACTACCAAGGCAAGCTAATATTCTTGCAAAGTGCAAAGCCCCTTGGGGCAAGGCACCATGTTTCTTATCTTTTCTTATATGAACCCATCCCAAGTTTTTACTTTACAAGTTGTTACTTGTTTTCTAAATGAGTACTTTTATAGTTAACTTTGGTCAAAGTACAAGTTGATTACTAGAGTAGTGAGTTAGTCTTCTCCAAGCAAAGCAAGTTAGCACCCCTCATGAATAGAGCTAGTGCTAATGAATTAAAACTTGACTACTCTAGATGGGAACAATGTGAATTTTGAAGTGATTTTGGAAACCTTGGAATGAAGATGCATTCCATTGAATGATTTTTTGAAGGTGAATATGAACAAGAGAAGATGGTGATTTTTGATAAACAATGATGTTGGTTTGAATGCGATACCTTTCCAATTCTTAAGTACCCCCACAATACCTGATTATGGGTAGGGCTTAACTGGAAGTTTATGCGTCTTAGTATGGGTTCCCTCTGAACACACGTCATAGGGGTTACGCTTGAGGCTGCCTCCGTTGTTGAGAAATGATGTGAAATTGAGGTGAATTGTACGGCCAAGCCCTGTGCAGTTCCCAGTTGTGATTGGTCTTCACCGGGAGGCCAAGCTCATGGGGAGAGGTGCTCATACTAGGATTTGTAAGTGAAAGGTTATGGTTGATGATCCGCGTACTGTGTTACGATGATTCGGGGTAATCCCGACGGATGAAATCAAATGTTGTGGCACAAGTGTGCAACCTCTGCAGAGTGTAAACCTATTCGAATAGCCGCGTCCACGGTTACGGACGGTTGGAAAGGCCATACAGTTTCCGATGTCATATCTTTGAAAATGATGTTGAAAAGGATGATGGTGAAATGACTTGTGGTGAATTGAATTGAAATCACCACTTGAATGGTGGGAATGACACTAATGTTCCCACTTGAGTTAGTTAGCACTTGAATAAGCTTTTCTCAAACTTTGTGAACTAAAACTAGCTTTATGCAAATAAACTAGAGCTTAGCAAACCATACTAGAATGTCTAGCACTTACATTAGTATTAGTTTGCGAGTACTCAATGTACTCACGGCTTTGTCCCTGGCTATTCAAATGGCCAGAGTATGAAGACGACCAAGGAGATGACCAGCAGGACGCCTACGACAACTAAGCTTCTTCCGACGTCAAGCGTTGGCCTGTGGACTAGAGAGTCCTTGTATCTTACGCTTCCGCTATGTTGAACTATGAACTTGTGTTTGTTCATTGATCGATAGATCAACTATTCGTGTAATATGGATCATGTGATTCCAATTTGTAAGACTTATGGTTTGTAATGAATGATGACTGTGATACTTAACTATTATGCCTCGCAACAACAATATTCCTGGGATTGCGATGTATGACATAATAGGCATTCGGACTTAAAAATCCGGGTGTTGACAAGTTGGTATCAGAGCCATTGTTTGACCTTAGAAGACCTTAGTTAGAATGGGCGTTCTGAAAATCTTAACTTTGAAATCAAATGAAAGAAACTATTTGTGAAAATTTACTACACTCTTGTCTTTGAGACTTTGCCAAAATTTGACGAATCATGTCTATCTTATTTGAATCAACTTAAAACTTTGCCACACTTTGCACTCTCTAACTTACTCATCCAATTCTCTTTCAGATGGCGCTGAATGAACCCATCAACACCAAGTTTTACCAGCTTGGGAACGGAGGAAGCTTGATCTTCGAGCACAACCTCAACGCCCTCTCTGACTTCCTTGGACGCCCACACCCCGAGTTTCACGGGGTTCAGCTGGACGACACGCCCGGAGGAGAGTTGCAGTGGGTGATCACTGCCGACTTGAGGGGCAAGATGGAGCCTCCCACTTCTGAGAGGATCCTCTTCTCCTTCCGCGAGAGCAACTGGCTCGACGGACTCGCCCGTGGCCTACAGGAGGCACTTGCGCGCCTCTGTGGACAGAACGTAGTGAGCATCCTCGCCTCTCGCTACGCCCACCTTGTGAGGCGTGATGCCGCGGGAGTGCCCATGGAGCTGCAGCCGCACCCGGAGTTGAGGCACCATTGATGCGGGGTGGCCTTCGGTCACCTCCACACCAAGACCAACAAGTCCCCCAAGTGGACCGATGACATGAGCCCGAGTCAAGGCGCTACATGATGAGGTGAACTCGCTCCTCACCACCCTTGATCTTGGTACACCTTTGGATGGATTGCTACCTCATGCCGACGTGTTATGTGTCATTAGGTACAAGGAGCATCAAGGTCACCAAGAGGAGGATACGCCATGGTCAAAGGGAGGAGAGGAGCAGCTGGGCAAGAAGATGGACACGAAGATGGACATGGAGCTGGACAGGAAGTCGCCCGAAGAGCGCGAGGAAGAGAAGACGGACGGCCGGTCCAGAACCCGGTCAGACCGGCCCCCTGACCGGATCACCCGGTCCACAGCCCGGTTTGACCGGCCTCCTGACCGAGCCGCCCGGTCAGAAACCGGGATTCGCGCTCGTGACATCCGGGCGCCATCCAGGGGACTTGGAGCCTCGTCCGGTCTCCGGCCGGTCCACAGGCCCGATGCAAACCGGCCTGCCCGGTCCACGAGCCCGGCCGACCCCCCCGACCGGCCTGCACGACTTAAGTTATATTTTCGGCCCGAACTTACCTTTTCGGCCTGTGACGCCTTGTAAGACTATATAAGCACCCCAAGCACCCCTTTAGCTCTTTAGACTTGTTTTGAACTCAAACCTAACTTTGAGCTTAGTCTCCCTTGGGTATCATCCCTCTGTAATCAAGGCCATCCTTGTTGTTGATTTGGTTATTGTTGAGTGAGATTCTAGTACCAGCTACTCTCTCTCCCTCACCAATCCCCTTTTTTCCAACACCAATCTCTCACCGGGAATTCTGCCGCGTGCCTCTTCCGGGTGATTCTATTGGCGTGGTCCATCGAGCCACGGGGGTAAGTATCGGGTGTATCGGGTTGGTGTGCGTGCGTGAGTCTCGGAGTTCCTCGTGTTCATCGTGTTCTTCGTGTTCCTCGCGTTTTCCCATCTCCCCTCTTGGTTTCGAAGTCAATCCGCGAGAATGGGCCACACACGGGGTCTTAGACCTCATCATATGGTATCAGCAGCTCTTGGTTACCGCGGATTTGACCTTCTACCCACTCGATTTCGTCCCTAGAAAATTTTCCAAAAAATCCCCAAAAATAGCCCTAAATTGCCTCTTGACCGATCTGTGATTTGGTTGCGTTTTGAGTGGTTTTGGTCCGTGGATCTGGTGTTGTTGTGCTTGATCTACTATTTCCCCAACTTTTAGCCTCCAATTCCATCGTTTCCCCTCGATTTGGTCGATTTGGCTTGGTTTTCGTGAAGAACAGGAGAGAGAAATCGCGCGATCCGGTTGAGCACCGGTCAACCGGGCTACAGACCGGCCGGTCCGGTCCAGATTCCGGTCGACCGGCCATACAACCGGCCGGGCCGGTCCAGCAGCCGGTTCAACCGGGCCTCCGACCGGGCGACGCAACGCCACTCCTTCGACCTCGTCTTCCGGCGATCTCCACCACCACCACCACCACCACCATCATCGCAGGTATAACTTGCAGGTCACCTTGTAACCCCTCTTCCTTTTGCGATCTATCCCATCGAGCATTGCTTGTTTAGTGTTGCGAGACATTGCACGTGGCCCCGCATTGTGAGGTGTGTGTGTCGCGTTGAGTAAGGCACCCAAGCAAACACTCGTGTGGCAAGATAGCAAAAGCGAGGCTAACGCTAACATAGTGCGTGAAAAAGCCCCAAAAACACAAAAAGAGTGCGAGTAGCACCATACATCCATACATCCATACATCCATACGCCCATACATACAAAGTGTCCACGTGCCACCAAAGATACAAACGAGTGCAAGTGCCGCCATATACAAAAGAGAAAAAGCTTTTAAGCAAAGAGAGATAGGAGAAGAGAGGCCACGTGTGAATCTTGTTGTCTCTTCCTTTGCAACCAAAGCTTTGGCTCTCCTTGTGTTAGTGTGACACCGAGCACTTATACATACACTTTTCCGCTCACTTTTGGTTGCACTAACCCCGCTTATCTCGTGTGTGTGTTCCACAACTTTTTCCGTGTTTATAGTGATCTTCACATTGACATTTGGATTTTTGGTCCTCACCCACTTTTAACAACATACTCGATCTTGGATTTGTCTTTTGGCTTTCCACAACACTCGCCTAACACCATATTTGCTAGCTTTTGCGTGTGGTTTTGCGTGTGTTCCCGATACACTTGATCTTGCTTTCGGTTTGGTGGATTGCCTCAATACTATCTTACCTTGGTAAGAGTGCGAGGTAGTCTCCTTCCACTAACATACACAACATAGTTCTTGTCCTTGCATCATGGATAGGAACGGCGATACCAATAGGGAGGAAGAGATCCTCCGCAACACCGAGAGGTTGGCTACTCAACACAACCTATGGACACAACGACAAGAGTTCAAGGAGCAACTCTCCCTCTTCGAGACGCGCATCGATGAGCAATACGATGAAGTGGCTCACAACTTCTCCACCGTGAACCACGACTTGGCCCTTCTTCGTGAAGCTACGGACAACTTGAATGGCCAAATGGCGGCCAATGATGCCAACATGGAGCGGCGCATGGATAGCCTCGAGCGCGCCATCACCAACTTGGGTCGCCATCGTCGACACCGCTCTACTTCCTCTTCATCAAGCTCTTCCTCAAGGCATGAAGACCATTACTCTCATGGTGGCCTTTCGCCCCCAAGCTCTTCCTCAAGGCATGAAGACCATCATCGACCTCATCGCTCACATGCTCGTCATGAAGACTCTCGCTCCAACTCTAGGCGTGGAGAAATACATCGCCATGCTCGTCCACATGAGCGGCCTCCACAAGCTCAAGACCTTCAACAAGATCGTCACCAAGCGGATCGCCATGCCCACCATGGGCGTAATGGCCATCCCCAAGACCAAGATCCTCAAGATACACCTCGGCGAGATCTTCGTCGCCACCCTCACCATGATCAACGTGGACGAGGAGAACTACACCATGATCAAGATGAGAGACCCAACATTGAGCATCGTCCTCAACCGCGACAAGATCTTCAACCACATCCTCACCGTGAACCAAGTGAAGCAAGTGTTCAACTCCAACGCCAACCCAATGCTATGGTTGGCCGTAGAAGACCTCCTATTCCACCTCTAGCCGCAAGAGTTGACGGCGCCCCTCCTCGTAGAAGAAACTTGGAGGACGAAGAGAACATGTATGGCAAGCTCAAGTTCAACAAGCCCAAGTTCAAAGGGGAAGACGACGCCGAAGCTTACCTCTCATGGGCACTCAAGGTGGACAAGATCTTCCGCATCCACAACTACTCCGGTGCCAAGAAAGTGGCTATGGCATCACTCGAGTTTGAAGACTACGCCAACACTTGGTGGGAGCAAGTCCTCACTCTTCGCGAAGAAAAGGGTGAACCTCCAATTGACACTTGGGAAGATATGAAGAAGGAGATGCATGCTCGCTTTGTCCCAAGGCACTACATGAAAGACCTCTTCAACAAGCTCCAAAAGTTGAAGCAAGGCACCAAAACCGTTGAGGAGTTCTACAAGGAGATGGAGCTCACTATGATGCGAGCCAACATCCAAGAATCCGAGGAGCAAACCATTGCTCGCTTCTTCAATGGCCTTACTTATCCCATCAAGAGGATTGTCGAATTCCAACCTTACTCCAACATGATTGAGCTAGTCCACCAAGCATCGAAGGCCGAGCGCCAAGTAATTGAGGACATCAAGTACTCCAAGGCCAAGTCCTATTTCTCCTCCAAGCTCGCTACATCGACTCCTCCTACTACATCAACTCCTTATGCTACAAGTGCCAAGGCCGACGCCTCCTCTACACCTTCCAAGAAGCCGACTATCCAAAGTCGCATGAAGCAAACGGTCTCCTCCACCGCCTCCTCTAAGGCATCCACGGGACCCTCTAGTGTCACTTGCTTCAAGTGTGGCACCCAAGGTCACAAATCGTTTGAGTGCAAGAACACCAAGGTCATGATCACTATGGAGAATGGTGACATCGAGACTCTTGATGAGGATGAATATGAAGCCCTTGTGCAAGCCGCCGTGGAAAGTGAAGAAGCTTATGAGCAAGATAGTGGAGAAGATCCTCTCTTATGTGAGCATGACCCAAGTCCCTCACTTGTGGTCACAAGGGTGCTAACCACACAACCTCATGATATGGAAGAACAACGGTGCAACATCTTCCAAACCCGTGCCAGAATTGGTGGCAAGTCTATCAAGGTCATCATCGATGGTGGAAGTTGCCATAACCTTGCGAGCACCGAGTTGTGTGAGAAGCTCCACCTCACTCTCCGCAAGCATTCTCACCTCTACCATATCCAATGGTTGAGTGACAAGGGCAACGTCAAGATACAACATACCGTCACCGTCAACTTCAAGATCGGCCCTTATGAGGACACCATCGAGTGTGACGTGGTACCCATGACGGTGTGCCACATGTTGCTTGGCCGCCCTTGGCAATATGACAAGAAGGCTATACATGATGGACTCTCCAACACATACACCTTCAAGGTCAACGACAAGAAGTTCGAGTTGCGCCCGATGACTCCTAGCCAAATCATCGCGGATAATGCGAAGGCTTTAGCGAGGGCACAACTCCGCATCCATAGTGAGATGAGAGGAGAGGGAGCGAACCACCATAAAGAGAGTGAGCACCACAAGCCATACATGAGTGAATCCAAGAGTGTCCTTCTAGCCACCAAGAGTGAGTGGAGAGAGCTCCAAGAGAACCCATCCACCATATTGCACTATGTGCTCATATGCAAGGGACCCGCGTCGGAGACTAACGACTTAACCAACATTCCTCCGTCTTTGTTGTCTCTTTTGCAGGAATTTCAAGACGTCTTCCCCGACGAGCTCCCTCATGGACTACCACCACTCCGCGGCATAGAACACCGCATCGACCTCATACCCGGCGCTCCGCTTCCAAACCGTGCCGCATACCGCACCAACCCCGAAGAGACCAAGGAGATCAACCGCCAAATTCAAGATCTCCTCGCCAAAGGGTACGTCCGAGAAAGCCTTAACCCTTGTGCGGTTCCCGTGATCCTTGTGCCTAAACCGGATGAGACGCAACGGATGTGTATGGATTGTCGCCCCATCAATGCCATTACCGTCCGTTACCGCCATCCCATTCCGCGTTTAGATGATATGCTTGATGAACTTAGTGGTGCCACGATTTTCTCTAAAGTCGATTTGCGTAGTGGTTACCATCAAATCCGCATGGCTATTGGTGATGAATGGAAAACGGCATTCAAGACCAAACTTGGTCTCTATGAATGGCTCGTTATGCCTTTTGGTCTTTCCAATGCTCCATCAACTTTCATGCGCCTCATGAATCACATCTTGCGTCCTCTCATTGGCAAGAGCGTGGTTGTTTACTTCGATGATATTCTTATTTATAGCAAAAACCTCGAGGACCATGTGCAACATGTGAGAGAAGTCTTGTGCATCTTGCGCCATGAAAAGCTTTATGCTAACCTTCCCAAGTGCACATTTGCTCAAAACAAATTGGTTTTTCTTGGTTTTGTGGTTTCCGCTAATGGGATTGAAGTTGATTCTTCCAAGGTGGAGGCCATCCATAATTGGCCTACCCCTACAAATGTTGGCCAAGTCCGAAGCTTCCATGGACTTGCCGGGTTTTACCGACTTTAGCACCATTGCTTGCCCTTTGAATGAGCTTACCAAGAAGAATGTTCCGTTTGTTTGGGGCAAGGCCCAACAAAATGCTTTTGATGAGTTGAAGAAACGCCTTACCGAAGCTCCACTTCTTGTTCTTCCAAATTTTGCCAAAACTTTTGAGATTGAGTGTGATGCAAGTGGGCTTGGTATTGGTGGTGTTCTTATGCAAGAGGGCAAACCCGTGGCATACTATAGTGAGAAGTTAGATGGCGCACGCCTCAACTATCCTATATATGACAAGGAGCTCTACGCTTTGGTTCGTGTTCTTGAAGTTTGGCAACACTATCTTTGGCCAAAAGAGTTTATCATTCATTCCGACCATGAGTCCTTGAAATATTTGAAAAGCCAACACAACTTGAACAAACGACATGCAAAATGGGTCGAGTTCATTGAGTCCTTCCCATATGTGATCAAATACAAGAAGGGCAAGGACAATGTTGTGGCGGATGCTCTTTCCCGCAAAAACACCCTTTTGCTAACTCGTTTGGATTTTCATGTTTTGGGACATGAAGAGATCAAAGAACTCTATCCTTCCGATTCTTTCTTTGCTTCCATTTTTGAGAAGTGCTCCGTTGAGCGAGGAGTCGATGATTTCTATTTGCATGATGGCTATTTGTTCAAAGCTAACAAGATTTGCATTCCCGAGTCTTCGCTTCGAAAATTGCTTTTGCAAGAGTCACATGGAGGAGGTCTTATGGGTCACTTTGGTCGAGAGAAGACATATGCCATGCTCTCAACCCACTACTATTGGCCAAGAATGTACCGTGACGTCGAACGCCTTTGCCGCCGGTGCACCACATGCTTACAAGCTAAGTCTACCTCCAATCCCTATGGTCTTTATACCCCATTGCCTATTCCATATGCACCATGGACCGATATTAGCATGGATTTTGTTCTAGGATTGCCTCGCACTAAGTATGGTCATGATTCTATATTCGTGGTCGTGGATAGATTCTCTAAGATGGCTCATTTCATACCTTGCCATAAGAGCGACGATGCTTCACACATCGCTTCATTGTTTTTCAGGGAAATCGTTCGCCTTCATGGAGTACCGCAAAGCATTGTGTCGGACCGAGACGTCAAGTTCATGAGTTATCTTTGGAAGATGCTCATGGCAAAGTTTGGAGTGAAGCTCTTATTCTCATCATCCTCGCACCCGCAAACGGACGGCCAAACGGAAGTGGTCAATCGAAGCCTCTCCACCCTCCTACGCATCCTCGTGAAGAAAAACTTGAAGTCATGGGAGGAATGCATACCACACGCGGAGTTCGCCTATAACCGCGCCAAGCACTCGACTACATCAAGGAGTCCCTTCATGGTCGTCTACGGGTTTGAGCCGCTCACGGCACTCGACATACTACCACTTCCCCTTCATGAGCGGACGAACATGGACTTCGCCAAGCGCGCCGCCGACGTGAAGAAACTACATGAAGAGACAAGGGCAACCATACAAGAACATGTGCTTCGTCAAGCTACCCGCCTCAACGCCAAGAAGAAGGAAAGGATATTTCAAGAAGGAGACCTCGTTTGGATCCACCTCCGGAAGGAACGGTTCCCTCGTGAGCGCAACTCCACCTCCAAGTACGCATCAACAACAACGCTTACGTCATCGACATCCCCACCTCCAAGTACTTGGTGAGCAACACCTTCAACGTTGCGGACTTGTCGCCATATCATGAAGATGAAGAGGAACAAGAGTCGAGGACGACTCTTTCCCAAGGGGGGGGAGATGATGCGGGGTGGCCTTCGGTCACCTCCACACCAAGACCAACAAGTCCCCCAAGTGGACCGATGACACGAGCCCGAGTCAAGGCGCTACATGATGAGGTGAACTCGCTCCTCACCACCCTTGATCTTGGTACACCTTTGGATGGATTGCTACCTCATGCCGACGTGTTATGTGTCATTAGGTACAAGGAGCATCAAGGTCACCAAGAGGAGGATACGCCATGGTCAAAGGGAGGAGAGGAGCAGCTGGACAAGAAGATGGACACGAAGATGGACATGGAGCTGGACAGGAAGTCGCCCGAAGAGCGCGAGGAAGAGAAGACGGACGGCCGGTCCAGAACCCGGTCGAGCCGGCCCTGACCGGATCACCCGGTCCACAGCCCGGTTTGACCGGCCTCCTGACCGAGCCGCCCGGTCAGAAACCGGGATTCGCGCTCGTGACATCCGGGCGCCATCCAGGGGACTTGGAGCCTCGTCCGGTCTCCGGCCGGTCACATGCCCGGTCTGAAACCGGCCTGCCCGGTCACAGGCCCGGTCTGACCGGCCCCCTGACCGGCCTGCACGACTTAAGTTATATTTTCGGCCCGAACTTACCTTTTCGGCCTATGACGCCTTGTAAGACTATATAAGCACCCCAAGCACCCCTTTAGCTCTTTAGACTTGTTTTGAACTCAAACCTAACTTTGAGCTTAGTCTCCCTTGGGTATCATCCCTCTGTAATCAAGGCCATCCTTGTTGTTGATTTGGTTATTGTTGAGTGAGATTCTAGTACCAGCTACTCTCTCTCCCTCACCAATCCCCTTTTTTCCAACACCAATCTCTCACCGGGAATTCTGCCGCGTGCCTCTTCCGGGTGATTCTATTGGCGTGGTCCATCGAGCCACGGGGGTAAGTATCGGGTGTATCGGGTTGGTGTGCGTGCGTGAGTCTCGGAGTTCCTCGTGTTCATCGTGTTCTTCGTGTTCCTCGCGTTTTCCCATCTCCCCTCTTGGTTTCGAAGTCAATCCGCGAGATCGGGCCACACACGGGGTCTTAGACCTCATCAACCATGCTGAGCACCTGGACTTCATGCTCTACCAGACTCAGAGGGACCTCGACGCCACTCGCGCTTACGCGAACCAGACCCATGCTCACATCACCGAGCAGGGTGAGGCAATCAAGCTACTCAACAACGACCGCAGGAGCCTTCGCCAGCAGCATGCCAAGAAGGACGCTACGATTCGTCGCCTTCGCGCCCGGATCGCGTCACTTGAGGCCACTGTCAAGGCCCAGGAGGATCAGATTCGTCAGCTGGAGGATGACGATGGAGGCATCGACATTCAGGGAGGAGACGCCTTCCTGAGCGACGACAACGACTTTGAGGAGGACGAGAACACCGAGGAGGAGGACTACGAGTTCCTGGAGGCAGGACCCGATGACTACGTCCCGATTGATGTCGATGATGAGGAGTAGTTGCACTAGTTCACTTATAGTAGGTGTGAGTTGTATCCCGTCCCTTGTATCGTAGCAGGAGAATGGTTATTAAAACCATTGGAGTATGTGTGTAGTTTGTACTATGTGTTGCATGAATGAATGAATGTTATGTTCGTCATGAAAAGATTACAAGTTTTCAAATTGTTTTCAAACTTAACCAAAATGAACCATAGAATGTTCCCTCTTATCTCATAATCTTCTACATCTTCAGATGGCCCCTCCGAATCGCACCAACGACGCGATGCTGCAACTTCTGCAAACCATGCTTGCAGACCGGGAAACCGAAAGAGCCGAACGCCAAGCCAATCTCATCGCCTTGCAGAACATCGCCAACCAAGGCCATGGAAATCATGACCACCCCGGATCCAAGCTCAAGAACTTCCAAAACACCAACCCTCCGGTGTTTAGCAAGACCGAGGAGCCCCTCGACGCCGACGATTGGCTCCAGACTATGGAGAACAATCTGGAGGTAGCTGGAGTGGAAGCCAACGAGAAAGTCATGTTCGCCACTCACTATCTCGCTGAACCAGCCCGCGCTTGGTGGACAAGCACCCGTGCCATGAACGGAAGTCAATTCATGACTTGGGAGGATTTCAAACTCAAGTTCAGCAAGTACCATGTACCCCCGGGTCTTATCAAGAAGATGAGGGATGAATTCCGTGAGCTGAAACAAGGTCGCATGACGGTGGTTGAATACCGCGACAAGTTTCTTACTTTGTAAGGTATGCCCCTGATGAGACCGACACCGTGGAAAAGAGGAAGGAGAGATTCCTGAACGGACTGCATGATGAGATGCAGACTGTCCTCGTCAACATCCCCTTCACCGACCTCGAAGCCCTTGTTGACTCTGCCATCTAGATGGAGGGCAAGTTAAACCAAGCCAATGAGAACCGCAAGCGCCGCATGGCCAATCAGAGTGGATCAAGCCACCCCCAGAAGTTTCGCCCTAGCTCAAGCAGAGGTTTCACTCCGAGAAACAACAAACCCCAGATGCAGAACTCTCGCCCCGGTTATCAGAACCGGAGTGGAGGAAACTCCAAACCAGGAGGCTACAACAACAACTACAACAACAACAACTACAACCGCGCTCCACCCCGAGCCCCTAACAACAACACCACCAACACCGCTCCCAGAACCGGAAGCAATGCCGTCCCCGTTGCGAACAAGCAGGACAAGACCACTATCACTTGTTATGAGTGTGGTGTAGTGGGGCACTACTCCAACGAGTGTCCCAAGCGTCTTGCCAAGCTCGCCGGCAAAACCGCTGCACCTGCCCAGCAGCAACGCCGTGTCTCCACCGGCAAGAAGTTCGCCCCCAACAACCCCAACAACCGCACCGGCCGCCTCTACCACATGAACGCCGAAGAAGCCCAGGAAGCACCAGATGTTGTACTGGGTATGTTTTCTGTCAATCACATCCCTGCCAGAGTGTTGTTTGATTCCGGAGCATCTCATTCCTTTGTCACCGAAGACTTTGCATCAACAAGTAAAATTCAACCCCTCGGTTTGAAGCATGTTATGATAGTCCAAATCCCCGGATCAACCACCAAAGCCAGAAAGTTTTGCAAAAATGTGCCAATCAAAATCCATGATGTAGATTTCTTTGCAAATCTAATCATACTTGGAACCAAAGGTTTGGAAGTTGTCCTAGGAATGGACTGGATGTCCAAGCACAATGGATTGATAGACTGTGCCAAGAAAGCCATAACCATGACTAGCAGCACCGGTATCGTAGTTGAGCACGTCTACTGAAAAACTACCCAGAAAATTCACCTTCAACGAAAGTGTATCCTAGCCAACTCTAGATCTGCTCAGGGTCGTTTGTCTTTTCCCTGATGTGTTTCCGGATGATCTACCCGGTATGCCTCCGGATCGGGATATCGAGTTTATCATCGAGTTAATCCCCGGAACTGGACCCATAGCCCAGAGAGCCTACAGCATGAACGCAACCGAGCTTGTGGAGCTGAAGAAGCAAATAGATGACATGTTAGCCAAAGGTTTGATTAGACCAAGTGCATCCCCCTGGAGATCCCCCGTCTTGTTTGTAGACAAGAAGGATGGTGCAAATCGTTTATGCACGGACTATCGTAAGCTTAACGATGTCACCATCAAAAACAAATACCCCTTACCCAAGATCGAAGACTTGTTCGACCAACTCACCGGATCCCGAGTTTTCTCCAAGATAGATCTTCGAACTGGATACCATCAACTGAAGATCCGAGCCACCGACATTCCAAAAACTGCCCTTACCACCAGATATGGGTTGTATGAGTACAACGTCATGTCGTTTGGACTGACCAATGCCCCCGCTTATTTCATGAATCTCATGAATAAGATCTTCATGAACTTTTTGGACAAGTTTGTCATTGTGTTCATCGACAACATTCTCGTCTACTCCAAGTCCGAAGAGGAACATGAACAGCATTTGGAGATTGTCCTAGAAACCCTTAGACAGCACAAGTTGTATGCCAAGTTTAGCAAATGTGAGTTTTGGCTGGAAGAAGTTGGATTCCTGGGACATATCTTGTCTGCAGGAGGAATCGCCGTAGATCCTGCCAAGATCAAAACTGTTATGGAATGGCAAGCCCCAACCACACAAACCGAGGTCCGCGCTTTTCTTGGATTAGCCGGATATTACCGCAGATTTGTAGAAGGTTTTTCGAGCATCGCTCGACCAATGACCCAACTGCTGAAAAAGGACAGAAAGTTTGAGTGGACCGACAAGTGCGAAGAGAGCTTTCAACAGCTCAAAAGTAGACTGACAACAGCCCCAATCCTGATCATGCCAGATATCGCAAAACCCTTTGATGTATATTGCGACGCCTCCAAGACTGGACTTGGATGCGTGCTTATGCAAGAAGGCAAGGTTGTGTCCTACCTTTCAAGACAGCTCAAGCAACATGAACAGAACTACCCAACCCATGACCTCGAGCTTGCAGCCGTGGTCTTAGCCTTGAAAGTTTGGCGTCATTACCTCATGGGTAATCGATGCGAGATCTACTCCGACCACAAAAGCCTCAAATATATTTTCACCCAGAAGGAGTTGAACATGAGACAACGCCGATGGATCGAACTGATCAAGGATTACGACATGGAGATTCACTACCACCCCGGCAAGGCCACTGTGGTAGCGGATGCTTTGAGTCGACTGCCGTGCCAGTTGAACTCCATGCTCGCAACCGAACAGCCCAGCTTGCATCAAGAGTTTGAACAGTTCAGACTTGAACTTGTTAGTGAAGGATTCCTAGCCAACATAGAACTGCAACCCACCTTGGTTGGTCAGATCAAGGAAGCCCAGAAAGACAACGCTAGCATTGATGGAATCAAGAAACAGATAGCCGCAGGAAAAGCCCCCGGATTCACCGTAGACGAAGCCGGAGTGCTTTGGTACAAAGAACGTCTCTGCGTACCATCGGACTCTAACTTAAAACAAGTCATTCTGCAAGAAGCCCATGACACCCTTTATTCCATCCACCCCGGAGGTACCAAGATGTACCAGGACCTGAAAGAACAATTTTGGTGGCACGGAATGAAGAGAGAGATCGGTAGCTATATCGCTAAGTGTGACATCCGTCGAGAGAGTCAAGGCGAGAACATCAACGACCCGCCGATCGTTACAACCCCTCCAGATTCCGGAATGGAAATGGGACTCCGTAGGAATGGACTTTATCACCGGACTGCCCAAATCCAGCAAAGGCAATGATTCAATATGGGTAGTTGTCGATAGATTGACCAAAGTCGCCCATTTCATCGCCGTCAAAACTACCTATCAAGGCCCAAAGTTAGCTGAACTTTACATCTCCAGAATAGTCGCTCTGCACGGAACCCCCAAATCGATAGTGTCAGATAGAGGATCACAGTTCACCTCAAGGTTCTGGCAGAAAGTGTATGAAGGACTAGGCACCCGCCTAAATTTCAGCACCGCCTATCACCCTCAGACCGACGGACAGACTGAGAGAGTAAACCAGATACTGGAAGACATGCTTAGAGCATGCGTACTGGAATACGGATCCAAGTGGGAAGACTACCTACCTTACGCAGAATTCTCTTACAACAATAGTTACCAAGCCAGCCTACAGATGGCCCCCTTTGAAGCCTTGTACGGAAGGAAGTGCCGTACCCCCCTGAACTGGTCGGAAGTTGGAGAGAGCCAAGTTTTCGGCCCAGATGTTCTTCGTGAAGCCGAAGAGAAAGTCCACAAGATCCGCGAGTACCTCAAGACGGCGCAATCCAGACAGAAGAGCTACTACGACAAGAGACGTCGGGAGATGACCTTTGAGATCGGAGACTTCGTCTATCTCAAAGTATCCCCCTTGAAGGGAATGCAAAGGTTCCAACTGAAAGGAAAGCTTGCACCCCGCTATGTCGGACCTTTCAAAGTCCTCAACCGCCGAGGTGAAGTATCTTATCAACTGGAGTTGCCAGAAGAAATGTCGGCGGTGCACGACGTGTTTCACATCTCACTTCTCCGGAAGTGCCTTGAAGTCCCGGAGAAGACCGAAGTGTTCAAGAACATCGATCACCGATCGGTGGATATCAACAAGGATCTGACTTACCGCGAAGTGCCGATTCGCATCCTGGAAGAAGCTTACCGAACCACCCGCACCCGAAGCATCAAGTTTCTGAAGATCCAATGGAGCAATCATACCGAGGATGAAGCCACATGGGAACGCGAAGACTTCATGAAGAAGGAGTACCCAGACCTCTTTAGTACCTAACTTTCTTTTCGATCTCGGGACGAGATCTTTTGTAAGGGGGAAGGGTTTGTAACACCCCAAATTTCAATAAAAAGAAAGTTAGAGAATTCCAGAAAGCAAAATTTCAAACCAACAAAAACTTTTCTATTTGCATATAGTACCATGCATAGGACTTGTGCATTTGAGTGATATGCCATGATGATTGCTTTTACTTGTATTTGATATGCTCTAAAACCCTAATGTGATCATATGAAGATCACCAACCAAATAAATCAAAAAGGAAGAAAATCCATAAAATGCAAAACCCTAAAAACCCCCACATATGCCCTATGGCATTTGTATAAATTTTGACCCTAGACCTATTTGGTCTTCACCATTAGTTGAATAATGTTATTAAACACTTATTACAACTTTTGGAATCAAAGTTTCACAATTCAAATGAATTTCAAACACAAATCCCACTCACATATGATAATGGTCAAAACTGAAATTTATAGTATGATCACCACTTTGAGCCCTTGCCATTCATTTTTCCCAAACCAATTCTTGCTAACTCTTTGCACCATTTCAAAGTCAACATCAAGGTGAACAAATTTGGTGAAGATCACCATGCCAATTTCATCTTGGATCAAGTGCTAGGCTCATGCAAAGTTGCAACTTTTAATTAAGTGGAACAATCTCCCACTTAGTGAACTTTGCAATATTTTGATTTTCTAAATTCCACCACCACCTCTCTTTGCCTCTGGTCATTTAGAACCAAACCAAACACACCCTTTTCAAATTGGTCAACCATTTGAATTCAATCAAATTTGGACAAAATTGATGAATTGCAAATAGGGAACTATTTGACACTATTCTAAATAGTGATCTACCTCAACCCTAATCTACCCCAACCTACTCTAAATGGTTCCCCTGCCCCCTCTCACCCTTAATGGCACATAGTAAACCTAAGGGGGGGGGCATGGAAAGGCTAGGACATGGCCATGCCGGCCATGTCGCCACCCCGACAAGCTTCCCCTCTCTCCCTTCTCCCTCTGCCCTGGCCACCTTGCCAAACGTCGCCACCGCACACTCCTACACCACCTAGCACCGGCCATGTCGCCATAGATGCCCTAGCCTCGCCGGAGATCGCGCGCCCAGGATCGGCCAGCATGCCGTGGACGTTGCACGAGAGCGCGCCACGGGCACCCTCTGGCCACCTGCCGCCTCGACGCCCTGCGCAGCTCCTGGCCCCCCTTTCTTCACCAAGCGCACCACCGTGGCACCTCAGCCACGCCAGACATGCTCACGACCAGACCCTGGACCGCCGCCGCCGGAGACGAGGAAGAAGATCCCGTGAACGCCGCCGCCCGACACAGACGCAATGCGACGCCATCCAATGCCGCCCGACCGTGCCAGCGCCACCCCTAGCTTCGCCTGGAAGAGGAGAACCCGACAGCATCCTCGCCTAGCCCAACCGCTCGCCGGAATCGCCGCGTCGATGTCGACCTCACCGCAGCCCTCACGGTCACTCACTCGCCTATAAAAGGAGAGCTCCATTCGTCGATTTGAGCACACCAGCACCCTCCCCTCTTCTCACTCGACCGCCTGAGCCACCCCACCATCGACATTCGCCACCGTAGCCACCCAATCGCCACCTCACTGCCGCCGGACGCTGCGGAAGCTCGCCGTCGATTGAAGCCGATCCAGGAGCTGTCGCCGGTACCAGGAGAACCGCCGTCGTCCACATCTACCTCGCGCACACTGCCATACCTTGCTGGAGCCGCCGTAAGCCCTCCGACCCCCTACTGCCGCCGCCGCACCGTCGGGTTCTCGTCGGAGACGACGACGAACCACGGCCCTCCGATCCCCTTCTAATCCAACGTCTCCCGTTGATCGGTACCGCTTCGGCGTTTAAAAGCCGCTGACATGCGGGACCATTTGTCAGGCGCAGCCCGCGCGGCACTGGACCGTGGCTGGGCTGGCCTTGGGCCGTGTTTAAACCCTTTGAGCCCACCTAGCTTTCCCGCCGGCCTTTTTATTCAAATCCTGTTTAATAAATTGCAAATGAATTTCAATACTGCCTCCACTTTGAAATTCAATAGATTCAAATTGGCTAAACCAAATTTAGTGAACTTTATATGGTTGGAAAGCTAGAGAAATTATCTAACCAATGCCACTGGCCCCATGGTCAGATTCTTTGTAGAATAAATGTGATAAAAATAACAAGACAGGGACTTTTCCCTATTCAAATAATTCTTAAAAATCAACCAAAATAGATATTAAGTTAATTCCAACTCTAATAGCTCACATTTGACTTACACTAATTGTTTATGCAATAAAATGGTGTGGTCACCTTGTATGATCATGCCATAGTTTAATGAATGGATCATTTGACTAGTTTAACTAGTTGATATTGTCCAAAACTATTAAAACAAATTATGTGAAGTCTTATACTTCCTTTAAACTTGTCTCACATGAATTCATGGGATGTTTGGACCCCTGGTCCCAAACTCTCTTATATGAATTACTTGAGATTTAAATCAAATGTAGGGTTATTTAAATAGTATGAGGTGATCTACCTCATTTAAATCCTTTTCACAAATGATGATGATGAACATTTGACTTAGGTCAATATGAGTTCATACATGATTGTTTGGGAAATTAAATCTTAAGAAGATTTCAATGAGAGGAAATTATTTCTCAAGAACCCTATGGAAACTATCATTTACATATGATAGTTTTGTGTGTTATATGTGATGTATGGAATAGCCATTGAATTAGTGAGTAATTATACTCGTATTCAAATTTAGACGGTAGCACCGGAGAGTACGCCGAAGAAGAAGGTTGCTACCAAGAGGAGGAGGAGGAACAGTTTGAGAACTACCAAGGCAAGCTAATATTCTTGCAAAGTGCAAAGCCCCTTGGGGCAAGGCACCATGTTTCTTATCTTTTCTTATATGAACCCATCCCAAGTTTTTACTTTACAAGTTGTTACTTGTTTTCTAAATGAGTACTTTTATAGTTAACTTTGGTCAAAGTACAAGTTGATTACTAGAGTAGTGAGTTAGTCTTCTCCAAGCAAAGCAAGTTAGCACCCCTCATGAATAGAGCTAGTGCTAATGAATTAAAACTTGACTACTCTAGATGGGAACAATGTGAATTTTGAAGTGATTTTGGAAACCTTGGAATGAAGATGCATTCCATTGAATGATTTTTTGAAGGTGAATATGAACAAGAGAAGATGGTGATTTTTGATAAACAATGATGTTGGTTTGAATGCGATACCTTTCCAATTCTTAAGTACCCCCACAATACCTGATTATGGGTAGGGCTTAACTGGAAGTTTATGCGTCTTAGTATGGGCTCCCTCTGAACACGCGTCATAGGGGTTACGCTTGAGGCTGCCTCCGTTGTTGAGAAATGATGTGAAATTGAGGTGAATTGTACGGCCAAGCCCTGTGCAGTTCCCAGGTTGACAGTTGGTCTTCACTGGGAGGCCAAGCTCATGGGGAGAGGTGCTCATACTAGGATTTGTAAGTGAAAGGTTATGGTTGATGATCCGCGTACTGTGTTACGATGATTCGGGGTAATCCCGACGGATGAAATCAAATGTTGTGGCACAAGTGTGCAACCTCTGCAGAGTGTAAACCTATTCGAATAGCTGCGTCCATGGTTACGGACGGTTGGAAAGGCCATACAGTTTCCGATGTCATATCTTTGAAAATGATGTTGAAAAGGATGATGGTGAATTGACTTGTGGTGAATTGAATTGAAATCACCACTTGAATGGTGGGAATGACACTAATGTTCCCACTTGAGTTAGTTAGCACTTGAATAAGCTTTTCTCAAACTTTGTGAACTAAAACTAGCTTTATGCAAATAAACTAGAGCTTAGCAAACCATACTAGAATGTCTAGCACTTACATTAGTATTAGTTTGCAAGTACTCAATGTACTCACGGCTTTGTCCCTGGCTATTCAAATGGCCAGAGTATGAAGACGACCAAGGAGATGACCAGCAGGACGCCTACGACAACTAAGCGCCTTCCGACGTCAAGCGTTGGCCTGTGGACTAGAGAGTCCTTGTATCTTACGCTTCCGCTATGTTGAACTATGAACTTGTGTTTGTTCATTGATCGATAGATCAACTATTCGTGTAATATGGATCATGTGATTCCAATTTGTAAGACTTATGGTTTGTAATGAATGATGACTGTGATACTTAACTATTATGCCTCGCAACAACAATATTCCTGGGATTGTGATGTATGACATAATAGGCATCCAGACTTAAAAATCCGGGTGTTGACAAGAGACATGGGTCAGACGGGCACGGCCAGAGGGATATTTGTCATCCTTCTTGGGCTGAGAATATCCACGACCAGCAGACTTCTGGGGGCACTCCTTTGAGTAGTGGCCAGGCTGACCACAAGAGTAGCAAGCACCACTAGGCACAGTACCCATGGCAGGACGATAGCTTGAACCACCAGAGGGTGGCTTAGAGTTACTGCCAGAAGACCTTGGTGCATAGGGAGCATGAGGTACAGCACTGTAAGGGATCCAGACTCGACGCTTCTTGTTGTGAGAGGAAGACGCACGAGAATCACCTTCTTCACGCTTCTTGGATTTTTCCATGTCCTTCCTTCCATTCTCCATCAGAAGAGCATGGTTATGCAGGTCTTGGAATGACTGGAAGGTGAAAGGCAGCATCTCATAGCGAAGCTCGGGGTTAAGTCCCTTGCGGAACAGATCTTGCTTATCAGCATCATCAACCACATCACGGGGTGCATAGCGAGACAGCTGAGTGAACTCACGTCCATATGTCTCCACATCCAGCTTCCCCTGAGAAAAGTCCAGGAACTCCCTCCTTTTGATGTCCATGACAGTCTTGGGGATATAGGCTGCACGGAAAGCTGTGACAAACTCCTCCCAGGTAACATCATGTCCTGGCACTTGAAGAGCCAGAAAACCTTCCCACCGAGAACCAGCGGCACCCTCTAACTGGTAGGTGGCAAAGTTCACGCGTTCACCTGGTTGAACATGAAGAGCGTTGAACTTGCGCTCGATGGTGCGAAGCCAATCATCAGCATCAAGAGGCTCCTTGGGGTGGGTGAAGACAGGAGGCAGTGCACGAATGAAGTCCCCAAGTGTGACACAGTTGTCGGGACGACGTTCTGTGTTTTGAGCTACACGCTCCAGGAGTTGTTCATTCCTCAGGCGGTTGGTCTCAATGTTGTTAAGAACCTGCGCCATTGTGGGAGGTGGCGGCAGTTCCGGTTCAGCATTGTTTTGTCCACGTCGGTTACGACCACGACCACGACCAGCCATCCTGAAGAGAAAGACAAAGACCATGAGAAATAGATTCCTTGGAAAGGATTCAACGGAATGATAACATTCACTGAATGGAAGGAACAAGATTCATATTAACTGAGGTAACTTTAGGAACACTGAGCTAAGCAACCAAGTACGGAGTACTTTTTAGAGAAAACAACCCAAACTCGTAGATCCTATAAGTTTGGAAATAACAGGGTAGAGGTAAAACCTTTTTCAATCAAAACAAGGTAAGATGACTTAGCATTAGAATGACACTAGATAAGGAGTAAAAAGAATCCTATTCAGATGCTTTTGCAAATACTTTTAGCTTTCAAATAGTTTTCACAACTACTAGACTCAACATCGACTAGTCGAAAGGGTTTCCTATAGGCAGTCCTGCTCTGATACCAAAACATGTCCCGACCCCGGAGGTCAGGGCTAGACAAACCCAGATATCGCATCTGGCATAAGCCTAACCTAGATCTCTAGGGCCTACAGGGTGAGAATCGGTAACACAACAGTGACTCTACGACTGAAAGCGAATATATTACAACTCTTGGCAGAGTTAAGATCCAAATTTATTACACGCAGAGGTCACTGACCACAAATCAACAAGCAACGGAAAGCAAATTATGTTATCTAGATAACAAGACTGCAAAGGGCATAAGAGGCCATAACATAAGGCGACGTCCCAGCCCATAAGTCTCAGGCTGCCGCCTGAGGAACTCCGAACTACTCGTCGACGTCAAGGTAGAAGCCACCATCAGTTGGAAGGATTTCCTCTGAAACAAAGCATGCAAGGCTGAGTACAGGGACTCAGCAAGACTTAGTACAACCTTTTAGCAAAGCGGGTATGCGAGGCTTTATGTGGAGCTTATTTTGGGGAAAGCCAGTTTTCCTTTGTAAACAGGAGGGAGCAGAAGCTCGTCTATTCAGACCGATTTTCAAAAGGGATAAGAGAGCGATATCAACTCTAGCTCTAAGATCATCATGTTGAATCCACCGAATCTTCATCATTACCTGAACCTATCACCTAGGATCACCCCTCGACACCCTGAGAAGGGATCCTTATTCACACATAGATATCAAGTTTTACGATCAGGTTCAAGTTGTCTATGATCATCACGTCCTTTCCCAAGTCGTCCTTAACCGTGGACATGGCTTTTTGAAAAGATTTACCCTGCAGGGGTGTACAACTTTACCCACACGCGCCGACCGACTCTTAATGCCAGAACGTTAGCACACTTCCTTGGCGTGCCGGCAGAGGGTGGTCAACCAAAACCTTTCCCTTACTTCGCCTATTCCATGAGTCAAACTAACTGGCAAGCTCCGTCATCGTAGGTAGCCATTCTCCGAGGCGGTCCCGGTCATTGTGCGCAGGGGATCCAGTTCAATGCCTCCAGCATCCTTCACCCCGTCCACGCCCTGTATGATGCACTTTGAAAACCTTTTCCACCTTTCCCCCATGCGTATGGCAAATGGAACTCGCAAACTAATTGACTCATGGGTAAGCTAGGTAAGTTCAGGCCAAGGGGTTCCCATGGGCCCCGTGTGGTTGTACGCTCAGTCTTGGTTCCAGAGGCAAGAACTCGGGTCCTAGTATCGGCGAGAACGAGTCAAATCACCACATCCCCATGTGGCGGCCCATCCAAGCCTTTAGCATGTTTATTAACATCATCACTGATCTTACCACGTCATCCTGTCAAACTAGGTTCATTCGTAGCTCTGATTCATCAACCGGATGGACCAGACTTCAATAGCTAAGCATGGCTAAGCATATTATATATATGGCTCTAGCGATGCAAACAAAGCTCAACCTAGTTTTGCTGGGAGCGGTGGATCAGGAACTTTGGGCTACAAAGATGGAATATGCACACATAGGATATCTACCACTGCCGATAAAACATATTTGAAGCGGATGCAATATGTAAGAACCAGAAGTAAAAGCATTTTGAAACCATATATGAACCAGGTTAGGGTTTGCCTTGTCCCTCGTTGTTCTGGTGCTGCTCTTCGGTGGCGTTGATCTCAGGCTCGCGTTCGGTCCCTATCGATGAAGAACCAAACACCGGAAAGGAAGAGCACAATCAAGACAAGGTACAATGCAATGCGCATACAATATGATGACATGTCATATTAAAGGGGTTCGGTTAAACCCTAGATGCATCGACTGAAAAAGAGGGGTTCGACATCGACTCCGGCACATGATAGGGGTCGATTTGGGGTTTCTACTAGGGCTCATAATTAATTGGTTCAAGCATGTATGAAACATGGATAAACAATTAGGAAATGTTTTTCTGATCATTTTGATATATAACTTTATATTTTTCTGATTTAAAATGAATTACTTATGAATTTCCAGAATTTAATTCATTTTAAATCAATTTCTGAAAATTATACAAAAATAATAAAAGTTTAACAATTTGGACCCACTTGTCATAACTTTATTCTTTTCTAAAATATTTCCTAAATTATTAAAATCCTGACAGATGGGGTCCACCTGTCATTATTTTTCTATTTACAGAAATTACAGAACTGAATATCAGAAAATAGATTAATGACGCCACGCTGACGTCATGCTGACGTTAGCGCGGCCATGGCTCACAGTAGAGCTCCGGTGAGGTTGCAATCGGGCGATTTAGCCCGCGATTGAGCCGCGCGCGAGGGGGAAACGACGCGGGGCGACGCAGGCGACCCAAAGGAGGCGGCGCCGCCTCGGATTAGTCGCCGGAGCACGGCCGGCGACGAGGAGCGGCGGAGGCCGGGTCGAGTGCCACGGTGCTATGGCACTACAGGGCGAGGGGGAGCAGGGCGAGGGCACGGGAAGGACGAGGAGCTCACCGCGAGTCCGTTTGAGGGGTCGGCGACGACCGGGGGGCCTCTCCGGCGGCGAATCGAGCGGTGGCCGGGGCAGCAGTAGGGTAGGGTTTGGGGATTTCTTCGCGGGAGAGAGCGAGGAAAGGGGGGAAATGGGGGTTAGGGTTCGGGCGGCGGCCAGCGGAGCTAGTTATAGCCGCCAGGGGGCGGCGGCCGCGATCTTGGCGCGGCCTGGCCATCGGGCGGCCATGGCGCTGCCAGCTCCTGCTTCGTTGCGCGGGGAGGACGACGGCACAATTGCACAAACCCCACTGGGAGTTTTCCTGGGCTGTGGTGGGGGTTTGCTGGGCTGCACAGGTTGGGCCGAGCTGGGCTGCGGCCAGAAAGAAAGAAAGAGGGAAAGAGAGTGGGCTGAGCCCAGGGAGAGAGAGGAGAGGGGCTTTCTCCCTATTTTTCTTTTTCTTGTTTTTATTTCTCTTTTCAAAACCCAATTCAAATCTGTTTTTGAATAGTGTTGGAAATCTCAAATTTCCAGAGCACAATAGAAAACACACATGGGTTTATTGAGTAACAACAAAACTGTCACACCCCAACTTTTGCAACCTTGTTTAGTTGTCCTGAGTGCAAAAATTAGGGGGAACAAAAACTTTTTCTATAGACTAATTAGATGCATTGCCTTGATCTGTTTGTTATAGTGAAATGCTTTGATCAGCTGGTAGATGATTTGTCTTGATTTGCTTGTTGAGTTTTGTCTTGAGTTACCTCATAGAACAATACCTCTAGTAGTAAAACAAGTTAGCAACTCACTGAATAAAACACATGTGTGGCCTTGGAGACTTTTCTACCACTACCTAAAACCTTATGTCACTTTTGATTAGTGTTTTCCCATAAGTACCCCAACTCATATCTTCTAGTCTCAAGAAAAACAGTGAAGCTTTGGTCACTCTTGTATTACCTTAACCACCCCCCTTTAAACATAATTGAATCTTTTGATCTAAACCACAAAAACCTCTTTTTGTTTAGTCTTATGACTCAAAATCTTAATTCAAAGTATCTTGTCAAAAGTCTTTTCTTTTTTACTATGATCACCTTTGATCATGGTATCACAAAAGGGCTTCTAATTTTTTTTTATTTTGGCACAAAGTATTTACCAAATAGTTTACCATCACCTTTTGTGACTTTAAAATCTCGTAAAAGCCTTTGTATGTAGTTTTGGTTTCTTAAAATTATAAAATGGAATGATCCACATTTTCTATTTTCTCTATGGATCATTCCCTTCGAAAACCCTCTATGTTTCTTCAAATACTTCAAGTGAGGTTTCTTATTTTGATTTAGATCAAATAAAGGCCATTTATACACTACAAGAAAATATTAGAACTATTTGATCTGTGATCAAATATTCATGGCATTGCCTTTTCCATCAATACATCTCACATATCCATCTTTCAAGGTCACAACTCATCTAGTCATAATCTTGGTGAATGATCATTTTTCTTACAAATGATTAAATCTCCATTTGTATCTCTATCTTTCGAAGATCGTAAAAATCATTCTTGACCCAGTTCTTCCCTACTTTGGTGGAGTGATCCAACTAAAAATCAAATACACCTCTATGAACCCTCCTCCAACAACGCCCTATCCACCAAACCTTGTTGGACCAACATGGTAAATTCAAATGAGCAATATCCTCCTTCCATCTCTATTTTAATGAGCTCATTCAACGTCTTTTTCTCCACACCCACAATTTGGGCCTACCCATCCTTCAATACCACCACCACTTTTTTTCAAGGATTTAAACCATGACACTACCTAACCTTTTTTTTTTTGTCTCCATAAAACTCAACCTTCCAATTTTATGAGGAATACACCCCTACCCTTCCATCCCACTCTTGGCATGTTTCTTAATCTTGCAAAGATTGGGATGCATACACAACAAGCTTGTATAAACACTTGCTCAACACCACCATATACCATCTCTTCTCCCTACTTGTTGTTTTCAAAGTTATCAAGTTGGCATCATCATCACACCACCCCTCTTTTCTTTCTCCTTTATTTTTAAATGACCCTCTCTCCTAACCCTTGTCACATGGGCATTGCATGGCACCCTCCCTCTCCACTTATCATGCACCCTCCCTCGTTTTTCTTCATTTGCAAAAGCCCTGGGAGGGCACCACCCCCTCTTTTTTCCTTATTTCTTCTCTCTTTCTTTTTCTTCATTGCCGGGGTCAAGTACCCCTGCACTTCCCTCTCCCTTGCACCCTTCTAGCCGTCAGCCCAAGCCCAGGGACCCTCTGGACCCCTCCCTCTCCCTCCAACAAGCCCAGCACCATCAGCCCACCCCCTCTAAACCGAACCCCTAACAGACTTCGAGAGGGAAAAACACACGCACACAGGGAACCCTCTCCCGCTCGACCTCAACCTCCCTTCCCGCGCCTGCGCTGACGCCAACCCTTGCGTCACCCTCCAGCACCGCCCTGACATCACCACGCGCGCCTCCATTGGCCAGTCGCACCGCCCGCGCACCCTCCCGTTGGCCACGGTCACCGTGCGCCCGCCTACTGCCTTGCTCGATCGCCTATAAAAGGCCACACCCCTGCTCACTCTCTTCTCCACACCCCTCCACCTCTCCCAGCCCTCTCACAGAGTCGTCGACGCCCTCTGCTCTGCTGCTGCTCGCCCGCCAGCACACCACGGCCATGGTCACCGCGAGGTGGCCGATTGAGTCTGCGACCACCCCGGCCCCTTCTCCCTCCCTTTTTCCTTTCCCCGACGCTAGCTGTGTCCAGCTGTTCCTAACCCACCCTTCTGCGTTGTCCAGGGTCGCCGGAACATACCGCCGTCGAACTCTGGCCGGAGTGTGCTGCGAGCATGGAGCTGTCGGAAGGAGCCGCTGCAGGGGAAGGAGGAGCTGCCAAGCCCGCCCCTGGACGCACCTCGACCCGCCACAGCCCGCCGGAGATCCGCCGGTGACCTCCGCCTCCCTCGGTAAGCACCCGGCCGCCCCTCTCCTTTTTATCGCATCTGTCGCGCGTGCCTGGGCGAAGGAGAACTACGACTCCCAGAGGCCGATCGATCCTCCCGATCGTGCATGGCCTGGGCCACGTCGGCCATGCAGGCTGGCCCGCCACGGGCCCCCTCTCCCTCTCCCTTTTTCTTTTTTTTTCTTTTTCCTCCCTCCACCTGGATAACCACCTGGGCCAGCCCAACTCACCACCTCCGCACGGCCCAGATCGTTTTCCCGCCCGTTTTAATTCATTTGAAGTTTGGAAACTGTTGTTAATTTGTGATAAAAACCCGTGAGATTCATTTGTTAATAACTCGAGATCCACAGACCCAAATCCAGTGAAACCAATTGCATTAGTTTACAAATTCAAATATCTTTCCAATGCCACTGGTCCCATATTTTTAGAATTTTTGTACGATTTTTGATAAATTAAACTTGTTCTATGTGTACTGCAGACTTTAACAAATTCCTAAAATTGTAGGATTAATATTTTTGGGTGAATCCAATTGTGTTAGTCTTGTTTTAGTACTGGCCATCTAGGAAAAATAATGTTAGTCTCTGTTCATGCATATTAGGTACTGTTAGTAATGTGTATGTGTGACTTGGATTGTTGAACCAAAACTTTTTGGTTTGTTTTTAAAAACTTTAACCACCTCTTTGTATTAAAAATTGGTCAACCAATGTTTTATTCTTGCAAAACAAAAATTCTGCAACTAAACATTAGTTATATTGTTTTACTTAAGTTTTCAAAATAATTTGGCATATTGTTTACTTCCTATTCTTGTGTAGTGTTTTATAAGCAAAATAAAATAGGAAGAATGATTTTCTGTTTTTTTCCAAAATTGTTTGCAAATGAAATATAAATGTTTTTGATGCCAAACCAATGCACTTGTCTTCTTTGTGATGTTATCTACCAGGGGATAATTAGTTTGTGCCATGGTGGTAACAAGAGAGGCAATTGCTAAGTTGTAATGCTCTTATGCCTTCACTAGGTAAATAAATGGGATTTTCTTAAAAATAGAATTTATAATATTGTTTTGTAGTGACTTTAAGACCTTAGTATGTTAGCCCTTAGTTGCATGTCAAATTCTGTTTGTTGAATGTTGTTTTGATTGGTGCAATGTGTTGATTGTGTTTCTTTTATATTTTCCGGCGATAGATGCGAACAATTCCGGAGAAGAAGAAGAAGTGGATTGGACAAGGAGTTTATTTATATTGTTGGTATTCTTATTTGATGGAGTTGAAGAAGTCCAGGGACAAATAATCTAACCAAGGCAAGCCATCTCTTGATCTCTGAATGTTGAATCACATATTGTGGTTACTTTGTTGTTATTCTTGTCTCTCGATATATTTTGTGTGGTATCTACTTATGTTGATGGAGCATGCTCACCATGAGCATGTTCGATTCTCTTTGACACCTCACCTACTATCCCCTTTAGGGAAATGGTGGTCATTATCATGATCTTGGGTACCCTTGTGTGTGTCGACCTCTTGACCCCCCCCCTTTTTTCGCACCCCTTAGTGGTATGGTGGTTAGCATCATGCCCTTGTCGTATCTTAAACCCCTTGTTGATGCCATACATACTTACTCCCAAGTATGTTGAACCCCTTGTTGATGTTATGCATACTTACTCTCGAGTATGTTGAACCCCTTGTTGATCTTATGCATGCTTATTCTAAGCATGTATGCCCCCTTGACCACCTATATTATCATATTCTTAGTGGTATGATGATTAACATCATGACCCTTGTTGAATCATCCTATTTATGATGTTCCTATGCATGCTTATCCTAAGTATGTATGATCCCCTTGACACCTCAATTATCATCTCTTTAGTGGTATGATCGCTAGCATCATGCCCTTGATGTATCTTAGTTCATCCATAAAACTATAGGTTGGGAACCCCTTGGAAAAATACCTTGTTGAAAAGAATTTTTGGAAAAACCTTGGGTGAGTTGGACTTACCTAAGTGTGTGTTTATGAAAGGGAATGATCTTGGCAAAGATGGTTGGAAAGAGAATCTTGTTTATGAAAACTTTGGCGCCTAAGTACTCACCCATGACAATTAACTAGCGCAACCACACTACTCCAACGTGGGCACGGGGCTTAACTTGACGTTTGTTCTTCTTAGCATGAGGCACCGCACAACTATACAGGGGTATGGTTACCCCCGAGTCCGGGTTGTCATGGTTGGGGCAATAGTATAACGGGAGGCCTTCGGGGCTGACCCGTCCGGAAGACACTATGGGTCTCCTGGCTTGGCGGTGGAGCCACGCTCAAAAGGAGGTGAGCTGCCACGGTGCCGCGGAGGTACATACTCCATAGGGTAGGACCTCGTGTTAAGTCGAATGGGCGAAAGGTTATGTCCGGGTATCCGTCGTGGCATATGTCGTTATGCGGGGATGATGCCCACACGATAGGTATCTGGATAGTTGTGGGGAAAGTGTGCAAACTCTGCAGAGTAAAATCTATTCGAATAGCCGCGTCCGCGGTCATGGACGGTTGGAATGGATGTTGCTTAGCCTGATGAGTTTTGTTTTACAAAATTGTTTGACAAAGGAAAGTAAAGAACTTGTTTTGAAGTACCGAAAGGGTGCGGGAAAGGATGTGACGACCATATGGAGATGGTCGGGAAGGATAAATAAAATTGGGTTACCCCATCCTAGTGTTTTATGTTGTGGAACTCTTTTGAAGTATCTTCTTCCACAAAGATATAGAGATGTCATAGAACCCTCTTAGTGTCCCCTTCAACAGCGAAGTTGGGATGCTACATCCACAAGAGAAACTATTTCTCTTTCTCATGCTACATCCACAAGAGAAACTATTTCTCTTTCTCATGCTATATCCACAAGACAAACTACTTCTCTTCTACATGCTATTTCCACAAGCGAAATTAGCTCTTCCCTCTTGTCATCTAGATTAGCACTTGTTATCTTGCACTCTTGCAAAGTATCTTCTTGATGGTTTGCGAGTACAATTCCAAATGTACTCACGGCTTTGTCCCTGGCTATTTACTTGGCCAGACTTGGAGGAAATCGACGGATGAAGACGCAGTTGACGACGTCTATGCGAGCTAGGAACGTCTTCCCAGTCAGTTGCCTGTAGGGTTATGGCAGATGACTTGGGCTCTACGCCGATTGAAGTGATTCCGCGACTCTGATGATTAGATTAGGCCTTCGAAGCTTTTATGTTAAGATTGGTCATGTGACCTCATTGTAATTTTCTTATTCCGTTTTGTAAAGGATGATGTAATTTGGTATCAATTCGGTTATGTGTTCACGGCACACTGATCATGGGATCGTGAACTATATACATATCAGGGTATTTCGGACAGTTAGTCCGGGGTCCCCACAAAAACCATGCATGTGGTTTAGTTTAGAAAATCTTGTTTGAATTTGAGACAAGAAACAGAGAAGGACTTTGCATAATTAGAAAATGCAAATGCAAATTTTTGCTCAAATGCAAACTAAATGCATGAAATGCACATGAACACTCATTTATTTATGATAACAAGGTTGGGATGTTACATGTTGATATGGTGGATGTTCCATTGCAAGGGTTTATATCCATCTAGGATTAAACAACAAATGTCGTCCAGTGATTCTTATGTCGTAATACCCGTGTTAACCATAAGATCTGGAGTGGGACGGAATAGTCAATCGTATTTCCACCTCTTGTACATCAACGGATGCGCTTGCCATAGACACTTGTATCCTGAGGGACAAGCGGTGGGCTGGGGAAGCCCAAAGTCCCCACGGTAATGCGGTCTATGATGGATTGTAAGATGTCCGGAACGGTCTATCCATGATTGATAGGGGAGGGCATATAAAATTGTTCGGAACGGTCTACCTTAATCGGTATAGGGGAGAACATATGCCTGGAACGGTCTCACCATGGATATAGGGGAAGACAATCTTACAAAAGGGTGGGTGTGCGAGGTAGCGGAGGAATATGATTGGCTATGACCTTATACCGGGCCTCACACCATAGGAAGTGTGAACGGGAGAGCTGCCCGGTTGGCACCAAGGTTAAGATCTCATATGGGTAAAGCAACACACCTCTGCAGAGTGTAAAGAACCGTGACCTGTCACTCCCTGTTCCGGGATATGGAACTGCGAACGCGGCCGGAAAGGAGCTCCATGAAGTTCTAGTAAACCGGTGAAGGCTGGCGGACATAGTTCTTTGAAATAAAAGCAACCTCTTGAAGAAATGTTTATCAAAACCTGCATTGGTATTAGACTTTCTGGTATAATATCGTAGATAGTGCATTAAACACCTCTTTTCTATAATGAACTTGTTGAGTACGCTCGTACTCATCCCACTCTTAAATCCCCTGCTTAGATTGTCTGAACCATCTGGAGGAGGACACCGACAACCTTGAAGGAGCCGACATCATCGGCTATGAAGAACCAGACCTCTCTGGAGGTGTCGAAGGTGTAGACTATCTCATAGTCTACGGAACCGGGGAGGGTTCCGGAGGAGAGCACGTGTAGACCTACCGAGTAGTAGTAGTATCCGAGCAGCACGAACTTTTAGTACTTAGTTGCTCGAGGGAATAAATGTACCACTTAGTAAGACTCTTGTATTATAAGCTAAGTTGGGTTCGCCTCGAACCCAGGAGTATCCCTCTTAGGACCCAAGAGGATCTCCGAGATGATATGTACATTATGCTTGTAATAATAAATGAATGAGTTATGAACCTGCTATGTTCTGTTGTACTACTCTGAGGGATGTAGTATTTGCGGAATGGTACTTCGTGAATGTTATATCAACGACTGGCATACTACAACATGCAGTGGTATGCAGGGTCACCACACTGCGCCGGCCTATGGGGAGGGCACATGGCGGCCCTCCTCGGCCTCCCCTTTTGGCTGGCTCCGTCTTCTGGAAAAATAAGAGCTTCGGTATATTTTCCGTCAATTGTTGATCTTCAGAAATATTGTATCATGATGGTGCTTTTTCCAGCAGAATCCTGACTCCGGTGAGTAATTCTTCAATAATCATGAAACATGCAAAATAGGTGAAATATCATAAGTATCATCTCTAAATATGAAATATATCAATGAATAACAATAAATTATGATATAAAATAGTGATGCAAAATGGACGTATCAACTCCCCCCAAGCTTAGACCTCGCTTGTCCCCAAGCAAAACTGAACTCAGTAAACAAGACCACATGTTTATGGAGTGAAGAGTCGATAAATGAAATACGGACAAGAAGCATCATATTAATTCACACAAGATGTTCTAGTGAACAACTTCCTCATATAACTCAACTTGAAACAAGTAGAGGGAAATCACAAATAAAGGTGCATAGGAAATCATATTTGGTGATGGCAAACTTCGTTCTTGGTCAAAGAACAATTAACAGATTGTACTTATCTTTCGAGTAGAGCCTTTATATTAGAGCTTATATGGCAGAACTTACATGCTCAATCATAACAATCTCCTCATAATCATTGATAACCTTCAAAGTCATATTCATTCAAATAAAATTTATACTAAACAAGGAAGAATAAAAGACATGATTAAATAGATCACAATATAAATGGTTGGATGGCAACAACTCAATTGCTTGCTTAAGATAGACGGAAATAGGTTTACTGACTCAACATAAAGTAAAAGATAGGCCCTTCGCAGAGGGAAGCAGGGATTAAATCATGTACTAGAGCTTTTTAAGTTTTGAAATCATATAGAGGGCATAAAAGTATAGTTTTGAGGGGTGTTTGTTGTTGTCAACGAATGGTAGTGGGCACTGATGTCTACGTTCCCCCTCCTTTCCTGTAGACAGTGTTGGGCCTCCAAGAGCAGAGGTTTGTAGAACAGCAGCAAGTTTTCCCTTAAGTGGATCACCCAAGGTTTATCGAACTCAGGGAGGAAGAGGTCAAAGATATCCCTCTCATGCAACCCTGCAACCACAAAGCAAGAAGTCTCTTGTGTCCCCAACACACCTAATAGGTGCACTAGTTCGGCGAAGAGATAGTGAAATACAGGTGGTATGAATATATATGAGCAGTAGCAACGGTGCCAGAAAATAGCTTGCTGGCGTGTAGTTGATGGTGGTAGTATTGCAGCAGTAGTAACACAAGAAACAAAGAAACAAGCAGCGATAGCAGTATTTAGGAACAAGGCCTAGGGATTACACTTTCACTAGTGGACACTCTCAACATTGATCACATAACAGAATAGATAAATGCATACTCTACACTTTTGTTGGATGATGAACACATTGCGTAGGATTACACGAACCCTCAATGCCGGAGTTAACAAGCTCCACAATAATGCTCATGTTTAAGTAACCTTATAGTGTAAGATAGATCAATAGACTAAACCAAGTACTAACATAGCATGCACACTGTCACCTTCATGCATATGTAGGAGGAATAGATCACATCAATATTATCATAGCAATAGTTAACTTCGCAATCTACAAGAGATCATGATCATAGCATAAACCAAGTACTAACACGGTGCACACACTGTCACCTTTACACACGTGCAGGAGGAATAAAACTACTTTAATAACATTGCTAGAGTAGCACATGGATAGTAGTGATACAAACTCATATGAATCTCAATCATGTAAAGCAGCTCATGAGATTATTGTATTGAGGTACATGGGAGAGATGAACCACATAGCTACCGGTACAGCCCCGAGCCTCGATGGAGAACTACTCCCTCCTCATGGGAGCAGCAGCGGTGATGAAGATGGCGGTAGAGATGGCAGCGGTGTCGATGGAGAAGCCTTCCGGGGGCACTTCCCCGCTCCGGCAGGGTGCCGGAACAGAGACTCTGTCCCCGGATCTTGGCGTTGCGATGGCGGCGGCTCGGAAGGTTTCTGTGGTTTCGTCAATCGTATCGGGGTTTTCGATCCGGGGGCATTATATAGGCGAAGAGGCGGCGCAGGGAGGGTCGAAGGCGATGACACCATAGGGCGGCGCGGCCGGGCCTGGGCCGCGCCGGCCTATGGTCTGGGGCCCAGTGCCCCCTCCGGTCCTTTGGGTGTTACGGATGCTTCGGTGAAAATAGGAACCCGGGCGTTGATTTCGTCCGATTCGAGAATATTTCGTTACTAGGATTTCAAAACCAAAAACGGCAGAAAACAGGAACTGGCACTTCGGCATCTTGTTAATAGGTTAGTTCCAGAAAATGCACAAATATGACATAAAGTGTGCATAAAACATGTAGATAACATCAATAATGTGGCATGGAACATAAGAAATTATCGATACGTTGGAGACGTATCAGCATCCCCAAGCTTAGTTCTGCTCGTCCCGAGCAGGTAAAACGATAACAAAGATAATTTCTGGAGTGACATGCCATCAAGCATATGTAGTGAATGCAGCGATCAAAACAATGTATATGACATAAGTAAACAAATGAATCATAAAGCAAAGACTTTTCATGAATAGCACTTTCAAGACAAGCATCAATAAGTCTTGCATAAGAGTTAACTCATAAAGCAATAATTCATAGTAAAGGTATTGAAGCAACACAAAGGAAGATTAAGTTTCAGCGGTTGCTTTCAACTTGTAACATGTTTATCTCATGGATAATTGTCAACATAGAGTAATATAACAAATGCAATATGCAAGTATGTAGGAATCAATGCACAGTTCACACAAGTGTTTGCTTCTTGAGATGGAGAGAAATAGGTGAACTGACTCAACAATAAAAGTAAAAGAATGGTCCTTCAAAGAGGAAAAGCATCGATTGCTATATTTGTGCTAGAGCTTTGGTTTTGAAAACATAAAGAGAGCATAAAAATAAAGTTTTGAGAGGTGTATGTTGTTGTCAACGAATGGTAGCGGGTACTCTAACCCCCTTGCCAGACAAACCTTCAAAGAGCGGCTCCCATTTTATTTTATTTTGGGTGGCACTCCTTCCAACCTTTCTTTCACAAACCATGGCTAACCGAATCCTCGGGTGCCTGCCAACAATCTCATACCATGAAGGAGTGCCTTTTTATTTTAGTTTTATTATGATGACACTCCTCCCAACCTTTGCTTACACAAGCCATGGCTAACCGAATCCTTCGGGTGCCGTCCAACAATCACATACCATGGAGGAGTGTCTATTTTTGTTAATTAATTTGGGACTGGGAATCCCATTGCCAGCTCTTTTTGCAAAATTATTGGATAAGCGGATGAAGCCACTAGTCCATTGGTGAAAGTTGCCCAACAAGATTGAAAGATAAACACCACATACTTCCTCATGAGCTATAAAACATTGACACAAATCAGAGATGATAAATTTTGAATTGTTTAAAGGTAGCACTCAAGCAATTTACTTTGGAATGGCGGAGAAATACCATGTAGTAGGTAGGTATGGTGGACACAAATGGCATAGTGGTTGGCTCAAGTATTTTGGATGCATGAGAAGTATTCCCTCTCGATACAAGGCTTAGGCTAGCAAGGCTTATTTGAAACAAACACAAGGATGAACCGGTGCAGCAAAACTCACATAAAAGACATATTGAAAACATTATAAGACTCTACACCGTCTTCCTTGTTGTTCAAACTCAATACTAGAAATTATCTAGACCTTAGAGAGACCAATTATGCAAACCAAATTTTAGCAAGCTCTATGTATTTATTCATTAATAGGTGCAAAGTATATGATGCAAGAGCTTAATCATGAGCACAACAATTGCCAAGTATCACATTACCCAAGACATTATAGCAAATTACTACATGTATCATTTTCCAATTCCAACCATATAACAATTTAACGAAGAAGAAACTTCGCCATGAATATTATGAGCTAAGAACACATGTGTTCATACGAACCAGCGGAGCATGTCTCTCTCCCACACAAGCATTTATTCAAACAAAAACAAAAACAAAAGCACACAGACGCTCCAAGTAAAGTACATAAGATGTGACCGAATAAAAATATAGTTTCAAGAGAAGGAACCTGATAATTTGTCGATGAAGAAGGGGATGCCTTGGGCATCCCCAAGCTTAGACGCTTGAGTCTTCTTGATATATGCAGGGGTGAACCACCGGGGCATCCCCAAGCTTAGAGCTTTCACTCTCCTTGATCATGTTGCATCATACTCCTCTCTTGATCCTTGAAAACTTCCTCCACACCAAACTCGAAACAACTCATTAGAGGGTTAGTGCACAATAAAAATTAACATATTCAGAGGTGACACAATCATTCTTAACACTTCTGGACATTGCATAATGCTACTGGACATTAATGGATCAAAGGAATTCATCCAACATAGCAAAAGAGGCAATGCGAAATAAAAGGCAGAATCTGTCAAAACAGAACAGTTCGTATTGACGAATTTTAAAATGGCACCAGACTTGCTCAAATGAAAATGCTCAAATTGAATGAAAGTTGCGTACATATCTGAGGATCATGCACGTAAATTGGCTTAATTTTCTGAGCTACCTACAGGGAGGTGGACCCAGATTCGTGACAGCAAAGAAATCTGGAACTGCGCAGTAATCCAAATCTAGTACTTACTTTTCTATCAACGGCTTAACTTGGCACAACAAAACACAAAACTAAGATAAGGAGATGTTGCTACAGTAGTAAACAACTTCCAAGACACAAATATAAAACAAAATACTGTAGCAAAATAACACATGGGTTATCTCCCAAGAAGTTCTTTTCTTTATAGCCATTAAGATGGGCTCAGCAGTTTTGATGATGCACTCGCAAGAAATAGTATTTGAAGCAAAAGAGAGCATCAAGAAGCAAATCCAAAACACATTTAAGTCTAACATGCTTCCTATGAAAAGGAACCTTGTACACAAATAAATTCATGAAGAGCAAAGTAACAAGCATAGGAAGATAAAACAAGTGTAGCTTCAAAAATTTCAGCACATAGAGAGGCATTTTAGTAACATGAAAATTTCTACAACCATATTTTCCTCTCTCATAATAACTTTCAGTAGCAACATGAGCAAACTCAACAATATAACTATCACATAAAGCATTCTTATCATGAGTCTCATGCATAAAATTATTACTCTCCACATAAGCATAGTTATTCTTATTAATTGTAGTAGGAGCAAATTCAACAAAGTAGCTATCATTATTATTCTCATCAAGTGTTGGAGGCATAGTATAATCACAACAAAATTTACTCTCCATAGTAGGTGGCACTAAAAGACCAATATCATTATAATCATCATAAATAGGAGGCAAAGTATCATCAAAGAAAATTTTCTCCTCAATGCTTGGGGGACTAAAAAGATCATGAAAAACAGCTTCCCCAAGCTTAGAACTTTCTATATTATTATCAACAATGGTGTTCAAAGCGTTCATACTAATATTACTACCAGCATGCAAATAAGATTCCATAGGTTTTTTAATTTTCGCATCAAACAATCCATGTTTTAAATCAGGAAATAGAATAAGAAGATCATTCTTGTCCATTATGCCAAACTAGTGTAAACAAGAAACAAAAAGATGCAATTGCAGGATCTAAAGGAAATAGCTTTGAGTACTTACAACGGCGGAAAATAGCTTGGTAGCCGAGGTCCGGAGTGTGAGTACCTTTTACCTTTCCTCCCGCAAGCAACGGCGCCGAAAAATAGCTTGATGTCTACGTTCCCCCTCCTTTCCTCAGAGAAGTGTTGGGCCTCCAAGAGCAGAGGTTTGTAGAACAGCAGCAAGTTTTCCCTTAAGTGGATCACCCAAGGTTTATCGAACTCAGGGAGGAAGAGGTCAAAGATATCCCTCTCATGCAACCCTGCAACCACAAAGCAAGAAGTCTCTTGTGTCCCCAACACACCTAATAGGTGCACTAGTTCGGCGAAGAGATAGTGAAATACAGGTGGTATGAATATATATGAGCAAGAGCAACGGTGCCGTAAAAATAGCTTGCTGGCGTGTAGTTGATGGTGGTAGTATTGCAGCAGTAGTAACACAGTAAAACAGTAAACAAGCAGCGATAGCAGTATTTAGGAACAAGGCCTAGGGATTACACTTTCACTAGTGGACACTCTCAACATTGATCACATAACAGAATAGATAAATGCATACTCTACACTTTTGTTGGATGATGAACACATTGCGTAGGATTACACGAACCCTCAATGCCGGAGTTAACAAGCTCCACAATAATGCTCATGTTTAAGTAACCTTATAGTGTAAGATAGATCAATAGACTAAACCAAGTACTAACATAGCATGCACACTGTCACCTTCATGCATATGTAGGAGGAATAGATCACATCAATATTATCATAGCAATAGTTAACTTCGCAATCTACAAGAGATTATGATCATAGCATAAACCAAGTACTAACACGGTGCACACACTGTCACCTTTACACACGTGCAGGAGGAATAAAACTACTTTAATAACATTGCTAGAGTAGCACATGGATAGTAGTGATACAAACTCATATGAATCTCAATCATGTAAAGCAGCTCATGAGATTATTGTATTGAGGTACATGGGAGAGATGAACCACATAGCTACCGGTACAGCCCCGAGCCTCGATGGAGAACTACTCCCTCCTCATGGGAGCAGCAGCGGTGATGAAGATGGCGGTGGAGATGGCAGCGGTGTCGATGGAGAAGCCTTCCGGGGGCACTTCCCCGCTCCGGCAGGGTGCCGGAACAGAGACTCCTGTCCCCCAGATCTTGGCGTTGCGATGGCGGCGGCTCTGGAAGGTTTCTGTGGTTTTCGTCAATCGTATCAGGGTTTTCGATCCAGGGGCATTATATAGGCGAAGAGGCGGCGCAGGAGGGTCGAAGGGGCGACGACACCATAGGGCGGCGCGGCCAGGGCCTGGGCCGCGCCGGCCTATGGTCTGGGGGCCCAGTGCCCCCCCTCTGGTCCTTCCCGGGTGTTCTGGATGCTTCCGGTGAAAATAGGAACCTAGGCGTTGATTTCGTCCGATTCCGAGAATATTTCGTTACTAGGATTTCTGAAACCAAAAACAGCAGAAAACAGGAACTGGCACTTCGGCATCTTGTTAATAGGTTAGTTCCAGAAAATGCACAAATATGACATAAAGTGTGCATAAAACATGTAGATAACATCAATAATGTGGCATGGAACATAAGAAATTATCGATACGTTGGAGACGTATCAGGCACTCTAACCCCCTTGTAAAACAGACTTTCAAAGAGTGGCTCCCATGAAGGACGTTATCTCTACCAGCAAGGTAGATCATCCCTCTTCTCTTTTGTTTACACATGTACTTTATTTTTATTTATGGATGACACTCCTCCCAACCTTTGCTTACACAAGCCATGGCTAACCTAATCCTCGGGAGCCTTCCAACATTTCACATACAATGGAGGAGTGTCTATTGCAAAATTAAGTTGCTTACTGATGAATCAGGGCAAAACATGTGAAGAGAATTATTAATAAAAGTTAATGAATTGGGGCTGGGAACCCCGTTGCCAGCTCTTTTTGCAAAATTATTGGATAAGTGGATGTGCCACTAGTCCATTGGTGAAAGTCTGCCCAACAAGATTGAAAGATGAAACACCACATACTTCCTCATGAGCTATAAAACATTGACACAAATAAGAGATACTAACTTTTTGAATTGTTTAAAGGTAGCACATGAAGTATTTACTTGGAATGGCAGAGAAATACCACGTAGAATGGCATGGTGGACACAAATGGCATGGGTTTGGTTTAAGGTCTTGGATGCACGAGAAGCATTCCTCTCATTACAGGTCTTTGGCTAGCAAGGTTGGTTAGCAAGCATAAGAGTTGAGGGAGACAAACAAATATACATGTGATAGAAACAATCGTGCATCTTCCTTGTAGGCACAAATAATTTTAACTTCAGAATACTAAACTCATTAGCTAACAAGAAAGAAAGATAAAGAAATAATATATCTACATGTATTTCCCTCTTTTCTACTTAAGCCTCAAAGTATTGTTGCTGTTGACCAATGCTAAGTTTGCCAAAACCAAATAGATTTACTTGATGCTCCCAAAGTGATACCAATACTAACAACAAGATCAATCATATAACAGAAATTGCAAACTAAAATAAGGTGTGCAAAACGTAAATGATAAAACTTCTCATTAATATTCCATAACGATAACTCACACCAAGGGATACAATAATAACCAGCTAAAAGAGAGATACTTCCACACTACAAACCATCTTATATGATAACTTCCCTTCTCATGATATGACACTACTTGATAGTAAAAAAGGTAAAAGATAGTGATGATGTGATACCGCGGCACTCCCCCCCAAGCTTGGAACAAGCCAAGGGGGTGCCAATACCAATGATGAATTACTCCTTCAGCGGTGGTGGTGAATTCTTCCCGTCATCAGACTTCCAAGGAAGAGGCTCTCCATCAACAAACGACATCTTGGTCTCGGGAATCCTGAAACTGGCAGCATAGCTTATGTGTTTAAACTTGTTTTCATACTCACAGTTTTGATTCTGAACATCATAAAGTTGAGCTTGGAGTTTGTTGGTAGTGTTGTGAAGCGAGAGGATATCGTCCCATAGCTTTGCAGTCTCCTTCTTGTGTTCATCAATAAGTTTAGACACAATTTTGTGGAAGATGTCCACTTCACGCTCAGCCATCTTCTTGTAGGTGAAGACCTCTTGTTCTAGTTTCTCCATCCTGTCCTCCAAAATTCCTTCTCCTTTAGGACCCCGGACATCTTCAATCTGCAACTCTCCATCTACGAGCAGCAATTCCTTGGGATGCATCTTCAGCTCGTTCATGTACGGGTTGACGACACTCTCAAAGAAGCTGTCCTTCGGAGTTCCCGACGAAGACATGGTGGCTCTAGATCTGAAAACAGTATCTGGAGAAAACAGCTCGAAACAAAACACGACGAGAAAACGATATACGCACCTCGAGGGGTCCGGGGGATTATATAGAAAAAAAATTCACGACAGAAGGAAAGTACCAGGTCGAACTAGAGTGGAAAAGGGACTTCGAGGAGCCGTCCCCATAGGGCGCCGCGGCCAGGGTGGGGCCTGTGCCCCCACGTGGGGACGCGCCCTCGTGCGTCTCCTCCGCTCCGATTCGATCTCGTAATTTTTCATATTTTCTAAAAATAGCAAAAACATTGTTCGGAAAGTTAAACGCGGACTTTTTATTACCAAAACTCTTACCTATCAAAGTCGAACTCTGCAGAAGTATCTTATCAACTGGAGCTACCAGAAGAAATGTCGGCAGTGCACGACGTGTTTCACATCTCACTCCTCAGGAAGTGTCTAGAAGTGCCCGAGAAGACCGAAGTGTTCAAGAACATCGATCACAGATCGGTGGATATCAACAAGGACTTGACGTATCGCGAAGTGCCAATTCGCATACTGGAGGAAGCTTTCAGAACCACCCGCACCCGAAGCATCAAGTTCCTGAAGATACAATGGAGCAACCATACCGAAGACGAAGCCACTTGGGAGCGAGAAGACTACATGAAGAAGGAGTACCCAGATCTCTTTAGTACCTAATTTTTCTTTAAGATCTCGGGACGAGATCTTTTGTAAGGGGGACGAGATTCCTACGCATAGGAAGTGGGTTAGACTTAAATGTGTTTTGAATTTGCTTTTTGATGCTCTCTTTTGCTTCAACTCTTATTTCTTGCGAGTGCATCATTAAAATTGCTGAGCCCATCTTAATGGCTATAAAGAAAGCACTTCTTGGGAGATAACCCATGTATTTATTTTGCTACTGTTTTGTTGTGTCTTGGAAGTTGTTACTACTGTAGCAACCTCTCCTTATCTTTATTTTATTGCATTGTTGTGCCAAGTGAAGCCTCTAATAGAAGGTTGATACTAGATTTGGATTTCTGCGCAGAAACAGATTTCTATCTGTCACGAATTTGGGCAAGGTTCTCTGTAGGTAACTCAGAAAAATCTGCCAATTTTTCTGCGTGTTCCCCAGATATATACGCAACTTTCATTAGTTTTGAGTTTTCTGATTTGAGCAACGGAAGTACCTCTTAAAAATTTGTTTTTACTGGCTGTTCTATTTTGACAGATTATGTCTCTGTTTTTTGCATTGTCTCTTGTGGACTTTAAGCGAGGCTTTCTAGATGTGGAGAGCTGTAGATAATGTTTTATTGAGTTCTTGCAATGTGTCACTACAGGACTAAGGTGAATTAAAGTTTTTTTTTTGAGTACTAACCCCTCTAATGAAGTTTATGAGAAGTTTGGTGTGAAGGAAGTTTTCAAGGGTCAAGAGAGGAGGATGATATATGATCAAGAAGAGTGAAAAGTCTAAGCTTGGGGATGCCCCCATGGTTCATCCCTGCATATTTCAAGAAGACTCAAGCGTCTAAGCTTGGGGATGCCCAAGGCATCCCCTTCTTCATCAACTTATCAGGTCACTTCTATTGAAACTATATTTTTATTCGGTCACATCTTATGTGCTTTACTTGGAGCGTCTGTGTTTTTGTATTTTTGTTTTTGTTTGAATAAGATCGGATCCTAGCAATCCTTGTTTGGGAGAGAGACACGCTCCGCTTTTTCATATGAACACTTGTGTTCTTCGTTTTACTTCTAATGTTAAATGGTAAAAGTTGGAAGCTACTGCACTTATTGCTATTTGGTTGGAAACAGAAAATGCCTCATATTGTCTTGAATAATTTGATACATGGCAATTGTTTTGAGCTCTCAAGTAGATCATGATTAAGTTCTTGCATCATGTAGTTTAAACCTATTAGTGGAGAACTACCGTAGAGCTTGTTGAAATTGGTTTGCATGATTGGTCTCTCTAAGGTCTAGATATTTTCTGGTAAAAGTGTTTGAGCAACAAGGAAGACAGTGTAGAGTATTATAATGCTTGCAATATGTTCTTATGTAAGTTTTGTTGTACCGGTTCATACATGTGTTTGCTTCAAACAACCTTGCTAGCCCAAAGCCTTGTACTGAGAGGGAATGCTTCTCGTGCATCCAAAACCTTGAGCCAAAACCTATGACATGTGTGTCCACCATACCTACCTACTATGTGGTATTTCCTGCCATTCCAAGTAAATACTTCATGTGCTACCTTTAAACAATTCAAAATGCATCTCTTATTTGTGTCAATGTTTTATAGCTCATGAGGAAGTAGGTGGTGTTTTATCTTTCAACCTTGTCATTTACTCTTGACAGACTTTCATAATGGACTAGTGGCACATCCGCTTATCCAATAATTTTGCAAAAAGAGCTGGCAACGGGGTTCCCAGCCCCGATTAATCAAACCTCATTAATAATTCTCTTCACATGTTTTGCTCTGACTCATCAGTAAGCAACTTAATTTTGCAAATAGACACTCCTCCATGGTATGAGATTGATGGAAGGCACCCGAGGATTCGGTTAGCCATGGCTTGTGTAAGCAAAGGTTGGGGGGAGTGTCACTCATAATAAAACTAAAATACGTGTGTAAACAAAAGAGAAGAGGGATGATCTACCTTGCTGGTAGAAATAACGTCCTTCATGGGAGCCGCTCTTGAAAGTCTGGTTGGCGAGGTAGTTGGAGTACCCATTACCATTCGTTGACAACAACAAACACCTCTCAAAACTTTACTTTTATGCTCTCTATATGATTTCAAAACTTAAAAGCTCTAGCACATGATTTAATCCCTGCTTCCCTCTGCGAAGGGCCTTTCTTTTACTTTATGTTGAGTCAGTTTACCTACTTCCTTCCATCTTAGAAGCAAACACTTGTGTCAACTGTGCATTGATTCTTACATACTTGCTTATTGCACTTATTATTCTACTTTGTGTTGACAATTATCCATGAGATATGCATGTTGAAAGTTGAAAGCAACTGCTGAAACTTATATCTTCCGTTGTGTTGCTTCGATGCTTTTACTTTGAATCTATTGCTTTATGGGTTAACTCTTATGTAAGACTTTTGATACTTGTCTTGAAAGTATTATTCATGAAAAGTTTTGATACATGTTATCTATTTGTTAGCAACTATAGATCATTTCCTTGAGTCACTGCATTCATTTCATATGCTTTACAATAGTATGATCAAGGTTATGTAAGTAGCATGTCACTACAGAAATTATTCTTTTTATCGTTTACCTACTCGAGGACGAGTAGGAACTAAGCTTGGGGATGCTGATACGTCTCCAACGTATCCATAATTTCTGATGTTCCATGCTTGTTTTATGACAATACCTACATGTTTTGCTCACACTTTATAATGTTTTTATGCGTTTTCCGGAACTAACCTATTAACAAGATGCCACAGTGCCAGTTCCTGTTTTCTGTTGTTTTTGGTTCCAGAAAGGCTGTTCGGGCAATATTCTCGAAATTCGACGAAACAAAGACCCAACATCTTATTTTTCCCGGAACCTTCCAGAAAGTCAAAGGGGGACCAGAGGGGAGCCCTGGGGGCCCCACACGTGTGGGCGGCGCGGCCCAAGGGGGGCGCGCCGGCCTACTGTGGGGAGTCCCCGTGGCCCCTCCGACTCCGTCTCTTCGCCTATATAAGCCCTTTCGACCTAAAAACGCGAGACCAATTGACGAAACTCCAGAAAGACTCCAAGGGCATCGCCGCCATCGCGAAACTCCAATTCGGGGGACAAAAGTCTCTGTTCCGGCACCCTGCCGGGATGGGGAAGTGCCCCCGGAAGCCATCTCCATCGACGCCACCGCCTCCATCATGCTGCGTGAGTAGTTCCCCCATGGACTACGGGTTCTAGCAGTAGCTAGTTGGTACTCTCTATCCCATGTACTTCAATACAATGATCTCATGAGCTGCCTTACATTATTGAGATTCATCTGATGTAATTGGTGTTGTGTTTTTTGGGATCCGATGGATGATACATTATGATTAGTCTATCTATAAAGTTCGTGAAGTTATTGTTGCTGCAATCTTGTTATGCTTAATGCTTGTCACTAGGGCCCGAGTGGCATGATCTTAGATTTAAGCTCTATACTTATTGCTTAGATTGTATCTACAAGTTGTATGCACATGTCTATGTCCGGAACCAAAGGCCCCAAAGTGACAGAAATTGGGACAACTGGAGGGAAAGGCGTAGGTATGAGGATCACATGTTTTCACCAAGTGTTAATGCTTTGCTCCGGTGCTCTATTAAAAGGAGTACCTTAATAGCCAGTAGATTCCCTTGAGGCCCGGCTGCCACCGGCTGGTAGGACAAAAGATGTTGTGCAAGTTTCTCATTTCGAGCACGTACGACTATATATGGAAAACATGCCTACATGATTAATAATCTTGATGTTCTGTCTTAATGCTTTCAATCCTATCAATTGCCCAACTGTAATTTGTTCACCCAACACTTGTCACTTGTTATTGGAGAGTTACCACTAGTGTAGATCGTTGGGGAGCCCCGGTCCATCTCTCATCATCATATACTCGTTATATATGTCATTGGAAGTAGTATCAACTATTTTCTGGTGCCATCGCCTCTGTGTTATTGCTACTGCTGCTGTGTTACTGTTACTATTGCTCTCATATTACTGCTGCTTTCACATCACCCCTGTTACTAGTGCTTTTCCAGGTACAGCTGAATTGACAACTCAGTTGTTAAGGCTTATAAGTATTCTTTACCTCCCCTTGTGTCGAATCAATAAATTTGGGTTTTACTTCCCTCGAAGACTGTTGCGATCCCCTATACTTGTGGGTTATCAAGCACACTGCCCACCGCCGCTGGAGCCACGGTGAGCTCTCCGACCCCCTAGCGCAACCGCTCCAGTGAACCCATCTCGCCGTCGACGACGATGGACGTGGTCCGTTGGATCGCGATCTAATCGTGCGTCTCAGAATCCCCCGTACCGATTTGCGTTATAACAGCTGCTTACAGGAAGGACCCACCTGTCAGACAGCCCACGCGGACGCGTGGTGGGTTGGACTGTGTCCATTTAAATAGATTGGGCCCGTTTAGTTTTCCCGCGCGGCCCACAGATTCAAATTTGGAATTTCTGTTAAATCAAAATTCAATACTGGCCCTGTTTTCAAATTTGAATAGATTCAATTTGGCTCAACCAAATTTGATGAATTTTATACCATTGGAAAGCTAGTAAAAATATCTACACAACCCCACTGGTCGCACTTTGAGATTCTTTGTAGAAATAATGTGACAAAAAGAACAAGTCAGGGTCTTTTGCACATTCAAACAATTATTAAAAATCAACCAAAATTGATATTGAGTTGATTTCAACTCTCATGGATCAATTTTCACATACTCTAATTTATTATGCAAAAATATGGCAGGGTTACTTTGAGTGATCATGGCCCAAATTAAATAAAGGACTATATGGCTATTCTAGTCAAATGATATTGTCCAAAACTATTAAGTAAATTGTATGAGAGACTTGCTCTCATTTAAATCTTGTCCCAAGTACTTTCATATGAAGTTGTGACCCTGGTCTAAATACTCCCACATGAAATTACTTGGTGATATTAAATCATTTTTGGTATTGTTAAATGGTATGAGGTATTCTACCTCATTTAAATCATTTTCCCAAATGATGAGGATGAATGGTTGACTTAGGTCAACATGATTTCATGCATGATTGTTTGAGGAGATTAAATCTTAATAAGATTCAATGAGAGGAAATTATTTCGTCCAAGAATTAAATAGAAACTCTAATCTACATATGTAATGTGAGGAAATTATTTTTCTTAAAGAAAGAAAACCAAATGCAACTAATATGTAATGTGTGTCATGATAATAGAATAGTTGGTGTGAAGCCATGGTGTGCTTAGTGTAGCTCTTGAACCTTGTTGGGTGATTGTATCTTGTATTCATTTTTAGACGCTAGTACCGGAGAATACCAAGAGGAGGAAGGCTTCTACCAAGAAGAGGAAGAAGAGAACTTTGATCACTACCCCAACCAAGGCAAGCTAATATTCTTGCAAGTGCAAAGCCCTATTGGGGCAAGGCACCATTAGTCTTACCTTACTTGCAATGATCCCATCCCAAGTTTTTCCCTTACAAGTTTTTACTTGATTTATGAAGAAGTTACTTTTATAGTGTGTGACTAGAGTAGCAAAGTTAGTCTCAAAGATGGCCAAGCAAGATAGCACCCCTCATGATTAGTGCTAGTGCTAACAACTAAAAGTGACTACTCTAGATGGGAACTTGTGATTTGAAATGAATTTGAAAACTTTGGAATGATGAGTCATTCTATTTAAAGATCTTTGAAGGTGAATATGACTTGAAGGATATGGTGAATTTTGACTAAAACTGATATTGGTTTGGATGCGATACCTTTCCAATTTTTGAGTACCCCCACAATACCTGATTATGGGTAGGGATTAACTGGAAGTTTATACATCTTAGTATGGGTTCCCTCTGAACAAGCATCATAGGGGTTATGCCGAGACTGCCTCTGTTGTATGAGAAATGATGTGAAATGAGGTGAATGTACGACCCAAGCCCTGTGCAGTTCCCAGGTTGACAGTTGGTCTTCACTGGGAGGCCAAGCTCATGGGGAGAGGTACCTATACTAGGGTAGGTAAGTAAAAGGTTATGGTTGATGATCCGCGTACTGAGTTACGATGATTCGGGGTTATCCCTGACGGATGTAGTCAAATGTTGTGGCACAAGTGTGCAACCTCTGCAGAGTGTAAACCTATTCGAATAGTCGTGTCCACGGTTACGGACGGTTGGAAAGGCCATACTGTTACCGGTGTCAGATATTTCTTGAAAATGTTGATGAAGTGAATGGTGAATTGAATTGAATCACAACAGAGTTGTGGGAATGACACTAATGTTCCCACTTGAGTTAGTTAGCACATGAAGAGTCTTTAGCAAATACTTGTGAACTAAAATTGGCTTTATGCAAAATAAACTAGAGCTTAGCACCCCTTACTAGAATTGATAGTACTTACATTAGTATTAGTTTGCGAGTACTTAAAGTACTCACGGCTGTGTCCCTGGCTATTCAAATGGCCAGAATATGAAGAGGAGCAGAACTACCAAGGTGACAATCAGCAGGACGCCTACGACAACTAGGAGTTCTTCTAACGTCAAGCGTTGGCCTGTGGACTAGAGAGTCCCCTTTTATTACGCTTCCGCTATGAACTTTGTGTTCATTGATCAATAGATCAACTATTTGTGTAATATGAATCATGTGATCTAAATTTGTAAGACAAGTATGAGTTGTAATGAATGATGACTTATGATATTCGACTGTTATGTCTCGCAACAACAATATTCCTGGGATTGCGATGAATGGCATAATAGGCATTTGGAATTACGCCAAATTCAAGGTCTCCTACAAAAAGGGTATGTACGTGAAAGCTTAAGCCCTTGTGCGGTTCCGGTGATTCTTGTTCCTAAACCGGATGAGTCGCAAAGAATGTGTATGGATTATCGCCCCATCAATGCCATTACCGTTCGATACCGCCATCCCATTCCGCGTTTAGATGACATGCTTGATGAATTGTGTGGTGCCACCATTTTCTCTAAGATTGATTTGCGTAGTGGCTACCACCAAATCCACATGGCAATTGGTGATGAATGGAAGACGACATTCAAGACCAAACTTGGTCTCTAAGTGATGCAGCCCGACCTTCAGTCTTCACCGCATCATGTGCTTCATCGCCAAGACGGCACGCTAAGGTGAATCTTCTCCTTTACGCGTGCCTCGAATCGCCTATTTGGGACGATATACTACTTCATACTCCGACATATCTTGATGATAGGAACTCGACGACAAGTACGGAGAGAAGAGATGATGCCATGGAGACCCGAGGACGCAAGGCCGATGTCACGGAGGCATGGAAGAGAAGGAGAAAGAGGAGCTGGACGCTCCAGGCCGGAACTTCCGCCCGACACAGCCGGAACTTCCGCCAAGATTCCATCCAAGACTGAAGATGCTCATGCTGAAGAGCTGCGGCCGGAACTTCCACCCCTGATGGCCGGAACTTCCGCCCAGGACCGGAACTTCCGTCCCATCGAATCTCAGCCAGATCTCAGCCCCCTTTGGCTTGTAACTTACCCCTTCATCCCCTTGCCTATAAATAGGCACCTACCCCCACCTTCATGAAGGAGAGATGATGTTTAGATGAATTGGCTTATGCCTCTATTATCCCCTAGTGGATTTGGGAAACTCCCACCTTAGGTTAATTCCTATTGTACCACTCGGGCTCCGATCGAATCCTATTGTATCTCTTTGGTGACTTCTACCAATCTTGATCTTTTGCTTGCACTTCTACCTATTTGGTCTTTTGCTTGCACTTCTATTGAGTTTGGTCTTTTCACCCTTCTAGATTCATAGGATCTTCGATTCGTCGATCTTTTTGCGGGACTTCTACCGAAAGGTCTTTTCCTTGCAACTTCTATCGAGTTGGTGGTTCGGGCCAACGAGAACAAACCGATTGTGTTGTGTGCGTGTGTTTGTATCGTGTTCTTCGCATTCATCCATTTCCCCGCGAATCCCCCTCCGCAATCACACTCACCTGGGTCAAACCGTGAAGATTGGGCACACCTTCGGGCTTAGCCCGCATCATATGGTATCAGAGCAAAGGTTGCCACGGATTTGACCCCTCGATTCCACCAATTTCGCCCAAAAATTTCCCCAAAATTTTTTCCCCAAAAAATAGCTCGAATTTGGATCTCAGGATTTGTTGCGTTGTTTGTGGTTTTGATCCACAGATCTGTTGTCTTTGGTGTTGATCTACGTTTCCCCAAAGTTTCACCGGTCAATTCCATCATTTGCCCCTCGAAATCCACCATTTTCTGCCCATTTTTCCGCTCCCGAGTTCGTGCAGTTCTTCGTCCTAGATTCAGATCTGGAAATTTCGTAATTTCCGGTACTACCGGCCACTTCTGGCGGAACTTCCGCTCTGGCCGATTTGGTCGATTTCCCTCCATCGTCTTCCTCCAAACGCGCCTGCATCGATCCCGCCGTGCTCCACGCGCTGCCGCTCGCCCCAGCGCAGCAACCGCCACGCGCCCGCACGCCTTGGCCCACCCCACGCCACTGCCCACCGCCACGAACGCATCAGAAGCAGGCCCACGCCACATCGCCCGCTCGCCCACGTGCTGCTCCGCTCGCCAGCAGTGCTGCCGCACCCCACCCCGCTGGCCCAGCTGCTCCCCAAGGCCCGCTCGCGCCCGCCACCAAACACCGCCGCACGCACCAACCGCTGCCGGCCCCGCACCCCAATTCCACGCTCGACCCAGGCCCAATCCCGCGCGAGCCCACCAGCCAGGCCACGATCTCCATCTTGCGCCCCATCTCCACTGATACGTGTAGCACAGCCACAGCCAAAATCGTTTCAGCGCAGAAAAATTTTCCAGACCGAAAGTTCCGGCCAAACACAGCGGTACTTCCGCCCCAGCGGTACTTCCGCCCAACTTCCGCCAAACTTCCGGAAACGCGCGATTTGGCTCGCAGTAACCCTTGGATACACGCTGAGAATTTCCGGAACTTGACCGGAAGTTCCGCCCGGCGCAGTTTTTGACCCAAATTTCAGCAACTTTTGACCCCCAACTTTGACCCAACTTTTGACAACTTTCCGGAACCCGTTTGACCTCAAATTTTGACCATAGTACCACCATCTTGACTCCAAATTTTGACAATTTTTCCGAGCCCATTTGACTCCAAAATTTTGACCACTTCGATCGCTCATTTTGACCCAACTTTTCGGGCATTGACTTTTGTGTTCGGATTTCCTTGTGGAGTGCATTGGTTGTCTATTTCGCTTCCGCGCCTACATCAACACCGCGACGACACCTTTGACACCCCGGATTCCGGCGCAACTTCGACACCATCATCGACACCACCTCGATCATCACAAGTTCGTGTGCTTGACACCGCCTAACATCAATAGGTATAACTTTCCCCACCCCTTGTAGCCTCGTTTCTTTCTTTGTGTACCTATCCCATTGAGAGTGGCTTTCTGAGTGTTGTGAAGCATTGCGCAAGTGTCACGACCGTGAGAGGGTGTGTGTGTGCGTTGTGTTGAGCAAAGCTCCGAAGCAAGCTCGGTGAGAAAGATACACAAAAGAAGAAAAAGTGTGACATAGAGAAAAAGAAAGCTTCTAAGCATAGAAAAAAAAAGTGAAAAAAAGAAAGAAAAAAGAAATAGAAAAAGAGTGTGTGTCCACCGATACAAAAGAGTGCAAAGCTTGTAAGCACTAAGAGAGAAAAGAGAAGAGTGGCATTTGTGCAAATCTAGTTGCTTCTCTCATATGCAACCAAGCTACGGTCTCTCTTGTGTTGGCGCGACACTGAGCTAATAGTCTTCATTAGGACCATCTTTGTTACTTGCTCACTTCCTTGGTCGCGCTAACCCCATTGTTCTTCCTTGTGTGTGTTTTCGTGTTTCCTTGACATAGATCACCGCCTTTGACATTTGACTTTGGATCTTACCCACATTTGACAATAGACATTTTCTTTGGTTCTTTTCGTTTGCTATCCACTTCCTCACCTACCACCATATAGAGTTCTTAGCCTTTTGCGTGTGCTTTGAGTGTGTGTGTGAGTACATATTGGTTATTCTCTAACTTGAACCATTTTCTCGATTTTGGTTTGCGAGTTTTGACCTTTTGGTAGTTTTCCTTCCACCACATACATACACACCTTTCCTAGTGAGAGCTATCCAATATGACCCCACAAGAAAAGGCCGAGATGAGAGCCTACTTTGCCGAGCTAGATGCTCGTGAAGCCAACATGACCCTCCAAGATAAAGCCGAGTGCAAATCCTACTTCAAACACCTTGAGAGCAAGAGTGACACACCACATGAGTTGAGTGAGGACGCTTTGATTTCTAACACATTAACCTCTACTCCTCTTGTGTTGTCTTCCTCTTTGCTAGGTTGCTCGGACATCGACGACGTCATTGCCATGGAGATGAGGGACTCCACTATATGTGAAATGAGCGACTCCACTATATGTGAGATGAGCGACTCCACTATATGTGAGATGAGCGACTCCACTATATGTGAGATGAGTGCATCCACTATATGTGAGATTGAGTGCATACACTTCGAAACCATGAGTGATACACCATGTGAGATGAGAGTGGTAGTTGATAGGTCATGTGAGGCCATTTCGAATTCTAACAACTTACCCTCTACCTCTAGTGTGTTTCCTTGTGTCTCATTAGGTCCCATGGATGACGAGTTCCCGGTCATGGAGAAGATGTACATGGTGCATGAAGATGATGCTATCACACCATGCTTGATTGAAGATGAACATGGAGGCCACATGGAGCCTACCTCTTCCACAACACCCACTTCAAATGAGTCGGACTACAAAGGTACCTATATGGGTGTTGATGATGCCATGATCCCACTAGTGGACATGATGCTTGATGAGTGCTTGCATGAGTTGGATGATCGTATTGCTATGTCATATGCTTCTTTCACATTCCCTTGTGATACTTGTGATACCACTATTGTTGATCATGTGGAAGTAGTTGCTTATGATAATATGTCCATGCCATGCTATGAGAGTTTCGATTTCTATCCTATTGCTTGCAATATGTCGAACAATTGCTCTTTCCCATGTATTGTTTGCAATGAAGATGATGATGCTAATTCTTGTGTTGTGACAACCTTGATGAACAATTGCTCTTTCCCTAGGTTTGTCGACAACCATGATACAATGTTGAACATGTTTTGTGCTAGATGCTTGCAATACTCTCCCATTAATGCAACCAAAATGTTGAACAATTGTTCTTTCCAATGCTTGGTTTGCCATAATGTTAATATGCTTGTAAATGAGATTGCCCCCATAGCTCTCTCAAATTTTGGAGACTTTGCATATATCCATGTTGCGCATGTTCCCATGTTTACTCCGCATATTCACCATATCTATTATGATTCTTTGCTTAACGCTAATGGTGCTGTGCAAAAGAAATGGACCATCATGATGGATGATGTGTTCATATACCATGCACACACGTTCTTTGCTTTGCCTATTGTGTGTGTAGGTACAAGAATGCCAATGTCAACCTCGATTGAACACGAGTTGACAAAGAGAGCTCTAGAGAGCATAATACACATAAGTTCAAGATCGAACCCGGCTCTAATACCTTTCCCATGCTTTGCATTGAACATGCCGAACAATTTCTCTTTCTTGTGGTTCTTTTGAAATCATGATGATGTGATTCTTACCGTGGGTGTTGCCTCAAACAAGTTGACCAATTCCTCTTTTATTTGGTTTGTTGGCATGCACGGTTGTGCAAATTTCTACTTAGTGAACTTTTTGGATGATATGTTGTGTGTTGCACCAAATATGAGGACCAATTTCTCTTTCCAATGGTTTGTGTGCACACATGTTGATGATATTTTGGACACTCTTCCGTATGTGTTTTTGCCAAACTCTCCACTTATTGCTTCAAGGATGTTGAACAATTTCTCTTTCCGATGCCTAGAGTGCAATAATGCACATGAGTTTATACATGAGATGGACATCATAGTCGTCTCACAAATTGGAGTTTTTGTGTTTCCACATTGGGAAGATGTTCATAAGGAGTTCTTACACATTGACCTTGCACATGCATTATTCTTGATCAATTTGTGTTGTGCTAACGGTGTTGTGAACATGAAAGGATATGTCATCGATGATATGCTCCTCTATCACGCACACATATACTTTGCTTGGTCTTTGTTGTGTGAAGGTACATGTGACTTGTGGATGAGCGTCAATGAGTGGTTCCGCCCACATACTTCGACGACCCAAGATCTATCGATGAGAGCACACCGACATTATGCAAAGGTGACCTCATTCTACTTGCGCTCTCTTGCTAAACCCGTGGAACATTGGCTATGCTTTGAGTGTTGTTTGGCTTTTCTTGTGCTATTGATAGGGCTCTTGACAAGTGAAGCGACATTCAAGCGTTGGTGTCATCTACCTCCTCTACACGTTCATGAAGATTTATCGTCGAGGACGACTCTTTTTCAAGTGGGGGGAGATGATGCAGCCCGACCTTCGGTCTTCACCGCATCATGTGCTTCATCGCCAAGACGGCACGCTAAGGTGAATCTTCTCCTTTACGCGTGCCTCGAATCGCCTATTTGGGACGATATACTCACTACTAGGAAAAGGGCTATAGCTGCACGCAAGTGGTGCCGGCGCACCACCATAGGCATGCGCCGGTGGAACATGTTGCCGGCGCACCAAATAAGCGCCGCGCCGGCGATGGACCTATCTTGCGCACAAAAAAAAAATTAGTGCGCCGGGGGATAAAATTCGAAGAGATCTGGTGAACAGTAAAAAATCTGGGCACCTTCCCCCCGGCGCCCCTAAATGGTGGTGCGCCGGTGGTATACAATTTACCACCAGCGCACCACCATATTGGTGCACCGGGGGTAAGGTGCCTATATTTTTCTCTCCACCCCCCCCCCCCCCCCCCCGGGAATCGCCTTTTCAGTTTTCAAAAAAATAATAGAAAATGATAGAAAATTCAAAAAATAAAATCCTTTGAGATGCCCATGTAATATGTGATCTAGTTTTAGTAAAAATTTGAAAATTTGAATTTCGATGTATTATGCAAAATGGCGTCATCTTTCGGTAAAACGGGATTTCTGGTTGCATACGACCTCCGATGAAAAACTTTTTTATATCAAAATCGATCTACTCGAAATTTCCTATTCGAATTCAACCGCCTACGGCCGTTTGGAGAAAAAATGGATTCGTCAATTGGAAAACAGAAACAAGACTTTTTTGAGGTTTAAGATTTGGGTGAAAAAAAAGAAAAAATACCCCCGGCGCACCACCCTACTTGGTGCGCCGGCGGTAACATCTCCTATATATAATGCAAACCGTCGACCTCCTCCTCACTTTCCTCACTTTCCCCTCTTCCTTCTCTTTTCCTCCTCCTCCACCTCCGACGGACTCCACCAACTGCTGCACCGTCGACCTCCTCCGGCCTCCTCCGGATGGCCTCCTCCGGCCTCCTCCGCATGGCCTCCTCCGGCCTCCTCCTTCGGCCTCCTCCTCCGGCCTCCTCCGCATGGCCTCCTCCGCATGGCCTCCTCCGGCCACCTCCAACAGCCTCAACCCCCCCTCCGGCGTCGTCCACCTCCTCCGGCCTCCTCCACCTCAACCTCCTCCGGCCTCCTCCGCATGGCCACCACCACCTCCTCCGGCCTCCTCCACCTCCGGCCTCCCACTCCTCCACCTCCTACACCGGCGCAGCAACAAGAACAACAACCTCGGCCTACTAGAATGACGCAAAAACGGCACCACAACCGCAGCTCACGAGATCTAGATCTAGATCTAGATGATCTAGATCTAGATTTAAATTTTTTTGTTTTCTGGTATAACTTACCGCCGGCGAACAAGGCAGGTGCGCCGGGGATAAATCGAGTTTCTGCCGGCGAACCAGCAGGTGCGCCGGCGGTAAGCCATTATCACCGGCATGTTCCCAACGGCGGGCGCTAGTGCGCCGGCAATAAGCAATTTTGGTGCGCCGGCAATAAGCCTTTTCCTAGTAGTGACTACTTCATACTCCGACATATCTTGATGATAGGAACTCGACGACAAGTACGGAGAGAAGAGAGGATGCCATGGAGACCCGAGGACGCAAGGCCGATGTCACGGAGGCATGGAAGAGAAGGAGAAAGAGGAGCTGGACGCTCCAGGCCAGAACTTCCGCCCGACACAGCCGGAACTTCCGCCCAGATTCCATCCAAGACTGAAGATGCTCATGCTGAAGAGCTGCGGCCGGAACTTCCGCCCCTGATGGCCGGAACTTCCGCCCAGGACGGCCGGAACTTCCGCCCCATCGAACCTCAGCCAGATCTCAGCCCCCTTTGGCTTGTAACTTACCCCTTCATCCCCTTGCCTATAAATAGGCACCTACCCCCACCTTCATGAAGGAGAGATGATGTTTAGATGAATTGGCTTATGCCTCTATTATCACCTAGTGGATTTGGGAAACCCCCACCTTAGGTTAATTCCTATTGTACCACCCGGGCTCCGATCGAATCCTATTGTATCTCTTTGGTGACTTCTACCAATCTTGATCTTTTGCTTGCACTTCTACCTATTTGGTCTTTTGCTTGCACTTCTATTGAGTTTGGTCTTTTCACCCTTCTAGATTCATAGGATCTTCGATTCGTCGATCTTTTTGCGGGACTTCTACCGAAAGGTCTTTTCCTTGCAACTTCTATCGAGTTGGTGGTTCGGGCCAACGAGAACAAACCGATTGTGTTGTGTGCGTGTGTTTGTATCGTGTTCTTCGCGTTCATCCATTTCCCCGCGAATCCCCCTCCGCAATCACACTCACCCGGGTCAAACCGTGAAGATTGGGCACACCTTCGGGCTTAGCCCGCATCATATGGTATCAGAGCAAAGGTTGCCACGGATATGACCCTCCGATTCAACCAATTTCGCCCAAAAATTTCCCCAAAATTTTTTCCCCAAAAAATAGCTCGAATTTGGGTCTCGGGATTTGTTGCGTTGTTTGTGGTTTTGATCCACAGATCTGTTGTCTTTGGTGTTGATCTACGTTTCCCCAAAGTTTCACCGGTCAATTCCATCATTTGCCCCTCGAAATCCACCATTTTCTGCCCATTTTTCCGCTCCCGAGTTCGTGCAGTTCTTCGTCCCAGATTTAGATCTGGAAATTTCGTAATTTCCGGTACTACCGGCCACTTCTGGCGGAACTTCCGCTCTGGCCGATTTGGTCGATTTCCCTCCATCGTCTTCCTCCAAACGCGCCTGCATCGATCCCGCCGTGCTCCACGCGCTGCCGCTCGCCCCAGCGCAGCAACCGCCACGCGCCCGCACGCCTTGGCCCACCCCACGCCACTGCCCACCGCCACGATCGCATCAGAAGCAGGCCCACTCCACATCGCCCGCTCGCCCACGTGCTGCTCCGCTCGCCAGCAGTGCTTCCGCACCCCACCCCGCTGGCCCAGCTGCTCCCCAAGGCCCGCTCGCGCCCGCCACCAAACGCCGCCGCACGCACCAACCGCTGCGGGCCCCGCACCCCAATTCCACGCTCGACCCAGGCCCCAATCCCACGTGAGCCCACCAGCCAGGCCACGATCTCCATCCTGCGCCCGATCTCCACTGATACGTGTAGCACAGCCACAGCCAAAATCGTTTCAGCGCAGAAATTTTTTCCAGACCGGAAGTTCCGGCCAAACACAGCGGTACTTCCGCCCCAGCGGTACTTCCGCCCAACTTCCGCCCAACTTCCGGAAACGCGCGATTTGGCTCGCAGTAACCCCTGGATACATGCTGAGAATTTCCGGAACTTGGCCGGAACTTGACCGGAAGTTCCGCCCGGCGCAGTTTTTGACCCAAATTTCAGCAACTTTTGACCCCCAACTTTGACCCAACTTTTGACAACTTTCCGGAACCCGTTTGACCTCAAATTTTGACCATAGTACCACCATCTTGACTCCAAATTTTGAAAAAAATTCCGAGCCCATTTGACTTCAAAATTTTGACCACTTCGATCGCTCGTTTTGACCCAACTTTTCGGGCATTGACTTTTGTTTTCGGATTTCCTTGTGGAGTGCATTGGTTGTCTATTTCGCTTCCGCGCCTACATCAACACCGCGACGACACCTTTGACACCCCGGATTCCGGCGCAACTTCGACACCATCATCAACACCACCTCGATCATCACAAGTTCGTGTGCTTGACACCGCCTAACATCAATAGGTATAACTTTCCCCACCCCTTGTAGCCCCGTTTCTTTCTTTGTGTACCTATCCCATTGAGAGTGTCTTTCCGAGTGTTGCGAAGCATTGCACAGGTGTCACGACCGTGAGAGGGTGTGTGTGTGTGTTGTGTTGAGCAAAGCTCCGAAGCAAGCTCGGTGAGAAAGATACACAAAAGAAGAAAAAGTGTGACATAGAGAAAAAGAAAGCTTCTAAGCATAGAAAAAAGTGAAAAAAAGAAAGAAAAAAGAAATAGAAAAAGAGTGTGTGTCCACCGATACAAAAGAGTGCAAAGCTTGTAAGCACTAAGAGAGAAAAGAAAAGAGTGGCATTTGTGCAAATCCAGTTGCTTCTCTCATATGCAACCAAGCTACGGTCTCTCTTGTGTTGGCGCGACACCGAGCTAATAGTCTTCGTTAGGACCATCTTTGTTACTTGCTCACTTCCTTGGTCGCGCTAACCCCATTGTTCTTCCTTGTGTGTGTTTCCGTGTTTCCTTGACATAGATCACCGCCTTTGACATTTGACTTTGGATCTTACCCACATTTGACAATAGACATTTTCTATGGTTCTTTTCGTTTGCTATCCACTTCCTCACCTACCACCATATAGAGTTCTTAGCCTTTTGCGTGTGCTTTGAGTGTGTGTGTGAGTACATATCGGTTATTCTCTAACTTGAACCATTTTCTCGATTTTGGTTTGCGAGTTTTGACCTTTTGGTAGTTTTCCTTCCACCACATACATACACACCTTTCCTAGTGAGAGCTATCCAATATGACCCCACAAGAAAAGGCCGAGATGAGAGCCTACTTTGCCGAGCTAGATGCTCGTGAAGCCAACATGACCCTTCAAGATAAAGCCGAGTGCAAATCCTACTTCAAACACCTTGAGAGCAAGAGTGACACACCACATGAGTTGAGTGAGGACGCTTTGATTTCTAACACATTAACCTCTACTCCTCTTGTGTTGTCTTCCTCTTTGCTAGGTTGCTCGGACATCGACGACGTCATTGCCATGGAGATGAGGGACTCCACTATATGTGAAATGAGCGACTCCACTATATGTGAGATGAGCGACTCCACTATATGTGAGATGAGCGACTCCACTATATGTGAGATGAGTGCATCCACTATATGTGAGCTTGAGTGCATACACTTCGAGAGAATGAGTGATACACCACGTGAGATGAGAGTGGTAGTTGATAGGTCATGTGAGGCCATTTCGAATTCTAACAACTTACCCTCTACCTCTAGTGTGTTTCCTTGTGTCTCATTAGGTCCCTTGGATGATGAGTTCCCGATCATGGAGAAGATGTACATGGTGCATGAAGATGATGCTATCACACCATGCTTGATTGAAGATGAACATGGAGGCCACATGGAGCCTACCTCTTCCACAACACCCACTTCAAATGAGTCGGACTACAAAGGTACCTATATGGGTGTTGATGATGCCATGATCCCACTAGTGGACATGATGCTTGATGAGTGCTTGCATGAGTTGGATGATCCTATTGCTATGTCATATGCTTCTTTCACATTCCCTTGTGATACTTGTGATACCACTATTGTTGATCATGTGGAAGTAGTTGCTTATGATAATATGTCCATGCCATGCTATGAGAGTTTCGATTTCTATCCTATTGCTTGCAATATGTCGAACAATTGCTCTTTCCCATGTATTGTTTGCAATGAAGATGATGATGCTAATTCTTGTGTTGTGACAACCTTGATGAACAATTGCTCTTTCCCTAGGTTTGTCGACAACCATGATACAATGTTGAACATGTTTTGTGCTAGATGCTTGCAATACTCTCCCATTAATGCAACCAAAATGTTGAACAATTGTTCTTTCCAATGCTTGGTTTGCCATAATGTTAATATGCTTGTAAATGAGATTGCCCCCATAGCTCTCTCAAATTTTGGAGACTTTGCATATATCCATGTTGCGCATGTTCCCATGTTTACTCCGCATATTCACCATATCTATTATGATGCTTTGCTTAACGCTAATGGTGCTGTGCAAAAGAAATGGACCATCATGATGGATGATGTGTTCATATACCATGCACACACGTTCTTTGCCTTGCCTATTGTGTGTGTAGGTACAAGAATGCCAATGTCAACCTCGATTGAACACGAGTTGACAAAGAGAGCTCTAGAGAACATAATACACGTAAGTTCAAGATCGAACCCGGCTCTAATACCTTTCCCATGCTTTGCATTGAACATGCCGAACAATTTCTCTTTCTTGTGGTTCTTTTGCAATCATGATGATGTGATTCTTACCGTGGGTGTTGCCTCAAACAAGTTGACCAATTCCTCTTTTATTTGGTTTGTTGGCATGCACGGTTGTGCAAATTTCTACTTAGTGAACTTTTCGGATGATATGTTGTGTGTTGCACCAAATATGAGGACCAATTTCTCTTTCCAATGGTTTGTGTGCACACATGTTGATGATATTTTGGACACTCTTCCGTATGTGTTTTTGCCAAACTCTCCACTTATTGCTTCAAAGGATGTTGAACAATTTCTCTTTCCGATGCCTTGAGTGCAATAATGCACATGAGTTTATACATGAGATGGACATAATAGTCGTCTCACAATTTGGAGTTTTTGTGTTTCCACATTGGGAAGATGTTCATAAGAAGTTCTTACACATTGACCTTGCACATGCATTATTCTTGATCAATTTGTGTTGTGCTAACGGTGTTGTGAACATGAAAGGACATGTCATCGATGATATGCTCCTCTATCACGCACACATATACTTTGCTTGGTCTTTGTTGTGTGAAGGTACATGTGACTTGTGGATGAGCGTCAATGAGTGGTTCCGCCCACATACTTCGACGACCCAAGATCTATCGATGAGAGCACACCGACATTATGCAAAGGTGACCTCATTCTACTTGCGCTCTCTTGCTAAAACCTTGGAACATTGGCTATGCTTTGAGTGTTGTTTGGCTTTTCTTGTGCTATTGATAGGGCTCTTGACAAGTGAAGCGACATTCAAGCGTTGGTGTCATCTACCTCCTCTACATGTTCATGAAGATTTATCGTCGAGGACGACTCTTTTTCAAGTGGGGTGAGATGATGCAGCCCGACCTTCGGTCTTCACCGCATCATGTGCTTCATCGCCAAGACGGCACGCTAAGGTGAATCTTCTCCTTTACGCGTGCCTCGAATCGCCTATTTGGGACGATATACTACTTCATACTCCGACATATCTTGATGATAGGAACTCGACGACAAGTACGGAGAGAAGAGAGGATGCCATGGAGACCCGAGGACGCAAGGCCGATGTCACGGAGGCATGGAAGAGAAGGAGAAAGAGGAGCTGGACGCTCCAGGCCGGAACTTCCGCCCGACATAGCCGGAACTTCCGCCCAGATTCCATCCAAGACTGAATATGCTCATGCTGAAGAGCTGCGGCCGGAACTTCCGCCCCTGATGGCCGGAACTTCCGCCCAGGACCGGAACTTCCGCCCAGGACGGCCGGAACTTCCGCCCCATCAAACCTCAGCCAGATCTCAGCCCCCTTTGGCTTGTAACTTACCCCTTCACCCACTTGCCTATAAATAGGCACATACCCCCACCTTCATGAAGGAGAGATGATGTTTAGATGAATTGGCTTACGCCTCTATTATCACCTAATGGATTTGGGAAACCCCCACCTTAGGTTAATTCCTATTGTACCACCCGGGCTCCGATCGAATCCTATTGTATCTCTTTGGTGACTTCTACCAATCTTAATCTTTTGCTTGCACTTCTACCTATTTGGTCTTTTGCTTGCACTTCTATTGAGTTTGGTCTTTTCACCCTTCTAGATTCATAGGATCTTCGATTCGTCGATCTTTTTGCGGGACTTCTACCGAAAGGTCTTTTCCTTGCAACTTCTATCGAGTTAGTGGTTCGGGCCAACGAGAACAAACCGATTGTGTTGTGTGCGTGTGTTTTTATCGTGTTCTTCGCGTTCATCCATTTCCCCGCGAATCCCCCTCCGCAATCACACTCACCCGGGTCAAACCGTGAAGATTGGGCACACCTTCGGGCTTAGCCCGCATCACTATGAATGGCTTGTCATGCCATTTGGTCTTTCAAATGCTCCATCTACTTTCATGCGACTTATGAATCACATCTTGAGACCTCTCATTGGCAAGAGTGTGGTTGTTTACTTTGATGATATTCTCATTTATAGCAAAAATCTCGAGGACCATGTGAAACATGTGAGAGAAGTCTTATGCATCTTGCGCCACGAAAAGCTCTTTGCAAATCTTCCCAAGTGCACCTTTGCACAAAACAAGTTGGTTTTTCATGGATTTCTGGTTTCCACCAATGGTATTGAAGTTGATTCGTCAAAGGTTGAGGCCATCCACAATTGGCCCACTCCTACCAATGTTGGCCAAGTTCGAAGTTTTCATGGACTTGCCGGTTTCTATAGACGCTTTGTGAAGGATTTTAGCACCATTGCTTGCCCTTTAAATGAGCTTACTAAAAAGAATGTTCCGTTTGTTTGGGGCAAGGCACAACAAAAAGCTTTTGATGAGTTGAAAAAGAGACTTACCGAGGCACCACTCCTTGTTCCTCCGAACTTTTCCAAAACTTTTGAGATTGAATGTGATGCGAGTGGACTCGGTATTGGTGGAGTTCTTATACAAGATGGAAAACCCGTGGCATACTATAGCGAGAAGTTGGATGGCGCACGCCTCAACTATCCTATATATGACAAGGAACTTTATGCTTTGGTTCGTGTTCTTGAAGTTTCGCAACACTATCTTTGGCCAAAAGAATTTGTTATCCACTCCGACCATGAGTCTTTGAAGTATTTGAAAAGCCAACACAATTTGAACAAAAGACATGCAAAATGGGTTGAGTTCATTGAGTCCTTTCCATATGTAATCAAATACAAGAAGGGCAAGGACAATGTTGTTGCGGATGCTCTTTTCTGCAAGCTCACCCTCTTACTCACTCGTTTGGATGTCCATGTGTTGGGTCTTGATGAAATCAAAGACCTCTATGCCTCCGATACCTTCTTTGGCCCAATTTTTGCAAATTGTTCTAGTCAAAGGGGCATTGATGATTTCTATTTGCACCAAGGATTCTTGTTTAAAGCTAACAAACTTTGTATACCCGAGTCTTCTCTTTGTAAGTTGCTTTTGAAAGAGTCACATGGCGGTGGTCTTATGGGACACTTTGGGCGAGACAAGACGCTCTCCATGCTATCTACCCATTACTATTGGCCAAGAATGAAGCGAGATGTGGAGCGCCTATGCAACCGTTGCACGACATGTTTACAAGCTAAGTCTACAACCAACTCTTATGGTCTTTACACACCGTTGCCTACTCCTTTTGCCCCTTGGTCCGATATAAGCATGGACTTTGTGCTAGGATTGCCTCGAACCAAATATGGTCATGATTCAATTTTTGTAGTGGTTGATAGATTCTCCAAAATGGCTCATTTTATACCATGCTCCGGAACGGATGATGCTTCACATATTGCCTCCTTGTTTTTTAGGGAAATTGTGAGACTCCACGGTGTACCAAGAAGCATCGTTTCGGACCGAGATGTCAAGTTCATGAGCTACCTTTGGAAGACACTAATGGCCAAATTCAACGTCAAGATTTTGTTCTCCTCATCCTCACATCCACAAACCGATGGCCAAACCGAAGTGGTGAACCGAAGCCTCTCCACACTACTACGAGTACTTGTCAAGAAGAATTTGAAGTAATGGGAAGATTGCATCCCACATGCGGAGTTCGCCTACAACCGTGCCAAGCACTCTACAACAAGGAGAAGCCCATTCATGGTGGTCTATGGGTTTGAACCACCTACGGCGATCGACCTACTTCCTCTTCCGGTACATGAAAAAGTAAACATGAACATCGACAAGCGAGCCCAATACATGAAGAAACTACATGAAGACACAAGGGCAACAATCGAGGAACAAGTCCTTCGTCAAGCCACTAGACTCAACATGAATAAGAAGGCAAGGATCTTCAAGGAAGGAGACTTAGTGTGGTCCCTTCAAGGTCCTCAAGCGCATCAACGACAACGCCTACGTCATCGACATACCAACGTCCAAGTACTTGGTGAGCAACACATTCAATGTGTCCGACCTCTCACCATACCATGAAGATGAAGAGACCATAAAGTCGAGGACGACTCTTTCCCAAGGGGGGGAGATGATGTAGCCCTACCCAAGGTCGACACTACATCAAGACCGATAAGCCCTCCTCGTGGCCCAATGACATGAGGTCGAGCCCAAGCCATACACCAAGAGGTGAATTCGCTCCTTTCCATGTATGCATTTGATACCTCTTTGGATGGCATGCTACTTCATGCAAATACCTTGTGTTCAATCAGGTACATCAGTCAAGACACAAGCCATGGAGACCAAGCCAATGGAGAGGGAGCTGAAAATGAAGAAGATGGAGCTACAACGCCCCAGCCAGAACTTCCGCCCCCCAGGACCGGAACTTCCGCCCAGATTCCCTGTGAAGAGCATCCAGCCGGAACTTCCGCCCCGAGAGACCGGAACTTCCACCAACCGGAACTTTCGCCCAAGTTCCGCCCTAGTTCCGAAAATGCGCCAAAACGCCCCGGGATGTTACTGCAAGGAAATCGGTCATTTCCGGAACTAGGCCGGAAGTTGGCCGGAACTTCTGCCCTGACCAGAACTTCCGGCCTCCAGGACCGGAACTTCCGCCCCCTGAGGCCGGAACTTCCGCCTACACGCGTTTCAGCACCAAAACTGGCAGATTCAGCATGTAACTTACCCCTTCGCCCCACCTACTATAAATAACCTTGTTGGCTCAGATCTGAGATTAGACTTGATGTGAAATTAAACCTGAGCTTTGCTCTTGACCCTTGTGGGAACCCTACCATAGCTCTTAGATCTTGTACCCACCCGGGCTCCTTATCGAATCCTATTATATCTCTTTGGTGACTTCTACCAATCTTGGTCTTTTGCTTGCACTTCTACCCTTGGGTCTTTTGCTTGCACTTCTACCCTTGGGTCTTTTGCTTGCACTTCTATCGATTTTGGTCTTCTCACCCTTCTAGATCTATTCGTCGATCTTTTTGCGGGACTTCTACCGAAAGGTCTTTTCCTGCAACTTCTATCGAGTTGGTGGTTCGGGCCAACGAGGACAAACCAATTTTTGTGTGTGTGAGTTTGTATCCCACGATTCCCCTTCGCATTCTTCGTGTTCGTCGCGTTCTTCCACCTCCCCCACGAATTCCACCCAAATCCGTGAAGATCGGGCACACCCTTGGGCTTAGCCCTTATCATTCGCTAGGCAGGAAGATCCGACGATTCACATGCTCTGAGCGCTGTGAGACCCCCTATGGGAGGCATCCATTAGGGCATCTCCAACGGGCGACGCAAACAGACGTTTTTCGTCCATCTGCGTCTGCGCGGACAAAAAATGCGCTCCAACAGCTAGACGCAAAACGTCTGTAGCGTCCGTCCAGACGCAAATGTGGACCAAATATGCGTCAGGAATCGTCTATGCGGACGCATCCGCGCGTCTGTGTTCCTCCGTTTAGGCTGCATGGCTCCTTCTCTCTCCTCCTTAAATGCAGGGTAGGACCATGTGCTGGCTAGTCCTCACCACACAAAAGGAATCTTTCTCTCTCTCCTCACTAATCACTGCATGGCAGGTCCTCGCGATCAAAAAATGCGTCCCTGCCGCTGGAGAAGGGGCTGACACATGCGGACATGTGACCATTTTTTCTGTTCGTGCGCGACGGAAACAGACATAAAAATGCACGCCCCGTTGGGCATCTCCAACGGGGCGACGCATTTCGGACGCCCGCGGACATATTTTGTCCGCGCGCCCGTTTGCGTCTGGGTGTGCTTCCACCGGGGCGACCCATTTGTAGATTTGCAACATATTTGAAAGCAAATAAAAGTAGTACATTTGAAAGCATAGAAACTACACAAAGTAGTTCAAGAACCCTAGACTACTTGCTGCTTGACGGGCCGGCCTCATCGTTGCATCGCTCCCTCGCCTGCTTCTTCGCCGCCTCCCGTGCGGCCGCTAGGGCTCGGTGCGCCGCCGCGTCCTCTTGCAAATACTACTGCAGCCTCACATTGGCGGCGTCGTCCTTGAGCGTCTCGAAGGACTCGACTATAGCTCTCTGCTCCACCGCCCTCTCCTCCGGGGTAGGCGCATCAGGGTCATCGGAAGACCATGATTTGTCGGACTCGGAGTCCTCTGCGGCTGCGGCGGCCGCTAGCCTGCGCTATTCCATCTCGGCGTCGAACGACGCGTGGGCTGCCCGCTCCTCCTCCGCTTCCTTCTCCGCGCCAGCCAGGAACTTGGCTTCCCTGACCGGGTCGAGGAGGTCGTCCGTGCTGTCATCGTCGTCGAACTCCTCATCGGAGCTCGAGGTCGGGGGAGGTGGAGTGGAAGGTGGAGGTGGAGGCGCGACAGCCTGGCTGTGGGGACCCCGGACTAACTGTCTGAAATACCCTGTTATGTATACAGTTCACGATCCCATGATCAGTGCGCCGTGAACACATAACCGAACTGATATCAAATTACACCATCCATTACAAAGCGGAATAAGAAAATTACAATAAGGTGTCATGACCATTACTTACATAATAGCCTCGAATGGCCTAACTAAACATCAGAATAGCATCATCACTTCAACAGCGCGGAGCCCAAGTCATCTGCCATAAACCCTACAGGCAACTGACTGGGAAGACGTTCCTAGCTCGCATAGACGTCACCAACTTCTTCTTCATCCGTCGTGTTCCTCCAAGTCTGGCCAAGTAAATAGCCAGGGACAAAGCCGTGAGTACATTTGGAATTGTACTCGCAAACCATCACGATGATACTAACAAGAGCTAACTAAAGAGACAAGAGAGGAAGAGTAGTTTCTCTTGTGGATATAGCATGCATAAGAGAATCAGTTTCTCTTGTGAATATAGCATCTAGGAGAGATGTAATTTCTTTGGTGGAGATAGTATCTCGACTTCTCGGTCGAAGGGGATACTTAGGAGTTTAACTAAGACATTTCTATAGAAGGAAAAATCTCCAAGAGGGACTACACATAAAACACTAGGAAGGGTACGCCCATTTTTGTTTTTCTTTTCCGACCAACCTCACATGGTCACCACCAGTACCACTACGGTACTCCAAAAACACTTTCCTTTGCTTTGTAAAACTTTGTCAAAACAAAACTCAACACAGCTAAGTAACGGCCATCCCAACTGTCCATGACGCGGACTCGGCTATTCGAATAGATTTAACTCTGCAGAGTGTGCTCACTTTCCCCACAACTATCTGGATACCTATCGTGTGGGCATCATCCCCGCATAACGACATATGCCACGACGGATACCCGGACATAACCCTTCGCCCATTCGACTTAACACGAGGTCCTACCCTATGGAGTATGTACCTCCCCGGCACCGTGGCAGCTCACCTCCTTTTGAGCGTGGCTCCACCGCCAAGCCAGGAGACCCATAGTGTCTTCCGGACGGGTCAGCCCCGAAGGCCTCCCATTATACTATTGTCCCAACCATGACAACCCGGACTCGGGGGTAACCGTACCCTTGTATAGTTGTGCGGTGCCTCATGCTAAGAAGAACAAACGTCAAGTTAAGCCCCGTGCCCACGTTGGAGTAGCTATGGTTGCGCGGGTTGGTTGTTCCGGGCGAAAACATAGAATCTATGTCGTTTTTCCAAAAAACCCAAGTTATAACCACCTTAGCCTTTCCACCACAACCACATTTGCCACTTCCATTTAAAACAACTCATTCTTAAAACCTCACTTGGGTAATGTCAATTTACCCAAGGTTTTATCCAAAAACTTTTACAACAAGGCAAAACCTTGAGGGTTTCCCAACCTATAGTTTTATGTGAGAAACTAAGATATTCAATAGCATAATGGAAGCCATCATACTACCAAGGGTGTCAAGTGGCCCACATACTCGAATTGAGCATGTATGGAAAATAATCATGAGATTAACAAGTTCAAGGTAACAAACCCTTCTTCACTAAAAGGGGTGGTGTCAAAGGGGGAAAATTTGGAGACTCACATGCTTGGGGGGGTGAGCATGTAAGTGTCAAGGTGAAAATTTCATACTTGAAGACAAGTATGCAAGGGAGGAGAACCCAATAAACCCAAGGTACACGCGGGAACAAGATACTAAAAGAATCACAACAAGGATATATTAACAAGGGATCAAGGAAAATGGCTTGCCTTGGCTTATTTGTCCCTGGACTTCTTCAACTCCATCAAATAAGAATTCCAACAATATAAATAAAATCCTCATTCCACTTCTTCTTCTTCTCCGGAATTGTTCGCATCAATCGCCGGAAAATATAAAAGGAACACAATCAACACATTTCACCAACAAACACAAAATGCAACAATCAGAAACTAACCACTCAACTTTAAATTTGATTTTAAGAACACCCAATTTATTCCTCCTAAATAAAGGCATGAGAGCTTTACGAAAGAGAAATTGCCTTCATGATTATAACCAAGGTATGAATTAAACATCCCCTAATAGATAACACTATCAAGAATACTAGCGCAATGCTTTGCCCTCAAAAACATTCATCCTTTATTTTCAAAACATTTTTGAAGAGGTAGAAAACATTTGTCTCTTTTATTCTTAAACACTACACTAAAAATAGAAAGTAAACCATATACCCCAACAGTTGAAATCTAAAAAAAACACAAGAAACTTGGTTTAAGTCTCAGAGAGTTTTGTTTTGCAAGAATGAAACATAGGTTGACCACTTTTAAAAAGAAGAGGTGGTCAAGGATTTTAAATAAGCAAAAGTTTTGGTACAACATTTCATGTGACACACACTTAGCACAAATAGTAGCCAAAAAGTTATGAAAAGGGTCTAACACTAATTATTCTAGATGGTCAGTACTAAAACAAGGCTAACAGAATTGGATTCACTCAAAAAGGTTAATTTTTCAAATTTAGAAATTAGAGATACTAAACAATAACCAGTGATCATGTTCAATACATTAAAAATCGTACAAAAATCCTAAAAATATGAGGTCAGTGGCAATGGAAAGGTATCAAAATTATTGATCCAATGCAATTGGTTTCAATTGATTTGAGTCTGTATATCTCGAGTTATTCAAATTTTAGTGCCACTGGTTTTCAGCACAAATTAACAGAAATTTCAAAAAAAAAAATTAAAAGGGGCGGGAAAGCCTGGGCTGTGCGGGTTTGAGGACTTGGGCCAGCCCAGGAAGTTATCCAGGTGGAGGGAGGAGGAAAGAAAAAAAAAGAATGGGAGGGCCCCGGGCGGGCCAGGCCATGCATGGGCCGACGTGGCCATGCATGCGCTCGCTCGGGAGGCGTCTCCCTCCTGCGGCCATGCACGCCCGATGGCGGACGGGAAAAGGGAAGGGGCGGCGCGGGGACTCACCGGGAGGTCGCGGCGGACATCGGCGAGGTCCTGGTGGGGCTGTGGTGGTCGACGGCGGGTCGAGGCCGCGCCAAGGGGCGCGTCCAGGGCGCCACACCGTCCTGCAGCAGCTCCTCCCGGGCGTTTTCCTCCTCAGGTGCCCCCGGGCAATGATGCCGGCGGCGAGCTCCGGCGGTCCTGGGCAGTGCAGAGGGTTAGGTTAGGACAATCAGGGCACCGTGAGCGTCGAGGAAGGGGAAAAGAGAGGAGAAAACGAGGCTGGGCGAGCGCGTCCTACGCCGGCAACCTCGCGGTGACCATGGCCGTGGAGCTTTTGCCGGCGAGCAGCAGCATAGCAGGGCGCGTTGGCGCTTCTGGGGGAGAGCTGGGAGTGTGGAGAGGATGGAGTGGGAGTGGTGTGAGGGAAGGGAGAGGCAGGGGTGGGGGTTTTATAGCCGGATGGAGGAGCAGGGGTGGTGGCCACGGCCAATGGCTGAGCGGGCGAGCGGTGGCAGCGACCAATGGGGGTGCTGGTGGTGACGTAGGGGCGGTGACGTCCACAGGAGGACGTCAGCAGACGTGCGGGGCAAGAGAAAAACGAGCGGGAGGGATGTCCTGTGCGTGTGGGTTTCTCGCAGGGGTGCTAGGGTTTCGGTGCTGGATGGGCTTGGCCTGCTGCTGGGCTTGGGAAGAGAGGGAGGGAGTCCAGGGGTAGGGTTTAGCTGGGCTGAGGTCGGGCCAGAAGGGGTGCACAGGTTGGGGCACAAGAGCAACATGGCCCGGTCATGTATAAGCAAGAAGAGAGGGGGTGCTTCTCTAACTAGGCTTTTTGGGAAGAAAGAGGGAGGAAAGAGAGGTTGGTGAGTGTGTTGGAATTTAGTTGGTCAAGAAATGGCAAGAGAATGCACAAGCCTGCAAGGTTTGGAAAGAAACAAGAATAGAAAAGGAAGAGAGTGGTGGTGGTGATGGTGATGGTGTGCCATTATGGTGGTCAAAGATGATGATGGTCCAAGGCTTAGAGAGGTAGAGATGAGACCATCAATATTATACCAAGGATGGACATGGTGACATACTCCTCACTTCATGAGGTGAATGTGTTTAAGATGAAGAATGCTAGAGTGAGATGTGGTGGAAGAATATAAGTTGAAACTCTAAATTTAGAAATTAAAAGAGATGGCCTTCAATACTATATGAGGGTTGACTAAATTTTGGGTAGAGTGTTATTTAAAAAGAGAAATATAGAGGTGCTAGGAGATGGTGGTGATTTTGTAGGAGAGGTACAAAGGATTCCCAAGACTTATCACTTGATCTTGAACCTATAAGGATTTGATTTGGATCACTACCTATGCATAGGGCTCATTTGAAAGAGATTAGTTTTTGAAAGGTTGAGATAAGCTAGGCAGTACATAAGATTGTAAAATAATCTTCCCACTTTATGGGGCAAGGGATATTGTCTTAAAATTGAGTATGAGAAAAAGGATGGCAAGAAATGATATAGATACCATAACATGCATTTTGTTAAATAGAATAAAAACTTTTGTAGAAAGTATTTTTGGGTTGAAGGAAATTAGATGATGCAAAACACCGTCCACATTTCCTATTTTAAAGGTTTGAAAAGCTTTGATAAAACTAGGATTAGTTTTGTAGTGAAAATTAGAGAAGAATCTTAAATAGGACTTTTGGCAAATAAAATATTTTAGGAGAAGTGATCTCAAGGGTAGAGTGTGGCTACATAATGTAGCTACCATCTTCACTCTAGGTTTTGTGGAGATTAACATGGTCTAAAATGAAAACAAGAGATAAAAGAGGAAGAAGTGATCTAGTGCCACGCGAGGCATCGCCATTTACGCGGCCTACCGAAGCGACGCCTCGGCGCTAGTACTGACGGAGAAGACGCATCGACGTTGGGTCACTGCCAGGCGGGGCAGACGAAACGCCCGCTAGACGCGAGCGGATACTTTGCGCGTCCGCGCAGCGTCCGCAGAAACACATCCGAGACGTATATTTGGGTCAGGTTTACATCGCCGCAGAAGACTGGTCACTTTGCATCGCCCGCTGAAGGTGGTATCAAACGCATTTTTCGGCCCAGCGGACACAAACGATCGCTCTGATCGCGCGGCGCTGGAGATGCCTTGTACCTTTACTAGATGAACTTGCGCGCTTCGCCGCGCCGCCTATATAGCATTTGTGTTTGCTTTGCAAGAGTGATAGCTTTGCATGGTAGTGCCGCCACATTGTCTCAGGCATTAACACAATTTTTTTTCTTCAGATCTCTTCTGTTTTAGTGTTGCGGGGCCCTATTAGCTGTATGGAGCAAATAATCCCAACAAAACACTTCTACCTCTACAGAGTTGTAACCAAGGTCAACTTAAATTTTGAGCAAACTATAACCAAACCACCGGTCAGATATGGAGCAAGTCAACGGGTAACGATAGTGTGGAACAATTATCAAGATAACACGAAGCTCAAACTATACCACCGTGACATAAGAATGAGGTAACTATGACCTACACTGTATTTCGGCTCAGCGGCATTCCTACAGCCATTAAGAGGTGATCCATGGCCGACTTCCGAATTGTCGTTTAATGCAGAGACCACTCTGTGTATAAGCTTAATCAAGAGGATCACTCTGCCATTAATAGGATACTGTTCAAAACCAACAAACATGGATATCTTTGCATCGACAATATAGGCGTTGGAATTACACGAAGGATATAAGCAAACAATAGATATATTATTATAGCAATAATGATACACTTACGGGATTTTGTTACAAACTGAGGTGGAGCCAGGCCATTGGAAGAAAAGGGTGTGGCAGTTCCACGCAAATCACACCCAACCGCTAAGTGAGTGACACCTAATCCCGTAAACACTTGCCGTAAGAATATGCCCGTAAGTGTAGTTCAAACATGAACGTCAGGTTACATGCTTATAATTGAGACATATACACCCATATCTCGAGTTTTATCTGGATGGCTTGAAACTTTCCAGGCGGTCACCATTGAACGAGGCGAGAAAGAGACGGTGGACACCAAAGGCGCAGTCCTCCTCTTTAAAAGCGGTTTGCCGCTTGTTTGTATTAGTGAATACCTTATTTGTTTGTCTTAGTAAATACCTGATTTAGGTAGCCCTTTCCGGCTCTGTAGCGCCCCCTTTTTTTGAGTGGGATGCAAAAGAAGGGTAAGAATAGTAAGGGATACAACCAGGACTTCAAACCAGCTATAGAAGCAAGAAATTGAATATAACTTAGTATGAACCAAATGCACTTTGTATCATCTGCTGAATTCATGATACTGGTTTCAGATGCTTTGAATGTTCTCCATGGAAAAGCTCGTTAGTTAAATACCAGAGCGATACGCCTAGAAAAGATATCGTACAAATATCATCCATATGAAAGAGAATCGTTGCAAAGGATCACACATGTTAAGTGATCACATATGAGATACCAAGATTGTCTCTCGATTGACCACATTGTTGTCGCTATTCTTGCGAAGGCGGTGCGGACTAAAAAACATAACAACATCTTTCTCGGAAAAATAACCATGAAAAACTGTCCTGACTGAAAGAACATGCAAAAAGCTCCTCAATTGACAAAGTCATTCACTTTCGCATTCAGTTGTCTATACCGATTCACTAAAACAAAATTCCCTATATTACGGTAGCATGGTAGAGTGTCCTCCTCCAATTCGGTAAGTTTGACCAGATGTGATTGAGCACTGACGAGGTTATTAAGTTATTTTACTTCTGGTGAAAGTGAACCAACGAAACAGGACAGATTTGCAACATTGTGAGCCAGGCAAAACCTTTACCTGGCATTCTGACCTGAACTATATATCACCTCATTGGACTACACTGGCTTCCGGATGTAATGTCATTTATTGGTATGATCTTCAATCCTTATCGAGGAGTAGAAAAGTTATTGCAGCTAAGACATGTTGCTGCCGCTCCAAGATATGTCTGCTTGGCTTCACAGAGAAAAAGGTTGCAGTGTCTAGAGCAGATTAGTCTAATAATGCATATTGTCAACTAAAAGTTGTCTTGTAGCCATGGCAACAACGACTTACACCATGCTTTCTAAAAAATATAAATACCCTTATCCTGCCTTTGCAAGAACAGGTTGCATGATATTATAGGCTTCTAACATGAAGAGGTCACCTGCAAGCAATAGTGTAAGTAATACTCCAAAGCTCAATTTAGTTATGAACTTGTTCCATAAAAGGAAATTATTAATCAAAAGAAGAGGCTAGACTAAATTGTACCCATGCACGTCAAGGTCAGTGACACATGGAGGCCTCTAGGTAGAGTACCAACTACAGTAAATAATGCAGCAGAAAAATAACACTGCCCTCGTACTTAGCAACTATATTAAAATTTGTTAATATTTTTTCCTTCGTCTTTGGATGCCCGAATGTTCCAAACAGATACTTAGCCGCTCTATTTAGTATGATTCAGTGATAAATTTTCTTCTACTTGACACGGAGAAATTGTTAATCAACATACCATTATCAATTACCATCTGTACATATGTGTAAAAGCTACACCAGAAATAGCACTGAATTGTCAAAAGACTTAGATAAACCTAGAAATTAAGCGGGCTTTCACAATATGCAGGTCATCTCAATTCAAGGCCTAACACATGTCGTGGCTGCAACCAAATGATAACAACTGCTCTTAAACCATCTATCATCAGTCAACAATTCAATATAGCAGGTAATGTAGGTGCCAGGTTTAGTATGCTAACATGCCGCAGGCGAAGGGAAATGATATATTAAACCAACAATTATCACTAAAGTACATAACACCTAGTAGCATCCGGCCAGCCACAGATAAATTTTAATTGCTTGAACTCAAAACAATGAATGTTAATCGCACCAAACATAGAACCTTTTCGAGAAAAAATGAGGGAAGTGGTCGTTCAAAACTGGAAGGGAAACTGAAGCTTTCACAGCACAATTATGTAACATTCTAAATTTTTGTGTAAACTTACAACCTATAATTAGTCCTACATTTAAATGAGAGAAATGTCAGGAGCATGAAAGAACTGGCAGCTAGCCAAACTACAATAAAAGGATGGAAACACATTGCGATGGTGTATGATCCATTAGTAATACCATTACGTATAATGTTACGAGGACGGGATTGAGGTGAGTTAACCTGCTAGGTCCTACCCCCTAAGAAGTATAAAATCGAGAAGGTAAGTGTATGCTTAGGAATTATGCTTGAGACTTACTGCTCGCGTCGTTTCAGTAACATTTATTGCATAACAATCCAATTGATTATGTGACAGGCAATATGAAATATCAGAGGAAAAGCACCCTGAAATCACAGCTCTTTAGAACTGAACGCTTGCTTCATGTTAGTGCTTTTGTCCCCAGGAGCGCACCCACTGTTGGGATGCTCTAGTACAACAACAAATGTAACTCAACTACTTTTATTCTCTATGAATGTCAGCTAATCTCTCCAAATGCTAACACTTGATCCAACAACTACCAAAACAGAGGAACTCATGCATCATTCAAGAAAAAAAAATCATCTCATGAACCAAAGAATATTTACCTTTTTGAGATGAAAGGCCATATGCTTAACCAAGAGAATTATGAGCACAGCGATTGCTGACATGCTATATTTGGAAGAACATCTTTACGAATTCATTGTATCCCCAAAATCTTGGCTGAGCAATACTCTAAATAAAATCCAAATAAAGAATATTTGAGTAATTTTCAATAAGATTAAACACTAAACTTTCTAACATTTAAGATTTCGAGCCTACTTATCTAACTTCGACGAATCTCAAATATCAATGATAATCTTTTATATACTGTTGTTAGTCTTTGATATTTATTTTACACAAAATTACTATAAGATTCAATTTTACAAACCAAGCATTGCATCGCTCTGACAATGCACCATGAATTCACGAACCAAAGAGCAGGTCAAGGGATCAGCAACTACATCCGGCAACTCGGATGAAATACGCAATTATTGAGTAACAAACTTGGCCGTTAGGAGCTTTATTAATCTAAAGCTGGGCACTTGTGTCTTATGTTTAAAAACATCGTAAGTCGACTTCCACCATGACCCAACCAGAGCAAAGATGTAAGATCCCTGCCAAGCCCTCCCACTGGCAGCCCCCTCTTCCGAAACTCAACAGTATACAAAGTTGTAACACAAACACATGCCAATCAGTCGACCTCCTTGCGCCAAGACTTCCCTTTGGCAGCACCCTCTTCTAGAACCCAACAATAAAAAATAAGCGATGTAAATAAAAATTAGGCACTACTAATAAGCGATATAGATAAAACAGACTGTAAAAATCTAATTTGCAAAAAAAATGGTGCTCCACGAAATTGGGAAAAGGCAAAAGCTATATCTTATGGGCAGCGGTTGTCATTACGAAGCCCTATTACTAAAAGTGCCAAAAAATGAATATCATGAAGCAACAACTCTTGGGACTTTTTTTAATAGCTTAAAATATGTGAACCGAACAGTTGCTTCTAGATACCTAGATGCCATATCTACATGGAACACCAAGTTTTAGGCTGCCACCGCCTCAATAAGGAGTGGGAAAATGAATAGCATGCCCAAGTTCAAATTACCCTATATAATAAACATGCCAAATTTAAGAAAAAGCGCCAGTATCATCTTTGTCAGAACAAATTCTGTGATTTTTGTTTGGATAGGTGGATTCACAGTTCTAAAATGAAGAACAACAAACAGAATTCTGATTCTGAATTAAGAAACAATCTAATAAAAAATTATAAGATTTACTTATCTAAGCCAGCAGGTTGGAAACTAAATGAGATGTATTTGGAATCTTTTAAGCTTATACACAGAGGCAGTTCAACCTAAAAGAACATCATAGAGCAGAATCTGAAGAGCGTCAAGAAAAAGGAGCAGGAGAACATTACCTTTCCAAATACGTGGAGAAGGGAAGAGAATAGAAGAAGGGCAACCCATCACATGAACCTTATGAACTTTGAGGCTGCACGAATGGACACGGGACAGGGCGTGAAGGAACGACCATAGTGGACGGCAGCCAGCGGGCAGGATCGGAGGCGTTTACTGCGGTGGACACCGCTGCAGACGGCAGCATCCATCTAGGTGGATGCGCGGTCAGGGATAAAGGGCTCGTGAAAGGGTGATTCAGGGACTCGCCGGACTCAGTTGCAGCTAAAGTTGGTGGCAAGGGCAACACCCATTAGCAGAGAGCAACTGGTATGCACATGTAGGGACGACGGGCGGTGATACCTGGTAAAGTAACTTCCATGTACAGGTCGGCAACGCCACCATACCGACCACCACCGGAAACCCTAGGCTCTGCCTCCATGAGCAAATAGTCAGAAACGAAGACCACTGGCATTCCCGCACAGCCATGAAAAGCATGCCAAAGGAGGGTAAGAAGCCTAGGCCAGCTTAATCGAAGACGCGACGTCGCCATCCTCATCGGGACAACGCCCCTCGAAGACATAGCCAGCTATCTCTACAACTACCTACATGTACGACAATAACGAAGTGCCGGGTTCCCCCTCTCTCGCGTCACCGGAGCGGCGGATGGAGGGAGAAAAACCTTCGCCGGCTAGGGACAAAGGGCCTCCGTCGCCTCCCTAGTTGCCGATTTCGCTTGGAGAGAAGAAGGGGCAGAGGAGAGAATGCGAATTTTCGTTGTGGGGTTGTGCGCGACCTGAGTATTAGGAGATTTGTGAAACAAACCTACCTACATAACTTCGGCGGTGACGAACCCTGCAACCCCCACCCTAAGTTTTTTGCTCGCCGGTGGCTCGTTCACCGTCGTTTGCTCCGCCGCGGAGAGCCTATGCCCCGGCTCCGGCCCTCTCTCTCTCTCAACTACGGTGCGGGGATCCGGCCCTCTCTCTCAACTACGGTGCAGGGCGAAGGGATCAGGGGGAGATGAGATGCGAACGGACAAAGAAAAAAAGGAAAGGGCGTCGGTGGCGGCCCCACATGGCATGCAGGCACCGTCAAAGCCCTCAGAAGTCAGAAGGCAGGGATTGCAACAGCATTATATCTTGTATCTAATATGCACGACTGGCCCACGACACGGCACGACCGAAAGGCCAAAGCCGTTCTGAGCCCTAGGAGGGTCGTGCAAGTCCTCTTCTTTCTCACCTAGCTGTCAGGAGTTAAAAAAAACGAAGTTGTCGGCTATCACCTCCGATCTCCCCAATGGTGGATCCCGGCGAAGCCGCGACACCATCCGCAGCCGTCTCCTCCCCGTGGGACGATATCCCCGACGACTTCTTCCTCTCCGCCTCCATCTCGTCTCCTTGCCCTCCACCAGCCCCTGCTCCCATCCTTTGCACCTCTCCTTCCCCTCCACAGGCCCTCCGCTCATCATTCCTCCCGTTCACCTCCACCCATTCAGCCTCCGCACACTTCTCCGATTCCCTCCACCACGCTACTCCCCCTGAGTCCATCCACCCCAGTCACTCCCTCCCGGCCTTATCAGCCGCTTCTCGCTCCGCAGCAGCTGACGTCTGGCACCCGCCTCCGGGCCCCCACCATTCCCACTCCCTCCCGGAGTTTTCGGCCTCCGTATCCGATTCGCATGTCCACCGCCGTTCTCCTTACAACTCGGTGTGTGCGGACCGCCCGCCCCCGCTGGAGCTGCGCCCGCGGCCGCCAAGGGAGTCACAGGCTGGCACCGCCCTCCGCGCTCTCGCTTGCTTCGCTTCTCCCGCGGTCGGGACCTCTACTCACCTCTGGGCGGCGGGTGACGCTGGCGTCAGGGTTTGGGATCTCGCGGATGCCTTCCGGTCGCCCACGTCTCGGCGGCGGTGGGGGGACGAGGCGAGTGCGCCGTTCCGTGAGTCGCGCAGGACGCCGCCGGCGCTTTGCCTCGTGGCCGACCCTGGCCGCGGTGTGGTGTGGAGCGGGCACACTAACGGGCGGATCATGGCTTGGGGCGCCGACCGGGGTCCAGAGGCTGGAGAGTGCATTGGGTGGGATGCGCACCGCGGACCGGTATTCGCGTTGGCCATCTCTCCATATGGTATTTCTCCTTGGCTCTTTTCTATGTCAATCAGTATGATCCGTATGCGACTTCATGATAATGATTTCCGAGGCAACTGATTAATTTTCAGTGGAATCCTACACCATTAGATTTGTATTTGATTCTTGCACTTGAGTCGCAAGTTGGGTTGCAACTGAGATTTTTTAGTTGCAAGTTCGGTTGCAGCTAGTAAAGATTGTTAGATTTGCTTCATTTTTCATGATAATGGTGAGTTACAACATGGGTTGCAACTGAATTTGAGTTTTCAGTCGACTGAGAATTAATCACACCTCTTATACTTAAGATTACCACCATCTGTAAACAAGTGACCAATTCATATTTATTCAACCAAGTCGGAATGACGAGTATGTGGTGTCACTATCAGCAGAAATGTATAATTCTAGTAGAAATATAGTGTCAATGGTGCCCATCACTGAACTGATATTTTTTTTACCCGTGAAAGTGTTGGACCGAACAACTACGTTAGCCGAACAACTATGTTAGATAAATCCCTGTAGGAGTGATGCAATGGATCTTGTATTCTCGTGGAATCGGCTGTCTACTTTGAACTATCTAATCATAGGACTTCAGCCATCTCCATGTTGTCTAATGTGATTATTCACCGCACTAGTTTTTTTTTTGGGAAGTAAATCTATGCTCTCCCAATTATAAATTGGATGAGTCAGATAGCACCCAGAGTTACTAATCTTTACTGTCTTGATGCCATTCTCCTCTGACCCACATCATGACCAGCCACCACCGGTTCGTCATGGTCTGCCTTGAGCGCTGAATTGGCACCATATCTTCATCATCGGTCCCGTACCGAAACCAGCCTCCAACACATCACTTCATTGAAGTCGTGGCACTTAGCTGTGTCAAATGTGTGAAAGCGCTGATGGCATCATGGGGTGAGGATAAAAAAAAAACGAGAGCAGCTTGGACTAGCTGTGGTGGCATATTTTTATAGAAGAAGCCCACTCGGGTGAGCTACCGGAAATACGATCCTCACAGGATTTGAACCCTGGTCAGCAGGGATGCAGTACTGTGACCATACTTGGTTGAGGATTCTACGACTGAAGCGATTGGCTTCATGAAGACTTGGGGGAGCCCGTCTTTGATAATGCATGTCTGCTCCATTTTCTTATATTCTGCCTTGGCGCTCCCACTTAAATACTCCCATGTCCTCTGTCGGTATCAAATATGCCGGCCATGGTGGGGATGATCTTGGTTACTTTAGTCCGGCCTAATGATATGAATGGGCTGAAAATGAGTTTGGTCCTAATATTGATGTTCCATATTCACTCTTTCTAAGTGAGTGAATTGCCCTTGCAAAAATAGTATCATATATAGAGCTTCTCCTTGCAAAAGCACTAGTGAAGAGTTCATTTAAAGGTTGCACTATTATTTTTTGTTGGAAAGCATATAAGCACTTGAATTTCTGCTTGCAGAATGCAAAACTGCCCTTGGGTTATATGTCCACACGAGCGGAGTGGCATTTTTGTCATGTCATGTGTACGCATTCTTTACATAGATGTTTGGCGAACTAGGTGTCACATTAGGGCATCTCCATAGGTAGCTCCCAAAACGTGTCCGACAATTGCATGCTAGACATGCTATTGGGATCATCTCCAAATACCCCAGACAAATTTGAGATCGTTCCCACAGTGGCACTCCCCAAATGATCACGTAATTTATTTTTATTTTTTACCGGCATTTTCGCGAACACATGCCATGCCATCCTAGGGCTAGCGGTGGAGCGCTTCGTAGCTGGCCTAGGAGGCCAAGAACAACAAGAACCCACAACACAAATGCCTAGCTCCAAGCAGAGCACGCGCGCCACGCATCTCAAAGCATACAGTGTTCCTGTTGCGTGTCCTGCGCCACGCATGTGAGGGAGCTCAGTGCGTGTGCTCCACACTGCCGCCGCTGTAGAAGGACATGGATGAAGACCTCGCCACGAACGGCTAGGACGCGTACGTGGGCATGGACGTCGCGCCATGAGATGAGTTTGTGGTTGAGCGCGACCTCACCCTTGTTCTTGCCATGGCACTGGGCGCACTGTGGCCGCTTGCACTTCTCCGTGCTACTAGGAGCACGTCCCCCACGCCTCGCCACGGCTGGCCGCCCCACGCACACTTCAAAACGACATGTCTGTTGCTGGCATCTTCGAGAGGGCACTAAGCAATTTGTCGAGTTCGGTTGACGCCGGTGCCTCCCATTTGAAGCGCTGCACTCTAGCATCAGCGTTAGGAGTGTGTCACACCTGTTGGTGATGCAAAGGGGATTCAACCTTGCCTGGAGTGCGTGGAAATCGCTCCAATGAGCTGCAGCATCATCTCCATTTGTTGCTCCATGTCCAGGTTGTATTTCGCCTCGGCCAGAGGTGGATCCTTTCGTCGGGCTCCCCGTACGCCCACGTGGGGTGAGATCTTTTATACAGCAGCGCTAGGCGCCACCAAACGAAATCGGCCGCAACTTTGCTGCTTGTCAAGCCCCATCGCTGGAGGGCCTTGAGCCCTTGATCCGCAACACCGCAACGTGCAGATCCCTATCTCGAGGCTCAACTCCCTTAAGTTCTCGTTGTGGTTGGTGTCTTCCGGGGGGGGGGGGGGGGGGGTTCGACGAAGCAGACGGGGATGGGGTTGATGGGTACATAGCACCAGTGGCCACGCCGCTCCTCCCACTTGGACTTGAAGACTTCGCGGATGCACTCTTTAGTGAGGCCATTATGGAGGCGCTAGGTGATCCCCTGAAAATCGTGTTCGCATTGATGAGGGGAATGAAGAATTGTCAGAATAATGCCACATACGGTGTAACCTCGACAAATCCTTCGCACAGATGCGCGAAGACCGCCATGACCAAAACCACGTTGGTTGCAACTGCTATATGAGTGTGTGGCCCGTCCTGCGCCCGCCTCAAGCAGCCTCGGTCTCCTTCGCCTTCTCCCTTTGGCTGGCCTTTAGTGGGGAAGCGCATAATAGCAAGAAATTACGAAGAGGGTGGACTGCGACGCAGAGAACATTAGGGCCAGGGCGTGGGAAACCGCCCCTTCCGTTCTCTCCGCGGACCGCGGTTAATGCCGCGCCGCCCACTACGCCTACTATTCGTGGTGGTTTCCCCTCCCGCGGGATAAGGAGCTCACCTGGATAATCTACAATCAAGACACACAAAGGATTCGACAATGACAAGTCGTAATATTGACCCGATAGATTCCGCGACCACCACTTTCACTGAGCATATCCCCTGCAATCTGTTAGTCATCCCTTGGTCCCATGCTGCTCGGGGGCTATTGTCGGCCCCGTGGATACTAGGGTCCCCACGGGCCCAAAAAGAGTGGGCGGCAACTGTTTTCCCTCCAAGGAGAACATCGAGACCTATAAGATCTACATATTTAAGGTGCTTAAGCAGGAACACCCGAAGAAGCGCCAAACAATCCTCCACAATGGTGGGCTTACGCTGGGAATGCACCATCCCTGCCAACGATATCGACCCGAGTACTGATCGTCAGCACGCCTCAGGCCCCGGAGATGAAAATGTTAGCAGTGATGTGTCCACGATCTACGCATGCATATGGTAACGGGATGCGTCAGGGCAACGGCGTGTCCGCGGCTAGGTGACTCCACCGCAACCTTTGCGCCACGCACTTGATGCCTTCTACATTGCCGAGATATGCTGGACGCGACATTGCCCCTTCCCCCATATTGACCGATGTACTTCTCAAATGACATGGAATAGTGGCGGGGTTGAGCACTAGCAAGCCAAGAGCTCTCAAAGAATTGATCTTGCTATTAGTAAGATTGATCTTGCTCAATGTTTATCCCTCTTGTCAAGGCTAGGTGATTCATTCCTGATCAACACAAAGGGCTATTCTTTTAGGATTTTCAAATTTTCTCAAAGAAAATATTGGGGGTATGGTACCATATGATGAGGGCTAACCTCGTAGGGTTGGCCTGATCTCACTGATTGACGAACGTGGGGGTGAGGAACACGAAGAGCGCGATCTACACAAAGGGGAAATCGAGATACAAATTCACACCACACACAGCGGTTGCCCTCGTTGGCCCGATTCACCAACTCAATACAATTCACAAGAGACCAAAGGTAATGTTCCTTGTGAAAAGATTGTCAAGCAAAGTGTAGAGTTCGAAGAGCAAAGAGATTGCAAATTGATATAGTTGCCAAGCAAAAGATCAATAGCAATTTACCCATGAAATAGATCCAATTGCACGGAGCAGCCTTGATACAACTATATATTTATGGTCTAAGGAGAGGTCTTTTTTTTGAGGTAGGTCTAAGGAGAGGTCTTAATTCCCACATGGGAGGAACAAAACTCATATCTATTCTTAATCTTAGTCTAACTCAAGGTTTGAGCCACAAGGGGCTATTTATACAAGTGGGTGCGAAAAGGTAAGGTGCCAAAAGGCCAAATCTGCTGCTAAAAGTTGTCGACTTAAGGTGGTAGTTCCGGTGCACTTCTGGGGCCATATCTGTGTGTGGTTCGGTTGAGCGGTAGTTGGATCGGTAGTACCGCTCCTGGCATCAGGCGGTGGTGCAGCCGGTAGTACCGCCGCGGGATGTCATATGAGACCATCAGGGTAGTTTCCGACGACTAGGGCCTGTAGTACCGGTTCCTTAAGCGGTAGTACCGGTCTTGTAGCTTTCAACTCTTCTTCTTCTTTGCTCCTTTCCTTGGTTCCGATGCCTTGGTCGAATGGATAAAGTTCTTGTGGACTGTACCTTATTACACATAAGGTATCAGCATGAAGTAGTATACCATCCAGGGGAGTATAAAATCACATGTCGAGAGGAGCGAATTCACCTTATCTTGCATTGCTTTGGCTCATGCTCCAGTTATGGGTCCAGTTGGGGGACTTGGAGGTCTTAAGAAGGTTTTGTCCGATTGCCACCCCGTATCTTTAACGAATGCTGAATTATTATTTTCTACCTTACACCGCTAACAAAACTACCCCATCCATTTTTATATAACCAAATTTTGTTATAGTGTAATCTACAAGACAAATAAGACATGTAATTAATAGATATGCAGCATGAGGTGCTGAAATTTGTTTGTTCATGTAACCTATATACTTAAGATGGTTAGTTGCTGCTTGCATTTTTATCATTTTTCTGCATAGCAAGTATTTTCAGAAGTAGCACTTATGTTGTTGAACAAACTAATTGAAGTTGGAGTCTTGCAATACTGATCTTGTTTGCGTCAATCATAGGTGATTTATGGTCTGGATCTGAAGGGGGGATAATTAAAGTATGGTATGGAGAAGCAATTGAGAAGTCACTTGCTTTACAAAGAGAAGAAAAGTGTAAGACCTCCCTTTTAGTTGAAAGATCATTCGTTGACCTCTGGATCATGGTCAGTGATGGAGGGGCCTGCCCCTTACCTGCCGTAGATGTAAAACTTCTATTGTCTGACAATTCTAGATCAAAAGTATGGAGTGCTGGTTACCTCTCATTTGCACTCTGGTACGCTTCATGTGTCCTCTTATTTGGTACATATTTGGTACATTGAATTGGGCTGACATTAGTCCAGCTGTTTGTATATTTCTGTTTATTGTTGTTCTCTATTTTGCCATATAGGGATTCCCGCACTAAGGAGCTCCTGAAAGTGGTAAATGTGAATGGCCAAGTTGATAGTCGTTTTGACGTCATAGCTGCTCAGGATTCATATGGCCATGAAACAAAAGAAAACCTTTTCTCCTCCCCGAAGAAAGACAAAGCTCGCAGTCCTGTTAACTTTTTCCAGAGATCACGGAATGCTTTGCTGGGAGCAGCTGATGCAGTTCGACGAGCTGCTGCGAAAGCAGGATTAGGCGATGATACTCAAAGAATAGAAGCATTAGCAATGTCAATGAATGGGATGATCTGGACAGGATCTGCAAATGGCTCTCTTTCTCAATGGGATGGCTGTGGTAATCGTTTGCAAGAGTTTCAGCATCATCCATCTTCTGTTCAAAGCATTGCCATATTTGGAACAAAATTGTGGGTGGGGTACATGGATGGCAACATCCAGCTCTTGGACCTGGAAGGCAACTTGCTGGGAGGATGGACTGCACATAGTAGTAGTCCAATTCTGAGCATGACTGTTGGAAGTTCATATATCTTTACATTAGCTGGTCATGGGGGAGTCAGTGGATGGAATTTGTCATCTCCAGGGCCTACTGACAGTATTTTGCATTCTGAACTGATGGAGAAAGAGACATCATACAAAAACATTGAATACATAAAGGTGTTAGTGTGTTCTTGGAATGTTGGGCAAGAAAAAGCATCTTATGAGTCACTAAGGGCTTGGCTGAAATTTCCAACAGCAGAGGTTGGAGTAGTAGTAGTTGGATTGCAGGAAGTGGAGATGGGCGCTGGTTTTCTTGCAATGTCTGCAGCTAAAGAAACGGTAAAAAACTATAAGCCAAAATCTCTTTACTTTTCATTATTTATTACACATCGTTGTTGTTGAACATAGTCATCTGTTATCATGATCTATGCTGTGTACTGGGGGCTAGTCCAGATCCTACCATGTTTCACCTAACCAGAATGTTGAATCATTTTGTGATCAACCGATTATTTTATGATATCTTGTGGCATGAATAGTTGGATACATTGCCTTGTTGTGAAATCTTCTGAGCTTGAATATAAATTTACTCGCAATCCTGCATGGAGAGCTGCTATTCTATATCAAATGACTTGCATTTTACTAGAGTGGCATGAATAGTTGGATATGTTGTGTTGTTGTGAAATCTTCTGAGCTCGAAAATAAGTTTACTAACAATCCTGTATGGTGAATTGCTATTCTACATCAAATGACTTGCATTTTTACTGGAGTTGTACAACCCTGTGCCCGCAAGGCCACTGGGAGAACTGGTTTGTTCATTACCTGTTAAAATTCATTCCTTGTCAAATTTCAAGAATACTAATAAATATATGAAAAAATGCTATTTTTGGTAATTTTAATCCTGATTTAGTTTCCACTTGTCTTTAGGTAGGGCTAGAAGGAAGCCCAAATGGGGAGTGGTGGTTGGATGCAATTGGGAAAATCTTGAAAGGACACTCTTTTGAGCGTGTTGGTTCGAGGCAGATGGCTGGGTTACTTACTGCTGTATGGTAATCTGTTTCAGACTTTAGTTTCGTCAGATCTATCCTTCTCCTTTTTTCCTGTATTTTGTAGAAATTATTGAGTTTCTCTTTCCTTAGGGTCAAAACAAATCTTAAGTGTTCCGTTGGTGATATCGACAATGCTGCAGTAGCATGTGGATTAGGGCGAGCTATCGGCAACAAGGTACTTCTGTAGTTCTGTTGTCTTATTAATGATTTGTTCTTATCCGTAGCAGATAATGTAGACATGTTGCTTATGACTTATGTTAAATGACAATTCAGTTTTATTTCAGCTATCCATTTCCCCATCATTCTCATTGGCCATTTATTATTAAGTAAGTTTGATTTAAGGGCCGGTGCAAGCCACTTTCTTGCTGTTGGCCATTGGGAGGATTAAGCCTTTCTGCGGGATTGGACCGGTGTGTTCCGGCACTGAAATTTCCACTAGAACTATCTGATAATTGTCACCCTGTAGAATCGAATCGAGTAATATATTCTTACGCAAGTGACTATCTTGATCCTTCTACTGAGTTGTATGCCACATTACCAATGTATCTCTCCTGGACACGCCTGTCATGTCTCCTAGTTGGACATGGCCATCTCGTTGCAGTTGTTAAAAGCTGTTGAGCATGGCACAATTCTACTTAAATATTCGTGTAATTTAGTTCTAGGGAAGTATAGAAGCAGTACTATTGATTCATTTTATTTCATCTTAGTTTATGTATTTTGATATGTGTTGCATTATCTCAGGGAGCAGTCGGATTAAGGATGAGAATACATGATAGAAGCATTTGCTTTGTAAATTGTCATTTTGCTGCACATATGGAAGCTGTTAGCCGAAGGAATGAAGACTTTGAGCATGTCTTTAGAACAATGGCCTTTGCTACCCCTTCCAGTGGAATATTGACAACATCAAGTATTTGTTCAATTGTCTCCTATTAACTTTTCTGCATGATTGCATTCAAGTTTGTAATATCTAGCCAACTTTGCTAGTCACAATCAAGAGTCAATTCCAGAAATTCAGAACTTCTTAATCTTACACACTATTACTCAACTTGTTTTGATGTTGCAGTTTCCAGTTCTGCTGGTCAGCTTCTTCGAGCAAATGTATGATGTTGGTTCCTGTCCATTATATTTTGGCAGTGTAGACCCATTTACTGAGATTGTAAACATTCCAAAATTTTGCTATAATAGGGATCAAGAATGCCTGAGTTGTCAGATACGGACATGATTGTCTTTCTTGGTGACTTCAATTACCGGCTGTACGATATTTCCTATGATGTTGCGATGAGCTTGGTTTCCCGGAGATGCTTTGATTGGCTGAGGAAGAATGACCAGCTGCAAGTAGAAATGAGTTCAGGGAGAGTCTTCCAGGGATTACGAGAAGCACATTTCAAATTTCCACCTACTTACAAATTCGAGAAACACAAAGCTGGCTTATCAGGTATAGTTACTCTGATGATTAGACACATTTGTTTATGTTTGCCGCTGCAAGAATGTTTTCTGCGGTACCATTTTGGTTCTAATGAGTTGATAATATTCCTGAACTCCTGATTCCTGGAACATTTGTTTAAAGAACCTCTCTTATATTGAAGGGTACCGCTGCAAGAATGTTTTGAGTGGTACCATTTTGATCCTTATGAGCTGATAATATTCCTGAACTCCTGATTCCTGGAGCACTTGTTTGAAGAACCTTCTGTTATGTTGTAGGGTATGATTGTAGTGAGAAGAGGCGCGTTCCTGCCTGGTGTGACAGAATTCTGTACCGTGACAGCCGAGCTAGTTGGGGAACTGAATGTTCTTTGGATTGTCCTGTGGTTTGTTCAGTGTCACTGTGAGTTATTTGCTGTTTGATTCTCTCACTAGATAAACTACTACCTCTGATCCATAATTAGTGTCGGGGCTTTAGTTCAATTTACTCCAAATTTGAACTAAACCTTATGGAAGTGTATTATTTTATATTTCCAGGTATGACTCTTGCATGGAAGTAACTGACAGTGATCATAAACCTGTAAAATGCTTGTTCAATTTGGATGTTGCACGTCTTGACAAACAGGCAATGAGGCAGAAGTATGGGGAGATAATGAGTTCAAATAAGAAAGTGTTGCACTTGCTCCAGGAGCTAGAAGCATTCCCTGAAGCAAATCTCTTTACTAATGACATCATTCTCCAAGACCGAACTGCTTATGTTTTGAAACTACAAAACAGAAGTACAGAAGACACGGCTTGTTTTGAGATTGTTGGCCAAGCACCAAATTCTTCTGGTACACGTTTTGCTGGTTTTCCTACTTGGCTAAAGGTGGGTTAATGCTTTGTCGTGACCCCTTATGTTGGTTCAGTTCATTTTGAATCAGTCCAGTTGTAGGATGGTGCAGAACATTATATACACACCTTTTTTTTATGGATGAAATGGCTCTCAATACTGCAAAAGATTGTTCTGCTTATTTATTCTTATTCAACACTGAGCTTAATGCTTGCACACTGAGTGAAACACATCTTCAACGCAGGTTTCGCCAGCAGTTGGTATAATTTACCCAGGACAAACAGTGGACGTCACGTTGCAACATGGAGACCTGCGTGGAACATCATGGAATAATTTGGCTGGAGCTAACCAAGAAAAGGAAGCACGGTTAACAGTGAAAGTAACTGGAGTGCATTCAGCAGTTGCCAAGTATCATGGAGTACGTGTGCAACACCAGAAGTGCAAGAGCACATTTCCTTTCAAGAGGTCATAAATGTGTCGATCGATTTTCACTATGAGTGTGGTCGTGACCTCTGAGATTAGTTTTTAGTTTGACTGAACTATGCATAGTAGCAAATGTTTTACGTGGTACAGGAGTAACCAAGCCATTGTCTACTCTTTTGATGTTCCCTTTTTTGCAGGGAGATGTTCCAGTAATACAACTACATAAGTTTTTTTTTATAGTAAAGCTAAGAGCACATATATTTTGCGGGGACATGCAGTAGATGTAACTCGTCAGGGTCGGCCCATTGGACCTCTGCCCGGCACCTATATTTTGTTACCATCAGGTTATAGGTTTGGCTCGTAAAAAATTAGGGTGCAACAGGTTTCAATCCTTACGACCCTAGGGTCGAACCGCTCCTCGATTGATACGAAGGGGTCGGCCGCATCGTCTTCATCGTACATCAATTGACGTAGGTTCGCTGGGAAAAAGGGGGCCGCACGGTTTGGAGCCTCGGCGAGCCATGCCATCCACACCATCGTCACCGCCTCTTCCTCCTTCTCCGCCGCCATCGATTCTGACCTTCCCGGCGGCACCAGGGTGAGCTGCTGGTTCTCCCGCGCCCTCTCTCTCCCTCTGTATCTCCGCCACCACGCTCGCCTGCGAGCACCGTCGCCAGGTGTGGCCATCGGTGCCGCTCCGGAGACGGCTTGAAGGTGTAGATACAATGTTATCAAGCAAAGCATCACATGGGAAAGTGAAAGTAGCATGTGACGTAGCAAATGTATCATCAAGATCATGCATGCACTCATAAGTCATCATGTCCACTAGTGGGATCATGGCATCATCAACACCTATGTTGTTACCTTTGTAGTCCGACTCATTTGAGGTAGGTGTTGTGGAGGTAGGAGGATCCATGTGGTCGACATGTCCGTCTTGAAGCAAGCATGGTGAGATATCATCATCTTCATGCACCATGTACATCTTCTCCATGAGCGGGAACTCGGCCTCCGTGGAACCTAGTGCAACATAAGAAGACACCATAGAGGTAGAGGTTAATGTGTTAGAAAATGTGATGTCCTCCAAGGACCTATCATCTACCTCTCTCAACTCACTTAGTGTATCACTCATGTCCTCCAAATGGAAGCACTCAAACTCACATATGGGGTGGGAGTCACTCAACGCACTATCACTCTCACTCAAGTGGGCTAGGTGGCTCTCATGCTCACATGGGATTGGTACCAACTCATCGATCAAGCATGTAGGAGTAGGCTCGACCTTCTCATCGCCATGCGCCTCCTTGGTTGAAGGGAAATTCCCATGCTCAACCATCTCAACTCCATCGCCTCCCAAGTCATCCTCTATCGGTGGCGCCATGGTGTTGTTGAGAGCTAGGCTCGGCTCAACTTCACCCTTGAGTTCACCTTGGCGATCTTCATCTTGAAGTGTTGGCGTCAAAGGCTTCTTGGTGTCTTGGGCTTGTAGCTCGTCGAAGTAGAGCGTCTTGGCGCTTGGCTTTGTGCATTGCCATGCCTCGTGACCCTTGGCCTTGCACACCTCACATAGGAGATTGGGACATTCCCGTGGAGGGTGGCCTTGTTGCTTGCAGTTGTAGCATCGGAGTCCATAGACATGTGACGAGGTAGGGGCCATTGTGGTGGTGGCACAAGAGGGAGAAGTCGCCTTATGAGGAAAGTCTTCTTGATGTGCCCTCTCCATCCTTGGAGTGGTAGACACTGAAAGATGGTGTTTGTCGTCTTCGTGTCGAGGCTCTCGTCGTCGTGCTTCATCACCATGTCTTGATGAGTGTCGTCGAAGATCCTTGGGGGATGTTGGTCGATGGCGATCATGAATTGGCTTGTGGCGGCGAAGCTCATGTGGTGACGTATGTCGATGTAGACCATGAGGTGGTAGTAGTCGACGACTATTATGAGATGGTGTGAGTCGTTGACGGTCCTTGCCATGCCTATATGATGGCTCATGCGACTTGGCATATTGCTTGGGGCGCCTTGTGGAGCTTGTAGAAGAGTGTCGATGACGATCATGTTGGGGACGCCCTTGAAGCTCCATATGGTTTCCTTGATGTCGATGATCTTGTGCATAAGCACTCTCATGGTGGCGCCTTGTGGAGCTCGGAGAAGTGTGTCGATGGCGATCATGTTGGGGACGCTCGTGATGCTCCATATGATGGTGCCATCTTGGAGGTCCTCTATCTTCATATGTAGCTCCATTGGCGATGTAGGTGTACGTGGGAGCATCGTATTTGCTCATCGTGGAGCGTAGGTGAGGCTCCGCCATGGTGTCGATGTCGTACTCGTGGTGTTGCTCCACCATGTCGTCGATGTCGTAATCGTGGCGTTGCTCCACCATGTCGTCCATGAGTGGTGAGCCATTGTCGATGTAGAGCTCGTCGATGTCGTCCTCAAGGTGGTGCTCCATCATGTCGTCCATGCTTGAGGAGCCATTGTCGATGTAGAGCTCCTCGATGTCGGTCATGTCGGTGATGCTCGCGGAGCCATAGTCGGTGTCGAGCTCCACATTTTCCTCCACATCCGCGGTGCTTGAAGAGGAATCCTCCTCGAAGTGCTCTGTATACTCCTCCGTATCTTCTTCATCGCTATACATGTTAGCACGACAAGATCTATATGGTGTATGTTAGTGGAAGAACACTACCCCGCAACCTTACCGTGGTATGACAAGATTGGGGGTGATCCAACAAAACCGAGAGTTAGAACAATTGTATCGGGTACTCACACACAAAAGCACACGCAAAAGCTAGCAAATATGGTGTTAGGTGAGTATGGTGGACAGCCAAAAGATGAAATACAAGATCAATTATGTTGTCAAGAGTGGGTGAAATCCAAAAATCAAATGTCAAAGCGATGATCACTATAAACACGGAAAAGATATGGAACACACACACGAGATGAACGGGGTTAGTGCGACCAATGAATGAGCGGAAAAGTGTAAGAACCCAACAGCAAGGGTGCTCGGTGTCACACTAATACAAGGAGAGGCAAAGCTTTGGTTGCCAACGGAGAGACAACAAGATTTACACGCGGCCTCTCTTCTCTTTTCTCTCTTTTGCTTAAAAGCTTTTTCTCTTTTGTATTTGGTGGCACTTGACACTCTTTTGTATAGGGATTTCTATTTTCGTGCCCCTGGTTCCTTAGTTGTGCTCAGTTTTCCCCAGCCTCTTAACTTTTCCTCAGTTTTCTCCTCCCTCTAGTTTGAAACCCCTCGGACGGGAGGGTTGCCGTCAGGTCAGAGGCCTTACCGTTACCGTTAATCTGACGGGTGGGGCTGCACAGATCGAGGTGGGGCTGCACAGAGGGCAGTTCCTCTCTGACCGTCTCGTGCTGACGGGTAGCCATCCATTTGTCGGCCGACGCGTGGGCCGTTTTATTTCCTGATTGTATACGCGGTCTTGCCAATGACAAATGGGGCCGCTCTATAGGGCTGCCGCAGCCAATGACCGATGGGGTCGTCTATTTTTCAAGAAAATACATATATAACCGCTCGTGTGGCTGCCGCAGCCAATGACCAAGTGGGGTCGTCTATTTTTCGGAAAAGACATATATTACCGCTACGTGGGGCTGCCGTAGCCAATGACCGGTGGGGTCTTCTATTTATTTAGAGAAAATTATATATTCCCGCTCTGTGGGACCTCACTTGACCAATGACCGCTGGGGTCGTCTATTTATTTAGAGAATATCATATAGAGCCGCTCTGTGGGGCCGCCTCAGCCAATGGCAGGTGACTATTTTCGCAGCTTAATCTAAAGTGAATCTTATGCTAAACATGGTGCTTCCCGACGGTGACCTAGCAGTGGCGGCGAGCATAGCCGTTCTGACCATGCCGATATCGGCATCGTTTGGAGGCTGTGGTGCTCGAATCATGGTGGAAATTGCGATATAATTTTTTAAATGCATAATATATAGCTAGATCTCTAAATCGATGCATATGAAGCTACATATATATTCTTGGTCATAATTCCCTTATCTAAAGGGGATGGATGCATGGCTTCACGTCGTCGTTGCTTTCATCATCAGTATCTTCGTCGTCCGAGTAGTAGTACATGTAATATTAATAGAGTCCATTTATTGCCTAATTCTTTCATGGAAAAATTTAGGTGGAATTTTCATGCAAGATATTAGTTATTAGCTCTGCCACTGATATTATGCAATAGTAACATAGTCTGGAAACGAAACGGAGGGCGAAATACATGTAGCCCCCATAATTAATCACATGCATCATATATGTGGGAACGCGGACGTACCTTCTTGACCAAAGGATCTTCATAGACGATGATGAAGAACTCCTCTATGATCAATGGCAGTGTTGACGGTGGTGGTGGCAATGATGATAATCCACATGGAAGCCATGGCAATGGATCAAGTGTATGTGAACGAAGAAGAGAGAGGCAGAACCTATTGACACAAGGGATGGCCGTTGTGGGTGTTTATAAGGGAGAGATGACCGTTGTAGGGGTTTACACAATAAATTAAGGATGAGGTGACCGTTATGGCCTTGTGGGGGTTTACACAATAAATTAAGGCTAGTCATAGTGCATAGTATCATATTGTTGTATCATGCATATGGTATTTGCCTATGATACTATCACAATAGTGGGTGGTATTATAGGGTAATATCATAATCTTCTAAATTTATTGTTTTGTAGAATCTCAATACAAAATGTGTGCACAAGATCTATTTAGATACTAGCACTATGGCCAGCCTAAGGAGGACATGATCGTTGTGGGGGTAGTCATCTAGGTTTTGTGTTTAGTCAAACTTCCCTTTAAACTTTGACCACATATATAGGAAAAAGTAGTAGCATTTATGACACTAATTTAGTATCCTGAGATCCCTTCAAATGGTAATTCATGATAGTTTATCATTTTACCGTAATGGCTACAAGAAATGGGTGATTGTTCATCATTTTACCGTGAAAAGTAATGCCTAAAAGAAATGGTAATTCATGATAGTTTATCATTCTACCGTAATGGCTACAAGAAATGGGTGATTGTTCATCATTTTACCGTGAAAAGTAATGGCTAAAAGAAATAGTAATTCATGATAGTTTATCATTTTACCGTAATGGTTACAAGAAATCGGTGATTGTTCATCATTTTTTGTGTGGAAAGTAATGGCTACAAGAAATGGGTGATGGTGTATCATTTTTTGCGTGGAAAGTAATGGCTACAATAAATGGGTGATGGTGTATCATTTTTTGCGTGAAAAGTAATGGCTACAACAAATGGGTGATGGTGTATCATTTTTTGCGTGAAAAGTACAAATCGGTGATGGTTTATCATTTTTTGCGTGAAAAATAATACCTAAAAGAGTTTATAATTTATCTCGTGAAAAATAATACAGAAAACCAAACTTTAGCGTACTGGGTAACCGCCCTTTAGCATACATAGAGGGTGGAAGCTAACCGCCGACATAGAGAGAGAGGATGGTGGCCCCGACTAGAGAGAGATAGGGGTTATCCTGCCCGTTAAATCATACGATCAACGGTCGGCGGGCACGATCCGCGTGACATGGGCTAGACCAATTAGGGCAATGTTGGGCGTCTGTGAGAATTTGTGAAGGGAGAGGGCAAAACTGAGTAGTATCAAGAAACCAAGGGCAAGTGAGTTGTAAACAGACTAAGGAATTCAAATATGAGATTTAAAAAATGAAAAATGCGTGTTTTGTACAATGAAACCCATCTTGGCCTACCTCAAACTATTTGCAATACAAATATACATGAGTGTGAAAATTATGGCCTCATTCAGACAAAGTATGTTTTGGGGAAAGCTGTTTTGGGTAGGGCTTATTGTGGAAAACCATGCACCTTCATAGCTACTAGGTGATTTGAGAAGTGGCAATTTGTGGTAAAACTTGATTATCTATGATTTATCTATGATTTGAGAAGTGGCAACTTGTGGTAAAGACTCCATGAGTAAGTTCCACTCTTTTTCGTAATTTTTTGCACATTAAATAACTCATTTAACTGGTTAATCCCATTTGTTGACTCTCTGTTGACCAGCCACTTGAGGGTAAAACTGAGTATATTGCACTAGCGTATTAGCACCCAAGGGGAAAACTGAGCACACAAAAAATGCTAGTATATGACTCGAGGGTATACCTGAGTATATCTAAATTTCCAAGGTTAGACTCGAGGACGTGTTGCGGTGCAGAAGTGGAAGACGTGCCATTGTTGACGCGTGTCGCGGTGCAAACGTGCACTAGTGGACGCAGGTCGCATTTAGGACGCGTAAGCCCCTCTCTCCCTCCCTCTGCACACAGTACGTCTCATTCTCACTCATGCACGAAACCACGCCTCTCACGTCCCATCAACTTCTCCAAATCGAAGGAAAAACCCCAACCGCCGTACGAGCCCTGCCGGCGATGGAGAAGAAGAATGCGCCGGCGGCCATCGCCCCCGAGCCCGTCGCCTCCGAGCCCGTCGCATCCGAGCCCGTCGCCGCCGCCGAGCCCGTCGCATCTGAGCCCGTCACATCCGAGCCCGTCGCCGCCGCCGAGCCCGTCGCCGCCGCCGAGCCCGTCGCCGCCGAGCCCGTCGCCGCCGAGCCCGTCACCGCCGAGCCCGGCGCCTCAGAGCCCTTCGCCGCCGAGCCCGTCGCCTCCGAGGGCGGCGCATCCAAGCGCGGCGCCTCCATGAGCTGGGCCTCTCTCGTGGGTGACAGACCACTTCACAAGATCGGCGAATGCTTACTGGCGAATGAGGAGTACGTGGACGCCTACTCTGCTATGAGGCAAGTCTGTAGAAATTGGCGCTCAGGTTTACCTGAGCCCGACGTGCACCTGCACGAATGGATCATGGTAGACCACGCCCTTCCACGCGCCGTTGAGTTCACCTTCCTCCAACTCGGCACATCCCGCTACGTCACCATAGATCTATCGGAAGTTCGTGCAAGGTTCAAATTCCTCCAAATTCCTCCATATTTATAGGGTTAATATATTCTTATTTTCAATCTTAGTGTTGAATGTTATCTTCATCAATATATTTTAGATACTACTTCGTCGGCTTTTGCCGTGGTGTCATCGTGCTTGCCCAGAAGAACCCGCCGCACAAGATACGGCTTCTGAACCCACTCACAAAGGCATCGAACACTATGTTTGAGGCGCAGATGCCATCTGTTTTTGTGAATTCAGTCGCTGTGATCAAATCCCCGACTATGGTTTTAGTTTGCTCACATTACCTGATGCGGGCTAAGCCCGAGGGTGTGCCCAATCTTCACGGTTTGACCCGGGTGAGTGTGATTGCGGAGGGGGATTTGCGGGGAAGTGGATGAACGCGAAGAACACGATACAAACACACGCACACACACAAATCGGTTATCCTCGTTGGCCCGAACCACCAACCGATAGAATTGCGAGAGAAAGACCAAAGGTAGAATCTCTTGCAAAAGATCGACAAATCCAAATAGAAGTCCAAAGAGTAAAAGACCAACTAAGAATAGAGTTGCAAAGCAAGAGATTCTCAATTGATAGAATTACTAGAATGGAAAAGATCCGGATTAGGAGGGATACAATAGATGGTCACACCTAAGGTGGGGGTTTCCCAAATCCACAAAGGGATAATAGAGGCATAAGCCAATTCATCTAAACATCATCTCTCCCTCATGAAGGTGGGGGTAGGTGTCTATTTATAGGCAAGGGGATGAAGGGGTAAGTTACAAGCCAAAAGGGGCTGAGATCTGGCTGAGGCTCGACAGGGCGGAAGTTCCGGTCCCTGAGGGCGGAAGTTCCGGTCGGGGGCGGAAGTTCCGGCCATGAGGGGCGGAAGTTCCGGTCGCAGTTCTTCAGTGCGAGCATCTTCAGTCTTGGGTGGAATCTGGGCGGAAGTTCCGGCGGTGGTGGGCGGAAGTTCCGGCCTGGAGCGTCCAGCTCCTCTTTCTCCTTCTCTTCCATGCTTCCGTGACATCGGCCTTGCGTCCTCGGTTCTCCATGGCATCCTCGCTTCTCCCCGTACTTGTCGTCGAGTTCCTATCATCAAGATATGACGGGGTATGAAGTAGTATATCGTCCCAAATAGGCGATTCGAGGCACGCGTAAAGGAGAAGATTCACCTTAGCGTGCCGTCTTGGCGATGAAGCACATGATGCGGTGAAGACCGAAGGTCGCCCCGTATCATCTCCCCCCACTTGAAAAAGAGTCGTCCTCGACGATAAATCTTCATGAATGTATAGAGGAGGTAGATGACACAACCGCTTGAATGTCGCTTCGCTTGTCAAGAGCCCTATCAATAGCACAAGAAAAGCCAAACAACACTCAAAGCATAGCCAATGTTCCACGGGTTTAGCAATGGAGCGCAAGTAGAAGGAGGTCACCTTAGCAAGATGTCGGTGTGCTCTCATGGAGAGATCTTGGGTCGTCGAAGTATGTGGGCGGAACCACTCATTGACGCTCATCCACAAGTCACGTGTACCTTCACACAACAAAGACCAAGCAAAGTATATGTGTGTGTGATAGAGGAGCATATCATCAACGACATGTCCATTCATGTTCACAACACCATTAGCACAACACAAATATATCAAGAATAAGGCATGTGCAAGGTCAATGTGTAAGAACTCCATATGAACATCTTCCAAATGCGGGAACACAAAAACTCCAAATTGTGAGACGACCATGGTGTCTATCTCATGTAGAAACTCATGTGCATTATTGCACTCAAGGCATCGGAAAGAGAAATTGTTCAACATCCTTGAAGCAACAAGTGGATAATTTGGCAAAAACACATACGGAAGAGTGTCCAAAATATCATCAACATGCGTGCACACAAACCATTGGAAAGAGAAATTGGTCCTCATATTTGGTGCAACACACAACATATCATCCAAAAAGTTCACCAAGAAAACATTTGCACAACCGTGTGTGCCAACAAACCCAATGAAAGAGCAATTGGTCAACTTGTTTGAGGCAACACCAACGGTAAGAATCACATCATCATGCTTGCAAAAGAACCACAAGAAAGGGAAATTGTTCGGCATGTTCAAGGCAAAGCATGGGAAAGGTATTAGAGCCGGGTTCGATCTTGAACTTACTTGTATTATGCTCTCTAGAGCTCTCTTTGTCAACTCGTGCTCAATCGAGGTTGACATTGTCATTCTTGTACCAACACACACAATAGGCAAAGCAAAGAACGTGTGTGCATGGTATATGAACACATCATCCATCATGATGGTCCATTTCTTTTGCACATCACCATTAGCGTTAAGCAAAGCATCATAATAGATATGGTGAATATGCGGGGTAAACACATGAACATTCTCATCATGGATATAGGCAAAGTCTCCAAAATGTGAGAGAGCTATGGGGGCAATCTCATTTACAAGCATATTAACATCATTGCAAACCAAGCATTGGAAAGAACAATTGTTCAACATTTTGGTTGCATTAATGGGAGAGTATTGCAAGCATCTAGCACAAAACATGTTCAACATTTTATCATTGTTGTCGACAAACCTAGGGAAAGAGCAATTGTTCGGCAAGGTTGTCACAACACAAGCATCATTATCATTATCATTGCAAGCAATACATGGGAAAGAGAAATTGTTCGACATATTGCAAGCAATAGGATAGAAATTGAAACACTCATAGCATGGCATGGACATATTATCATAAGCAACTACTTCCACATGATCAACAATGGTGGTATCACAAGTATCACAAGGGAAAATGAAAGAAGCATATGACATGGCAATAGGATCATCCAACTCATCCATGCACTCACAAATCATCATGTCCACTAGTGGGATCATGGCATCATCAACACCTATGTTGGTACCTTTGTAGTCCGACTCATTTGAAGTAGGTGTTGTGGAAGAGGTAGGCTCCATGTGGCCTCCATGTTCATCTTCAATCAAGCATGGTGTGATAGCATCATCTTCATGCACCATGTACATCTTCTCCATGATCGGGAACTCGTCCTCCATGGAACCTATTGCAACATGAGAAAACACACTAGAGGTAGAGGTTAAGTTGTTAGAATGTGAAATGGCCTCCATAGACCTATCAACTACCTCTCTCAACACACTCGGTGTATCACTCATGTCCTCCAAATGGAAGCACTCAAACTCACATATGGGGTGGAAGTCACTCAACTCACTATCACTCTCACTCAAGTGGGCTAAGTGGCTCTCATGCTCACATGGGATTGGTACTATATCATCATTCAAGCATATAGGAGTAGGCTCGATTTTCTCATCTCCATGCGCCTCCATTGGTGAAGGGATCATCCCATGCTCACCATTCTCAACTCCATTCGCCTCCTTGGTTGAAGGGAAAATCCCATGCTCAACCGTCTCAACTCCATCGCCTCCCATGTTGACACCATTTGATGGCGCTATGGTGTTGTTGAGAGCTAGGCTCGAATCAACGTCACCCTTGACTTGGCCTTCTCGTGCTTCATCTTGAAGTGTGGACTTCATAGTCGTCCTCTTGGCCATTTTCTTGCACCATTCTTTGAAGACAATGGTATCTTGAAGTGTCTTGTTGGCGATTTCGGCATCCAATTGGGCGAAGTAGAGCTTGTGGGCTTGTGGTGTGTTGCACTCCCATGTCATGTGCTTGTTGGATGTGCACACATCACAATGGAGATTGGGGCATTCCCAAAGATGACCGTCTTGTTTGCAACGAAAGCATTGGGAGCTACTTGATCTTGGTGGATAACGCATTGTCATGTTGGCATAAAGATGGGTAGATCGTCCTTCATCTTGAAGTGTAGACTCCACGGTCTTCATCTTGGGGCTTAAGCTTCTTATAGGCGCCATTATGGTGGTGGCGGTAGGAGGAGGAAGCACCATGATATGTGGTTCCTCTTTCTTTGTACTTGGCACCATCTTGCTTGTTGGTGTAGCGCCTTGTCTTGCACCATTGGAGATCTTCTCATGTGTAGGCGGTCTTGGAGATGCCATTTTGGTGGTGGCGCTAGGCTTTGTGGACACCATATGGTTAGCCTTAGCCGCTTCATGTCGAGGATCTCGTCTTCTTGCATCATCACCATGTCTTGTGGGGTGTCGTCGAAGATCCTTGCGAGGTGTTGGTCGATGGCGATCATGAGGTGACTTGTGTCGGCGAAGGTCCTTGGGAGGTGTTGGTCGATGGCGAACACGAGGTGACTTGTGTCGGCGACGGTCATGTGGTGATGCATGTCGATGGTGGTCATGGGGTGGTGATGGTCGACGACGATCGTGAGGCGACAAGTGTTGATGACGATCCTCGGCATGCCTATATGATGGTTCATGTGGCTTGGCACTTTGCTTGTGGCGCCGTCTTGAGCTCGGAGGAGAGTGTCGATGGCGATCATGGTGGTGGCGCTCTTGATGTTCTATAGGATGAGCTCGATGTAGATGATCGTGTGCATAAGCACTCTCATGGTTGCGCCGTCTTGGAGGTCCTCTATCTTCATATGTAGTTCCATTGGCCAAGATGGGGAACTTGTAGGCACCGGTCTTGTTCAAGGTGGGGTCGAAGCTAGGCTCCACCATGGTGTCGATGTCATGCTCGAGGTAGTGCTCGGTGTGGTGCTCCATCATGGTGTCGTAGTCGTAGTCGAGGTAGTTCTCAACCATGTCGTCGTGGTCGTAGTCGTGGTCGAGGTAGTGCTCAACCATGTCGTCGTGGTCGTAGTCGTGGTCGAGGTAGTGCTCAACCATGTCGTCGTAGTCGTAGTCGTGGTCGAGGTGGTGCTCCACCATGTCGTCGATGTTGTGGTCGAGCTCGGAGTGGTGATCCACCATGTTGTCCATGCTTGGCGAGTCATGGTCGGTGTAGAGATGCTCGATGTCGGTCATGTCGCCAATGCATGCGGAGCCATTGTCGGTGTCGAGCTCCACATGGTCCTCCATATCTTCGGTGCTTGCGGAGCTATCACCCTCATAGTACTCCATGTCGTCCTCCGTACGCTCATCCTCACTATCCATGTTAGTCTCTAGGATTGGTGTATATATGGTGGAAGGAGAAACTACCAAAAGGTCAAAACTAGCAACAAAATCGAGAAAATGGTTCAAGTTAGAGAATAACCGATATGTACTCACACACACACTCAAAGCACACGCAAAAGGCTAAGAACTCTATATGGTGGTAGGTGAGGAAGTGGATAGCAAACGAAAAGAACCAAAGAAAATGTCTATTGTCAAATGTGGGTAAGATCCAAAGTCAAATGTCAAAAGCGGTGATCTATGTCAAGAAAACACGGAAACACACACAAGGAAGAACAATGGGGTTAGCGCGACCAAGGAAGTGAGCAAGTAACAAGGATGGTCCTAACGAAGACTATTAGCTCGGTGTCGCGCCAACACAAGAGAGACCGTAGCTTGGTTGCATATGAGAGAAGCAACTAGATTTGCACAAATGCCACTCTTCTCTTTTCTCTCTTAGTGCTCACAAGCTTTGCACTCCTTTGTGTCGGTGGACACACACTCTTTTTGTATTTCCTTTTCCTTTTTCTCTTTTTTTTCACTTTTTTTTTCTATGCTTAGAAGCTTTTTTTTTTCTCTATATATATGTCACACTTTTTCTTTTTTTGTGTATCTTTCTCACCGAGCTTGCTTCGGAGCTTTGCTCAACACAACGCACACACACCCTCTCACGGTCGTGACACTTGTGCAATGCTTCGCAACACTCGGAAAGCCACTCTCAATGGGATAGGTACACAAAGAAAGAAACGGGGCTACAAGGGGTGGGACAAGTTATACCTATTGATGTTAGGCGGTGTCAAACACACAAACTTGCGATGATCGAGGTGGTGTCGATGATGGTGTCGAAGTTGCGCCGGAATCCGGGGTGCCAAAGGTGTCGTCGCGGTGTTGATGTAGGCGCAGAAGCGAAATAGACAACCAATGCACTCCACAAGAAAATCCGAGCAAATTAAGTCAATGCCCGAAAAGTTGGGTCAAAACGAGCGGTCAAAAGTTGGGCTCCAAAAATCGTCAAAAATTAGACGTAGACTATGTGGGGTAGTTGGAGGATGTTGTTAAAGTTTAGAGTCAAACGGGCGCCGGAAAGTTGTCAAAATTTGGGGCAAAAAGATGGGTCAAAACTGGACGAAATTTTGGATCAAAACTGCGCGCCGGGGCGGAAGTTCCGGCCTACTTCCGGCCAACTTCCGGAAATACACTGCTAGTATTCAGGGGCTAAAACGGGCAATTCCGGAACTTGGGCGGAACAAGGGCGGAAGTACCGCTCGGCCGGATGTTCCGGTGACTTCAGCCGGAAGTTCCGGTCCTGAATTTTCTACAGAAATCGATTCAGCTGAACGGGAAACACTAGATTTTTTCTGCGCGTGAGATGAAATTGGAAGGAGATGGTGCGGAACTTGTACTGCTTGTGCGCGCGGGGCAGGAGCAAGGTCGTGGCCCGGGGCGGATGGAGCTGGTGGCGTGCGCAGCGCGGGCGAAGTGGGCCAGGCGCTTGGGGCGGGCGCGGCAGCCGTGCTGGTTGCGATGCGTGCGCTGCTGCTGCTTGCAGTGGTTGGTAGCGGGCGGATCGAGCGGGGCGAGGCAGCGTTTGCAGGCGCGCGGGCTGGGCGTGGAGATGGCCGTGCGTGTGGGCCGGTGGAGCAGCGTGGGGGTGAGCGGGCTGGGCGAGGTGGGCCTGGCGGCGAGTGGAGCTGGCGGCGGCCTTTGGCCGAGCGATGCGGGGCGATCGAGGCAGAGCGAGCGTAGGGCGGGGCGAATAGCAATCGTGGCCTGGCAGGCGTGCGCGCGCGGAAGCGGTGGTTGGCGGGCGTGGGGCGCGCGGCGGCGATGCGGTTGCAGGTGGAGGCGGCAGGCAGTTGGGTGGCGCGAGCGGAGCGAGGAAGACGACGGTCGATCCGATTTTGGAAATTTGTGGCGCGAGCGGAAGTTCCGGCTACAGTGAGTGGTAGTACCGGAAATGCAAGAATTTTCAGATCTGGATCTGGGGAAGAACAACGCACGAACACGGGCGGAAACTGGGACAAGAATCGACGGATTTGAGGGGGAAATTGATGGAATTTGGCCGAAAAAAAAAATGGAGGAAGTGTAGATCAACACCAAAGACAACAGATCTGTGGACCAAAACCACAAACAACGCAACAAATCCTGAGATCCAAATTCGAGCTATTTTTTGGGGAAAAATTTTTGGGCAAATTTCTGGGCGAAATTGGTGGAATCGGAGGGTCAAATCCGTGGCAACCTTTGCTCAGATACCATATGATGCGGGCTAAGCCCGAGGGTGTGCCCAATCTTCACGGTTTGACCCGGGTGAGTGTGATTGCGGAGGGGGATTTGCGGGGAAGTGGATGAACGCGAAGAACACGATACAAACACACGCACACACACAAATCGGTTATCCTCGTTGGCCCGAACCACCAACCGATAGAATTGCGAGAGAAAGACCAAAGGTAGAATCTCTTGCAAAAGATCGACAAATCCAAATAGAAGTCCAAAGAGTAAAAGACCAACTAAGAATAGAGTTGCAAAGCAAGAGATTCTCAATTGATAGAATTACTAGAATGGAAAAGATCCGGATTAGGAGGGATACAATAGATGGTCACACCTAAGGTGGGGGTTTTCCAAATCCACAAAGGGATAATAGAGGCATAAGCCAATTCATCTAAACATCATCTCTCCCTCATGAAGGTGGGGGTAGGTGTCTATTTATAGGCAAGGGGATGAAGGGGTAAGTTACAAGCCAAAAGGGGCTGAGATCCGTCGAGGCTCGACAGGCGGAAGTTCCGGTCCCCGAGGGCGGAAGTTCCGGCTGGGGCGGAAGTTCCGGCCATGAGGGGCGGAAGTTCCTGTCGCAGCTCTTCAAAGGCGAGCATCTTCAGTCTTGGGTGGAATCTGGGCGGAAGTTCCGGCGGTGGTGGGCGGAAGTTCCGGCCTGGAGCGTCCAGCTCCTCTTTCTCCTTCTCTTCCATGCTTCCGTGACATCGGCCTTGCATCCTCGGTTCTCCATGGCATCCTCGCTTCTCCTCGTACTTGTCGTCGAGTTCCTATCATCAAGATATGACGGGGTATGAAGTAGTATATCGTCCCAAATAGGCGATTCGAGGCACGCGTAAAGGAGAAGATTCACCTTAGCGTGCCGTCTTGGCGATGAAGCACATGATGCGGTGAAGACCGAAGGTCGCCCCGTATCATTACCCGAACGAAATTAGTTGGGTCGATGAGAGCACTCCAACTAAGGATATATTTGAAGATTGGGGAGATGGTAGTTTTTCGATGGAGAACCATAGTTTGCGTTGCATTACCCCGTTCAATGGTGAACTGTATGCAATAGCTGTGGATAATTTTGAGTCCGGAAGAATAGTGTGCACCAATGTACAGTTGCAAATGTCACAGCGAGCACCGTCAAGATGGAGACACTAATTTCATTTCCACAACTTGGAAATGACAAGTTCTATCTTGTGAAGTCGGATGGTGATCTCGTCGCTTGTGTTGTTGGACAACATGCTTTTGGAGGACCAACCATTGGTGTACCGTGTGGACACTCAGAGCCGCTCTCTCCATCCGGTCAGTAACATTGGCAGTCATGCCTTCTTCGTGCATTATATCCGGTGTATCTCCATCGACACCACAGTGCACCCGACACTTCTACCTGGCTGCATCTACTACGCCGATTTGGGTTATATCAGAGATTACATTCATGATACAAAGGCCTGGGATGAGTGGCCACGATATGTGAATAGAATGGGAAACTACGGTCTGAGAAATAAACACAGGCCATACCGTCTGGAGGATGTATTGGCCGCATACTGCAGACGGAAGGAGTTCAATGAATATTTCCTTGGGATAATGCACGGATGGAACGACGAAGAAATATATGAGCAATGAGGAATCTTCTAGCTGGCCATACATTGCGTGCGTCTTGTATTTTTTTTCATCTTAGTTTGTCGTGAACATTAACAATGTTATTGGCTGCTTTTGGCTGTCGTATGCGCTTATGTATTATACGTTTTTACGATTATCTTCTTGTGAATTTATCATATACTAGCTTCTAGATTTGCTGCCATATTGGGCAAAAAACGAGGGTCAAAAGGCAGAAATAGAGAAGCTTCTCTAGATTTGATACTAATTTGGTGAAAAAGACAGAGAGAGAAAGAGGCGAAAAGGTGCTCTTAAAAGGGAAAATGCCAATTTGGGCCGAGAGAGACAAAATCGAGCTCCCCGCTCACGTGCAACCAAACGCTATCTCGTCCCGTCCCACGCGGTCCCTTTCTACCAGCTCCACGCGACGAGGGCCCACACGACGCGGCCCCACACGTCGGCACAAAGACGGAACTGGTCAACTTAACGGGAATCCCGCCGTCCGAGCCGTCTCAAGCGGGTTTCAAACAAGGACTTGGGGAAAACTGAGGAAAAACTAAGGGGCTGGGGAAAACTGAGCACAACTAAGGAACCGAGGGCACGAAAATAGAAATCCCTTTTGTATATGTATGGTGGCACTTGCACTCGTTTGCTCTTTTTGTGTTTTGGCGGCTTTTTCTCGCACTATGTTAGCGTTAGCTCGCTTTTGCTATTTTGCCACACGAGTTTTGCTTAGAAGCTTGACTCCACACTACACACACACCTCACAATCGGGGCCGCGTGCAATGTCTCGCAACACTTGATAAGCAATGCTCGATAGGATAGATCGCAAAAGAAGAGGGGTTACAAGGGAATGCAAGTTATACCTAGATGAAAATGTTAGGCGGTGTCGGAACACACAACTTGCGATGATGGCGGGTGTCAAGAGTACGGTTGCAAGTCCGGGGTGCCTCGGATGTCGTCGCTTGCTTCGGAGCTGCGGGTTAGTTTCACAAACAAGGCACTCAAACCGGAACAAGCAAACACAAGTTAGCGGAAGAAAAGGGTCAAAGTAGCTTGGCGGTGGTGGCGGTGGTAAGCCGGTGGTGGGTGGTGTCGATGCCCTTGCGGTTGCGGTGGTGGTTGTGGTGCCGCAGTGTTGTTTACCGGTGGTTTGGGAGGGTGGCGGTGCTTGCCGGCGGTGGAGAGCGGTGGTGGTGGTCGGCGGTGGAGGTGGATGGGGTGGCGCCCGGTGCAGGGGCCGGTCTGGCCGGGCCTGGGGCCGGCTGCCTCGGTCTGGCGCCCGGTTGGCCGGGTCCTAGGCCGGCCTGGCTGGTCTGCCGCCCAGTCAACCGGTTTTCTCAACCGGCATGTCGTGTTCTTGAGCCAAACTCGTCCAAATCGACCCAAATCGAAGGATAATGATGGAATTGGGGGCTAGAAGTGGGGGAAATAGTAGATCAAGCACAATAACACCGAATCCATGGACCAAAACCACTCAAAACGCAACCAAATCGCAGATCCGTCAAAAGGCAATTTAGGGCTATTTTTGGGGATTTTTTGGGGAAAATTTTTAGAGACGAAATTGGGTGGGTGGAGGGTCAAATCCGCGGAAACCAAAGGCTGCTGATACCATATGATGTGGTCTAAGACCCTGTGTGTGTGGCCCGATCTTGCGATTGACCCGAAATCCAAAGGGGAAGGAGAGGGAGAGCGCGAAGAACACGATGAACACGAAGAACACGAGGAACACGAGGAACTCACGCACGCACACCAACCCGATACAATCGATACTTACCCCCGTGGCCCGGTGGACCACGCCAATAGAATCAACCCGGAAGAGACACGCGGTAGAATTCCGAGCGGAGAGATTGGTGAGGGAGATGAATCTAGGAGTGGGAGAGAGAGTGGGTAGCACTAGAATCTCACACACCAAATCAAATCATCCAACAAGGGTAGCCTTGATACAAAGGGGATGAAACCCTAGGGAGACAAAGCTCAAATCCATGTCTAAGCCTAAATCTTGTCTAAGGAGTAAAGGAGATGACCTAGGTGCTTATATAGAGGTACAAGGCGACTTGGGTCGAAAAGGTACGCGGTGGATCGACTCGGGCCGTTTCCGGTCGAGTCTGTCCCGTGAAATCCGGTCAACCAGGCGCCAACCGGGCCTGGGACCGGACGGCCTGGCGCCAGGGCCGGTCAACCGGGCGCCAGACCGGGAAGTTCGCAAAAGTTTCCCGGTTTGGCGTCGGTACGACGCCGGTTGTCGCCGGGGTGGATCCGGTCTGGGGCCCGGTCGACTGCCCTGGACCGGCTCGCCGGCTGGGGCCGTTTTGGCCGGCCTCTGGGCCGGCTGGGCCTCTTCCTCCCGCCTCTTCTTCCTCTTCTTTCTTCTCTTCTTTCCTTCTTCTTCTTCTCTCTTCCTTGCACCATGGGAGTTCCTTCTCTCTTGGTCCTTGTCGATGTCGGCACCTATAGACACAATGATGATAGGCATGAGGTAGCATACCATTAAGTTGGTGTTGAGGTCGACCATAGAGAGGAAAGAGTTCACCTTGACATATATGGCGGGGTTTGTGTTGTTGGTCCATTTGGGGGACTCCTTGGCCATGGTGTAGCGTCGACGATAAGCGGGGCTACATCAGATAGTCTTGAGTGCGCCATCAACAACTTGGGTCGCCGACATCGACATCGCTCTACTTCATCCTCATCAAGCTCAGCGCAAAATTACTACTCCCATGATCGTCATACTTCATCAAGCTCTAACTCAAGGCGAGGAGATCTTCTTCGACCTCATCGACATCATGATCGCCATGAAGACTCACGTTCCAACTCAAGGCGAGGTGAATTTCATCGACATGCTCGTCCACATGAGCGTCCTCAACAAGACGAAGATCTACACCATGAACGCCATCCACGTGATCGCCATGCCCACCATGGGCGACCAACCCCACGATAACGTCATACTCAACATGGACCCGACACCTCATCGCGAGCCACACATGGATGCTCAAGACCAAGGTCATCAAGATCAACCTCGGCGTGATCTCCGGAATCACCCTCGCCACAACCAACATGGAAGAGGAGACCCAACAAATGCTCAAGGTGAGATAGGCAACAATGGACATAGTCAATAACCTCAACAACCTCGTCAAGATCTTTGACAACACCATCATCGTGAACCAAGTGAAGCTAGTGTTCAACTACAACACCAACCCAATGCTATGGTTGGCCGTGGAAGATCTCCTCAACTAGCTCAAGCCGCAAGAGACGAAGGCATCCGTCCTCGCCGAAGGAACTTGGAAGATGAAGAGAACGTGTATGGCAAGCTCAAGTTCAACATGTCCAAGTTCAAGGGTGAAGACGATGCTGAGGCCTACCTCTCATGGGCACTCAAGTTTGACAAGATCTTCCGCATACACAACTACTCCGGTGCCAAGAAAGTGGCCATGGCATCTCTTGAGTTTAAAGATTATGCCAACACTTGGTGGGAGCAAGTGGTCACCCTAAGGGAAGAAAAGGGTGAACCTCCAATTGACACTTGGGAAGAGATGAAGGAGGAGATGCAAGCTCGCTTTGTGCCCGCACACTACATGACCGACCTCTTCAACAAACTCCAAAAATTTAAGCAAGGCACCAAGACCCTAGAGGAGTTCTACAAGAAGATGGATTTAACTATGATGCGAGCCAACATCCAAGAATCCGAGAACCAAAATATTGCTAGGTTCTTCAATGGCCTAAATTACCCCATCAAGAGGATTGTGGAGTTCCAACAATACTCCAACATGGTTGAGTTGGTTCACAAAGCGTCCAAGGCCGAGCGTCAAGTGAATGAGGACATCAAGTACTCCAATTCCAAGTCATACTTCGCCTCCAAGCTAGCTACAAGCGCTCCTTCAAAAAGTGCCAATCCCTCCATTTCGTCCACACCATCCAAGCAACCGACTATCCAAAGTCGCATGAAGCAACCGGTGATCTCAACCGCCTCCTCAAAGGACTCTACGGGACCCTCCAATGTCACTTGTTTCAAGTGTGGCACACAAGGCCACAAGTCCTTTGAGTGCAAGAATACCAAAGTTATGATCACTATGGAGAATGGTGACATAGAGACGCTAAGTGAAGGTGAATATGAAGCTCTTGTCCAAGCTGCATCGCCAATGAAGAAGATACGATGAAGAAAGCGGAGAAGACCCCCTCTTATGTGTGCATGACCCAAGCCCCTCACTTGTGGTCACAAGGGTGCTAACAACTAAACCACAAGCTATGGAAGACCAACGGTGCAACATCTTCCAAACCCGTGCCGGTATTGGTGGCAAGTCAATCAAGGTCATTGTCACCGGAGGAAGTTGCCACACCTAGCAAGCACCCATTCCAATGGTTGAGTGACAAGGGCAACGTCAAGATACAACACACCGTCACTGTCAACTTCAAGATCGGCCCTTACGAAGACACCATTGAGTGTGACGTGGTGCCCATGAAGGTGTGCCACATGTTGTTTGTCCGTGCATGGCAATATGACAAGAAGGCTATGCATGATGGACACTCAAATGTCTACACCTTGAAGGTCAAGGATAAGAAGTTCGAGCTTCGTCCGATGACCCCAAGCCAAATCATCGCGGACAATGCAAAAGTTTTAGCAAGGGCACAACAACACAACCACCATAGTGAGTTGAGAGGAGAGGGAGCGACCCACAAAAAAGAGAGTGAGCGCCACAAGCCATACATGAGTGAGATAAAGAGTGTCCTCCTCGCCACCAAAAGCGAGTGGAGAGAAGTGCAAGAAAGTCCATCCACCACTTTGCACTATGTGCTCATTTGCAAGGGGCCATCATCGGAGACTAACGCCTTAACCAACATCCATTCGTCTTTGTTGTCTCTTTTTGAAGGATTTTCAAGATGTCTTCCCCGACGAGCTACCTCATGGACTACTACCGCTTCGAGGCATCGAACACCGCATCGACCTCATACCCGACGCTCCACTCCCAAACCGCGCCGCCTACCGCACCAAATTCGAAGACACAAAGGAGATACAACGCCAAATACAAGATCTCCTCGCTAAATGGTATGTCCGTGAAAGCCTTAGCCCTTGTGCGGTACCGGTCATTCTCGTTCCTAAACCGTATGAGTCGCAAAGAATGTGTACGGGTTGTCGTCACATCAATGCCATTACCGTTCGTTACCGCCATCCCATTCCGCGTTTAGATGACATGCTTGATGAGTTGAGTGGTGCCACAATTTTCTCTAAGGTAGATTTGCGTAGTGGCTACCACCAAATCCGCATGGCAATTGGTGAGGAATGGAAGACGACCTTCAAGACCAAACTGGGTCTCTATGAATGGCTTGTCATGTCATTTGGCCTTTCAAATGCTCCATCAACTTTCATGCGTCTTATGAACCATATCTTGAGACCTCTCATTGGCAAGAGTGTGGTTGTCTATTTCGATGATATTCTCATTCATAGCAAAAATCTCGAGGACCATGTGCAACGTGTGAGAGAAGTCTTATGCATCTTGCGCCGCGAGAAGCTCTTTGCAAACCTTCCTAAATGCACATTTGCACAAAATGAGTTGATTTTTCTTGGGATTTTTGTTTCCGCCAATGGCATTGAAGTGGACTCTTTGAAGGTTGAGGCCATTCGTAATTGGCCCACGCCTACCACCCCTTGGTCAAGTTCGAAGTTTCCATGGACTTGCCGGCTTCTATCGATCTTTTGTGAAAGACTTTAGCACCATTTCTTGCCCTTTGAACGAGCTTACGAAAAAGAATGTTCCATTTGTGTTGGGCAAGGCCCAACAAAATGTTTTCGATGAGTTGAAAAAGCACCTTACCGAGGCACCACTTCTCGTTCTTCCGAACTTTGCAAAAACTTTTGAGATTGAATGTGATGCGGGTGGGATCGGTATTGGTGGAGTACTTATGCAAGATGGAAAACCCGTGGCATACTATAGCGAGAAGCTGGACAGCGCACGCCTCAACTATCCTATATATGACAAGGAACTTTATGATTTGGTTCGTGTTCTTGAAATTTGGCAATATTACCATTGGCCGAAAGAATTCGTCATTCATTCCGATCATGAGTCCTTGAAGTATTTGAAAAAGTCAAACTAATTTCAACAAAAGGCATGCTAAGTGGGTTGAGTTTATCGAGTCCTTCCCTTATATTATCAACTCGTGTTCGCGGATGCTCTTTCCCGCAAGAATAACCTTTTGCTCACTCGCTTGGACTTTCATGTTTTGGGTCTTGAGGAGATCAAAGAACTTTACACTTCCGACATCTTCTTTGGACCCATCTTTGAAAAGTGTTCCATTGAAAGAGGATTTGATGATTTATATTTGCATGATGGATACTTATTTAAAGCTAACAAACTTTGCATACCCGAGTCTTCTCTTCGTAAGTTGCTTTTGCAAGAGTCACATGGAGTTGGTCTCATGGGACACTTTGGACGTGACAAGACGCTCTCGATGCTATCAACCCATTACTATTGGCCGAAGATGAAGCGAGATGTGGAGCACCTATGCAACTGGTGCACCACATGCTTACACGCTAAGTCTACCACCAACCCTTACGGTCTTTATATGCATTCACCGATTCCATATGCTCCTTGGTCGGATATAAGCATGGACTTTGTACTAGGTTTACCAAGAACAAAGCATGGTAATGACTCAATCTTTGTGGTAGTAGATAGGTTATCTAAAATGGCTCATTTCATACCATGCCATAAGACCGATGATGCTTCACACATTGCTTCGTTGTTTTTCACGGAAGTTTTTCGCCTACACAGAATACCGGCAAGCATTGTGTCGGATCGAGACGTCAAGTTTATGAGTTATCTGTGAAGTCGCTCATGGCAAAGTTTGGAGTCAAGCTCTTGTTTTCGTCATCCTCGCATCCGCAAACGTACGGAAAAACGGATGTGGTGCTCGAAGTCTCTCAACGCTCCTACGCATGCTAGTGAAGAAAAATTTAAAGTCATGGGAAGAGTGCCTACCCCACGCAGAGTTCGCCTACAATGTGAGCCAAGCACTTCACGACATCAAGGAGTCTGTTCATGATCGTATATGGCTTCGAACCGTCCACGGCACTCGACATCCTCCCACTCCCTCTTCATGAGAGAACGAACATGGACTTCGACAAGCGCACCACCACCATGAAGAAGCTACATGAAGACACAAGAGCTACCATCCAAGAGCATGTACTTCGCCAAGCTTCCCGCCTCCATGCTAAGAAGAAGGAGACTTCATTTGGATACACTGGAACACCCCATTTTTCAGAACCACCATCTCATCCATGAGCAGGCTCCGTAAGATCCCATAGAGTAGAAATGGAATAAGTCATGTGACATGATCTAGTATTACAGTTACCCTTTTTTATTTATAGTATGGAAATGCATTCATTTTCTTTGCATCGATTGTGATCCGCAATACTATCGGAGTAAAAAAAGGGATCTAAGGAAGAATGTAGGCTAAACTTTTTGATTAGCCCACCACGCATCCACGCACGCGTGGGCTGCCTGATGGGTGGGCTCCACCCGTCAGCGTCTATTCAAACGCGAAGCGGTACTGGTGAATATGAGACGCAGGATTAGATCAAGATCTAACGGCTCGGGTTCGTCGTTGTCGACGGCGAGAAGAACTCACTGGCGCGGCGAGGCTAGTGGGTCGGAGGGCTCACCGTGGCTCCGGCGGTGGTTGGCAGTGTGCGCGAGGAAGTGGTCGTCGACGGCGAAGCTCCAGGTACCGGCGGCAGCTCCGGGGACGGCTCCAATCGACGGCGGCGAGCTACGGTATTGGCGTCCTCCGGCGGTGAAATTGGCGAGCTCCGATGGTGAATCGAGAAGGGGAAGTGGTCGAGGAGATCGAGGGAAGAGTGGGGATGGTGCTGGTGTGCAGAGATCATCGAGGGGAGGCCTTCTTTTATAGGCGCGGAGGTGTGCCGTGGTGCTGCGGCCAAGTCGACAATGGCGTCGGCTCTCCGGCGAGCTATCGAGCTAGGCGAGGGCGGGGCACTATGCTGCGTATCCAGGCGATCCTCTGGGCGGCGACGGCTAGGTTAGGCGGTGCCTAATTCGGTCGGGAGGTCGCGAGGTTTGGCGCGCCCGAGGCGGGGTTTGGTCGTCGTCTCCGGCAACGACGGGCGCGGGTCGGCGTCGAGCGCATGTCTGGCGGGTTCCTGGTGCGGCGAGGATGCTCAACGTGCAGAGAGGGGGGCCAGGGGTTGCGCAGCTCGTCGAGGCGGCGCGTGGCCGTGCGTGCCCGTGGGCGTGCCCACGCCGTGATCGGCATGGCCCTGGCCGTTGTGGGCGCGACGCGTGCCACCTCTATGGCCATCCTCTCCGGCAATGGCGGCCACCAGGGTGCTCAGGGGACCAAGTAGGATCAAGGGGACAAGGTGGCAGGGTGTGGAGGTGAGAGGAGAGAGGGGAGTGGCATGCATGTTGCTCATGGCCGGCATGGCCATGGCTTAGCCATGTGTGGCCCTTCCTCTAGGGTTGCTATGCCCTGGTGTGAGCGAGAGGGAACCAGGGGACCAATAGGGCACAATGGTTTGAGTAGGGTTGGCCAACACTATTGCAAATAGTGATTTGGGGATTTGGGTAGATTTGCATTTCAAGTTTCTGTCCAATTTTCTTTACGCAATTAAATTTGAAAATTGTGAGAGAGATGAAATGGACTTGCTTCACATCACCAGAGACACATAATGGTGGTGGTGGAATTTAAAAATAAAAAGAAATGCAAAATTTGCAAAGTGGGGTGATGTTGAAGTTGCTAAAAAGTCCCAACTTTGCTTGAGCATAGTTTTTGATCCAAGATGAATTTGTACTGGTGGTCTTTACAAAAGTTGTTCACCTTGATGTGTACTTGGATGTGGTGCAAAGAGTTTGATTTGTTTGGTTTGAAAATCTCCAAATACAGAGGCTCAAAGTAGTGATCAGACTGAAAATGGCAGATTTGACCATTAGTGCATGTGATCACAATTTGAGTTCAAATTTGATTTGATTTGAGTTTTTTTGATTCCAAAATTGTTATTAAGTGTTTAGTAACATAATACAACTAATGGTGAAAGCCAAATTGGTCTAGGTTAAAGATTTGCAAAAATGGCATAAACCATATGTGAGGGTTTTAGGGTTTCTCCATTTTATTTTCTTTCTTTTCTTTTATTTGATTTGTGATCTTCTCATGATCAATTTAGGGTTTTAGGGTGTATTACATAAGCACATAAACAATCATCATGGCATTTCACACAATAATGCACAAGTCCTATGCATAACACTATATGCAAAATAAAAGTTTTTGTTGGTTCCAAATTTTGGGTAATTGGAATTCATCTTCTTCATTGATTTGAAATTTGGAATGTTACAAACCCTTCCCCCTTACAAAAGATCTCGTACCGAGATCTTAAAGAAAATTAGGTAGTAAAGAAATCTGGGTATTCCTTCCTCATGTAGTCTTCTCGTTCCCAAGTGGCTTCGTCTTCGGTATGGTTGCTGCATTGTATCTTCAGGAACTTGATACTCCTGGTACGGGTGGTTCTGGAAGCTTCTTCCAGGGTGCGAATTGGCACTTCGTGATATGTCAAGTCCTTGTTGATATCCACCGATCTGTGATCGATATTCTTGAAAACCTCTGTCTTCTCGGGCACTTCTAGACACTTCCGGCGTAGTGAGATGTGAAACACATCGTGCACGGCTGACATTTCTTCTGGCAACTCCAGTTGATAAGATACTTCTCCTCGGCGGCTCAGAACTTTGAAGGGTCCAACATATCGGGGTGCAAGCTTTCCTTTCAGCTGGAATCTTTGCATTCCTTTCAGAGGGGATACTCTGAGATAGACAAAATCTCCGATCTCGAAGGTCATCTCTCGGCGTCTCTTGTCGGCGTAGCTCTTCTGTCTTGATTGCACCGTCTTGAGGTACTCGCAGATCTTGTGTACTTTCTCTTCAGCCTCTCGAAGAACATCTGGTCTAAAGACTTTGCTCTCTCCAACTTCCGACCAATTCAGAGGGGTACGGCACTTCCTTCCGTATAGGGCTTCAAAGGGGGCCATCTGTAAGCTGGCTTGGTAGCTGTTGTTGTATGAGAATTCTGCGTAAGGCAGGCAGTCTTCCCACTTAGATCCATATTCCAGTACACATGCTCTCAACATGTCTTCAAGTATTTGGTTGACGCTTTCCGTCTGTCCATGGGTCTGCGGGTGATAGGCGGTGCTGAAATTCAGCCGGGTTCCTAGTCCTTCATGCACTTTCTGCCAGAATCTTGAGGTGAATTGGGATCCTCTATCTGACACAATCGACTTCGGGGTTCCGTGCAGGGCGACTATTCTGGAGATGTATAACTCAGCTAACTTGGCGCCTTGGTATGTGGTCTTGACGGGGATGAAATGGGCTACCTTGGTTAATCTATCGACAACTACCCAGATTGAATCATTTCCTTTGCTGGATTTGGGCAAACCGGTGATAAAATCCATTCCTACCGAATCCCACTTCCATTCTGGAATCTGCAGTGGCTGCAGCAATCCCGCGGGTCGCTGATGTTCCGCCTTGACTCGCTGGCAGATATCACACTTGGCGATGTAGCTTCCAATTTCTCTCTTCATTCCATGCCACCAGAGTTGTTCCTTCAAGTCTTGATACATCTTGGTACCTCTGGGGTGAATTGAGTAAAGGGTGTCATGGGCTTCTTTCAGGATGACTTGCTTCAACTCTGAGTCTGATGGTACACAAAGGCATCCTTTATACCAAAGAACTCCGGCTTCATCTACGGTAAATCCCGGTGCTTTCCCTGCGGCTATTTGGCTCTTGATTCCGTTGATACTAGCATTTCCCTTCTGGGCTTCTTTGATCTGGCTAATCAAGGTGGGTTGAAGCTCTATGCTGGCTAAGAATCCTTCACTAATTAGCTCCAGTCTAAACTGTTCAAACTCTTGAAACAGGTTGGGTTGCTCGATTGCGATCATGGAGTTCAACTGACACGGCAGTCTACTCAGGGCATCCGCTACCACATTGGCCTTGCCGGGGTGGTAGTGAATTTCCATGTCGTAATCCTTGATCAATTCTATCAATCTGCGCTGCCTCATGTTCAGCTCCTTCTGGGTGAAGATATACTTCAGGCTCTTGTGATCCGAATAGATCTCGCATCGATTACCCATGAGGTAATGACGCCAAACCTTCAAGGCTAAGACTACGGCTGCAAGGTCTAAGTCATGGGTTGGGTAATTCTGCTCATGTTGCTTCAGTTGTCTCAACAGATATGATATCACTTTGCCTTCTTGCATAAGCACACATCCAAGACCAATCTTGGAGGCGTCGAAATAGACGTCAAAGGGCTTGGTGATGTCCGGCATTATCAGAATTGGGGCTGAGGTCAATCTACTCTTGAGTTGTTGGAAACTTTCTTCACATTTATCAGTCCATTCGAACTTCTTGTCCTTCTTCAACAGTTGGGTCATTGGTCTAGCGATGCTTGAAAAGCCTTCTACAAATCTGCGGTAATATCCGGCTAATCCAAGAAAAGCGCGGACCTCGGTCTGAGTGGTTGGGGCTTGCCATTCTGTAACAATTTTGATCTTGGCGGGATCTACGGCAATTCCTCCTGCAGACAAGATATGTCCTAGGAATCCTACTTCCTTCAACCATAACTCACATTTGCTGAACTTGGCATACAAATTGTGCTGTCTAAGGGTTTCTAGGATGATTTCCAAATGTTGCTCATGTTCTTCTTCGGATTTGGAGTAGATAAGAATGTCATCGATGAAGACAACGACAAACTTATCCAAAAAGTTCATGAAGATCTTATTCATGAGGTTCATGAAATAAGCTGGGGCATTGGTTAATCCAAACGACATGACGTTGTACTCATACAACCCATATCTGGTAGTAAAGGCAGTTTTTGGAATATCAGTGGCACGTATCTTCAACTGATGATAACCAGTCCTAAGATCAATCTTAGAAAACACTTTGGCACCGGTCAACTGATCGAACAGGTCTTCTATCTTGGGTAGGGGGTACTTGTTCTTGATGGTGACATCATTAAGCTTATGATAATCCGTACATAAACGAGTGGCGCCATCCTTCTTGTCCACAAACAAAACTGGTGATCTCCAGGGGGAGGCACTAGGTTGAATCAAACCTTTGGCTAACATATCATCAAATTGCTTCTTCAGCTCCACTAGCTCTGTTGGGTTCATACTATAGGCTCCGGGCTATCGGTCCAGTTCCGGGGATTAACTCGATGATAAACTCGATATCCCGATCAGGGGGCATACCGGGTAGATCATCCGGAAACACATCAGGGTATTGACAAACGACCCTAATCTGATCCAGAGTTGGCTTGGCTACACTTTGGTTCCAGGTAAATTTTCTGGGCAGTCTTTCAGATACATGCTCTACTAGGATACCAGTGCTACAAGTCATGGTGATGGCTTTCTTAGCACAGTCAATCAATCCATGGTGTTTTGACATCCAGTCCATTCCTAGTACGACTTCCAAACCTTTGGTTCCCAGAACAATCAGATTGGCATAAAAATATATTTCATGGATTCTGATGGGTACATCTTTGCAAAATTTTCTAGCTTTGGTGGTTGACCCAGGTATTTGAACTATCATAACATGCTTCAAACTGATGGGTTGGATTTTACTTGTGCATGGAAAGTCTTCAGTGACAAATGAATGCGATGCTCCAGAATTAAACAACACTCTGGCAGGTACTGAGTTAACAGAAAACATACCCAGTACAACATCTGGTGCTTCTTGGGCTTCTTCTGCGTTCATGTGGAAGAGACGGCCGTTGCTGTTATTGGGGTTGTTGGGGGCGAACTTTCTGCCGGTGGAGACGCCGCGTTGCTTCTGAGCAGGTGCAGCGGTGTTGGCGGCATTCTTGGCTAACCTCTTGGGGCACTCGTTGGAGTAGTGTCCCACCACTCTACACTCATAACAAGTGATGGTGGCCTTGTCCTTGGTGGCGACGGGGATAGAGTTGCTCCCAGTCCTCGGAGCAGTGTTGGTGTTGTTGTTGCTGTTGGGGGCTCTGGGCGAAGCGCGGTTGAAGTTGTTGTTGTTGTTGTAGTTGTTGTTGTTGTGGTGGCCTCCTGGCCTGGGGTTTCCCCCACTCCGGTTCTGATAACCCGGATGTGAAGTCTGCATCTGGGGCTTGTTGTTTCTTAGGGCGAAACCTCCGCTTGAGCGGAGGCGATACTTCAGAGCATTGTTGGGCCCACTCTGGTGCATCATGCGGCGTTTGCGGTTCTCGTTGGCTTGGTTGAGCTTGCCCTCCATCTGGATGGCGGATTCCACCAAGGCTTCAAGGTCGGCAAAGGGCATGTTGACTAGCACAGTCTGCATCTCGTCATGCAGTCCGTTTAGGAATCTCCCCTGCCTCTTCTCGGTGGTGTCGGTCTCGTCGGGGGCGTACCTTGACAGTGTAAGGAACCTGTCGCGGTATTCAACCACCGTCATCCGTCCTTGCTTGAGTTCTTGATACGTCTCCAACGTATCAATAATTTCTTATGTTCCATGCCACATTATTGATGATATCTACATGTTTTATGCACACTTTATGTCATATTCGTGCATTTTCTGGAACTAACCTATTAACAAGATGCCGAAGTGCCGATTCTTTGTTTTCTGCTGTTTTTGGTTTCATAAATCCTAGTAAAGAAATATTCTCGGAATTGGACGAAATCAACGCCCAGGGTCCTATTTTGCCACGAAGCTTCCAGAAGACCGAAGAGTCAACGAAGTGGGGCCACGAGGTGGCCAGGAGGGCAGGCGACGCGGCCCCACCCTTGGCCGCGCCGACCTGTCTTCTGGGCCCCTCGCGACGCCCCCTGACCTACCCTTCCGCCTACAAATAGCCTTCGTCGCGAAACCCCCAGTATCGAGAGCCACGATACGGAAAACCTCCAGAGACGCCGCCGCCGCCAATCCCATCTCGGGGGATTCAGGAGATCGCCTCCGGCACCCTGCCGGAGAGGGGAATCATCTCCCGGAGGACTCTACGCCGCCATGGTCGCCTCCGGAGTGATGTGTGAGTAGTCTACCCCTGGACTATGGGTCCATAGCAGTAGCTAGATGGTTGTCTTCTCCTCATTGTGCTTAATTGTCGGGTCTTGTGAGCTGCCCAACATGATCAAGATCATCTATCTGTAATTCTATATGTTGTGTTTGTTGGGATCCGATGAATAGAGAATACCATGTTATGTTGATTATCAATTTATATCTATGTGTTGTTTATGATCTTGCATGCTCTCCGTTATTAGTAGATGCTCTGGCCAAGTTGATGCTAGTAACTCCAAGAGGGAGTATTTATGCTCGATAGTGGGTTCATGTCTCCGTGAATCTGGAGGAGTGAGAGAAACCTCTAAGATTATGGATGTGCTGTTGCCACTAGGGATAAAACATTGATGCTATGTCCGAGGATGTAGTTATTGATTACATTACGCGCAATACTTAATGCAATTGTCTGTTGTTAGCAACTTAATACTGGAGGGGGTTCGTATGATAACCTGAAGGTGGACTTTTTAGGCATAGATGCATGCTGGATAGCGGTCTATGTACTTTGTCGTAATGCCCAATTAAATCTCACTATACTCATCATAATATGTATGTGCATGGTCATGCCCTCTTTATTTGTCAATTCCCAACTGTAATTTGTTCACCCAACATGCTGTTTATCTTATGGGAGAGAACCTCTAGTGAACTGTGGACCCCGGTCCAATTCTCTTTACTGAAATACAATCTACTGCAATACTTGTTCTACTGTTTTCTGCAAACAATCATCATCCACACTATACATCTAATCCTTTGTTACAGCAAGCCGGTGAGATTGACAACCTCGCTGTTTCGTTGGGGCAAAGTACTTGGTTTGTGTTGTGCAGGTTCCACGTTGGCGACGGAATCTCTGGTGTTGCGCCGCACTACATCTCGCCGCCATCAACCTTCAACGTGCTTCTTGACTCCTACTGGTTCGATAAACCTTGGTTTCTAACTGAGGGAAACTTACTGCTGTACGCATCACACCTTCCACTTGGGGTTCCCAACGGTCGCGTGCTGTACGCGTGTCAAGCTAAATTTCTGGCGCCGTTGCCGAGGAGATCAAGACACGCTGCAAGGGGAGTCTCCACATCGCAATCTCTTTACTTTGTTTTTTGTCTTGCTTAGTTTTATTTACTACTTTGTTTGCTGCACTAAATCAAAATACAAAAAAATTAGTTGCTAGTTTTACTTTATTTGCTATCTTGCTTGCTATATCAAAAACACAAAAAAATTAGTTACTTGCATTTACTTTACTTATTTCATTATGTTTCCTTTTAATTTTACCGTAAAAGACATGCCGGTAGGACGCGGGTCTATAATTGGGAGAAATAATATAGAAGAATTTTTCAACCATGTTAGTACCGTTGATGATTTTGAAGATAGACACTTGGTAGACCTTGCTCCGACTTATGAAATTACCGCTGCTGCTTTAGTTCGTATGATGGAAACTAAATTTGTTAATCTCAATCCTATAATCAAATACATGTTTCTTACACTCGGTGATATGGAAGAAGGGGAAAAGAAAGATTTTGTTTTAGAAACCCTTCTTAGAGAATTTGGTGGTATAGCAAGAGAGGCTAGAAAGGTCTTTGCTAAATATAATATGCTTGGTTCTTATACCAATTTTGTTAGTCTCCTTGAAAAAATGGACATGGAGAGAATAAGGTATACTAATAATATTAATGATGGTGGGGAGATCAAAGCACCAATACCATGCAAGCTCCTAGCGATGAATGATGCACTAGAAAATAACTATGCTTGGCTTGTTCCTGAAAATTTGTTTGATGAGAGTAGCAAGCCCAAGACTAATGAAAAGGGAGACGCTAAAACTTATGTATCCAATATACTATGCATGGTTGAGAAAACTCCAAACCCCGCTGTAGATGCACCATCCTTCGATAACACTTGATATACACTTTCTGCGCCTAGCTGAAAGGCGTTAAAGAAAAGCGCTTATGGGAGACAACCCATGTTTTTACTACAGTACCTTTGTTTTTATTTTGAGTCTTGGAAGTTGTTTACTACTGTAGCAACCTCTCCTTATCTTAGTTTTGAGTTTTGTTGTGCCAAGTAAAGTCGTTGATAGCAAGGTTCATACTAGATTTGGATTACTGCGCAGAAACAGATTTCTTTGCTGTCACGAATCTGGGAAGAATTCTCTGTAGGTAACTCAGAAAATTATGCCAATTTACGTGAGTGATCCTCAGATATGTACGCAACTTTCATTAAATTTGAGCATTTTCATTTGAGCAAGTCTGGTGCCTCAATAAAATTCGTCAATACGAACTGTTCTGTTTTGACAGATTCTGCCTTTTATTTCGCATTGCCTGTTTTGTTATGTTCGATGGATATTTCGATTCCATTGACTTTCAGTAGCTTTGTGCAATGTCCAGAAGTGTTAAGAATGATTATGTCACCTCTGAACATGTATATTTTGATTGTGCACTAACCCTCTAATGAGTTGTTTTGAGTTTGGTGTGGAGGAAGTTTTCAAGGATCAAGAGAGGGAGATGATACAACATGATCAAGGAGAGTGAAAGCTCTAAGCTTGGGGATGCCCCGGTGGTTCACCCCTGCATATATCAAGAAGACTCAAGCGTCTAAGCTTGGGGATGCCCAAGGCATCCCCTTCTTCATCGACAACATTATCAGGTTCCTCCCCTGAAACTATATTTTTATTCCATCACATCTTATGTGCTTTGCTTGGAGCGTCGGTTTGTTTTTTTTTGTTTTGTTTGAATAAAATGGATCCTAGCATTCTTTGTGTGGGAGAGAGACACGCTCCGCTGTAGCATATGGACAAATATGTCCTTAGGCTTTACTCATAATATTCATGGCGAAGTTTCTTCTTCGTTAATTTGTTATATGGTTGGAATTGGAAAATGATACATGTAGTAATTGCTATAATGTCTTGGATAATGTGATACTTGGCAATTGTTGTGCTCATGTTTAAGCTCTTGCATCATATACTTTGCACCCATTAATGAAGAAATACATAGAGCATGCTAAAATTTGGTTTGCATAATTGGTCTCTCTAAGGTCTAGATAATTTCTAGTATTGAGTTTGAACAACAAGGAAGACGGTGTAGAGTCTTATAATGTTTACAATATATCTTTTATGTGAGTTTTGCTGCACCGCTTCATCCTTATGTTTGTTTCAAATAGCCTTGCTAGCCTAAACCTTGTATCGAGAGGGAATACTTCTCATGCATCCAAATACTTGAGCCAACCACTATGCCATTTGTGTCCACCATACCTACCTACTACATGGTATTTCTCCGCCATTCCAAAGTAAATTGCTTGAGTGCTACCTTTAAATTTCTATCCTCTACCTTTACAATATATAGCTCATGGGACAAATAGCCTAAAAACTATTGTGGTATTGAATATGTACTTATGCACTTTATCTCTTATTAAGTTGCTTGTTGTGCGATAACCATGTTCCTGGGGACGCCATCAACTACTCTTTGTTGAATATCATGTGAGTTGCTATGCATGTTCGTCTTGTCTAAAGTAAGGGAGATTTACCACCTTTATGGTTAGAGCATGCATAATGTTAGAGAAGAACATTGGGCCGCTAACTAAAGCCATGATCCATGGTGGAAGTTTCAGTTTTGGACAAATATCCTCAATCTCATATGAGAAAATTAATAATTGTTGAATACTTATGCATAAAAGAGGAGTCCATTATCTGTTGTCTATGTTGTCCCGGTATGGATGTCTAAGTTGAGAATAATCAATAGCGAGAAATCCAATGCGAGCTTTCTCCTTAGACCTTTGTACAGGCGGCATGGAGGTACCCCTTTGTGACACTTGGTTAAAACATATGCATTGCGATAATCCCGGTAATCCAAGCTAATTAGGACAAGGTGCGGGCACTATTAGTATACTATGCATGAGGCTTGCAACTTGTAAGATATAATTTACATGATACATATGCTTTATTACTACCGTTGACAAAATTGTTTCTTGTTTTCAAAATCAAAGCTCTAGCACAAATATAGCAATCGATGCTTTCCTCTTTGAAGGACCTTTCTTTTACTTTTATTGTTGAGTCAGTTCACCTATCTCTCTCCACCTCAAGAAGCAAACACTTGTGTGAACTGTGCATTGATTCCTACATACTTGCATATTGCACTTGTTATATTACTTTACATTGACAAATATCCATGAGATATACACGTTATAAGTTGAAAGCAACCGCTGAAACTTCATCTTCCTTTGTGTTGTTTCAATATCTCTACTTTGAATTATTGCTTTATGAGTTAACTTTTATGCAAGACTTATTGATGCTTGTCTTGAAGTACTATTCATGAAAAGTCTTTGCTATATGATTCATTTGTTTACTCATGACATTTACATTGTTTTGATCGCTGCATTCATTACATATGCTTACAATAGTATGATCAAGGTTATGATGGCATGTCACTCCAGAAATTATCTTTATTATCATTTACCTGCTCGGGACGAGCAGAAACTAAGCTTGGGGATGCTGATACGTCTCCAACGTATCGATAATTTCTTATGTTCCATGCCACATTATTGATGATATCTACATGTTTTATGCACACTGTGGGGACCCCGGACTACCTGTCCGAAATACCCTGTTATGTATACAGTTCACGTTCCCATGATCAGTGTGCCGTGAACACATAACCGAACTGATATCAAATTACATCATCCTTTACAAAACGGAATAAGAAAATTACAATAAAGTCACATGACCCATCTTTACAAGATAGCCTCGAAGGGCCTAATCTAATCATCAGAGTAGCAGAATCACTTCAGCAACGTAGAGCCCAAGTCATCTGCCTTAACCCTACAGGCAACTGACTGGGAAGACGTTCCTAGCTCGCATAGACGTTGTCAACTCCTTCGTCATCTGTCGAAGTCCTCCAGGTCTGGCCAAGTAAATAGCCAGGGACAAAGCCGTGAGTACATTTGAATTGTACTCGCAAACCATCAAGAAGGTGATAACAATTCTAACTAAAGAAGACAAGAGAGGAAGAATAGTTTCTCTGGTGGATATAGCATGTGAAAGAGAATCAGTTTCTCTTGTGGATATAGCATGTGAAAGAGAATCAGTTTCTCTTGTGGATATAGCATCCCACATCATAGTTGAAGGGGACACTAAGAAAGTCCTATGACATCTCTATATCTTTGTTAAAGCAGAGTTCCTCTACATGAAACACTAGGAAGGGTCACCCTCTTTTGCTTCATTTTCCTCGACCATCTCCACATGGTCAGCACACCATCTTTCCCGTACCCTTCCGGTACTTCCAACACACATTTCCTTTGGAAATCATTTTCAAAACCAAAACTCGACACAGCTCTATAACGGCCATCCCAACCGTCCATGACCGCGGACGCGGCTATTCGAATAGTTTTGACTCTGCAGAGTTTGCACACTTTCACCACAACTATCCGGATACCTATCGTGTGGGCATCATCCCCGCATAACGACATATGCCACGACGGATACCCGGACATAACCTTTCGCCCATTCGACTTAACACGAGGTCCTACCCTATGGAGTATGTACCTCCCCGGCACCGTGGCAGCTCACCTCCTCTAGAGCATGGCTCCACCGCCAAGCCAGGAGACCCATAGTGTCTTCCGGACGGGTCAGCCCCGAAGGCCTCCCGTTATACTATTGTCCCAACCATGACAACCCGGACTCGGGGGTAACCGTACCCTTGTATAGTTGTGCGGTGCCTCATGCTAAGAAGAACAAACGTCAAGTTAAGCCCCGTGCCCACGTTGGAGTAGCTATGGTTGCGCTGTTTAGTTGTTCCGGGCGAATACAAAGAACCATGTGTCGTTTTTCTCAAAAACCCAAGTCACACACACCTTCCTCTTTCCAACCATCTTTGTCAAGATCCTTTCCTTTCATAAACCATACGCTTGGGTAAGATTGCCTCACCCAAGGTTTTCATAAACATTTACAACAAGGTAAACCTTGAGGGGTTCCCAATCTAAAGTTTCATGAGTTGAACTAATACAACACTATAGCCGAGATGAGGGTCATCACGCCATTGAGGGTATGAAAAAGAGGTATTGGAGTGGATCATACTTGCTTGAGCTAAGCATGTATTATGACGACACAAGAGGAAATATACTTTCAGATTTGTGGTGCTATCTAACCCAATCAATAGATAGATAGGGATGAGAATTGACCAACACCAACACCATTAAGGGAAAACAGGCATACTCATCACAATTTGAGAATACACCAAAAACATGGTATTGATACATCTACACTAGAAGGGGGTGTAGTATGAATCTTGTCCCGAGGTGGAACATATTCAAGCTAAATATAGAAAGCAAGTTGGATAGCAATGGCCATGATACCATACACCCAACCAATTACCAAGACCTTGACAAGATAAAACTACTAGAGGTACCATGCTTGCATCCAAGCATAGATGACAACAATATGGAGATCATCACACATAGAACCAAGATGCTATTGATAGCACAAGATGACATCCAAAGAGACATCATATCAGAGATCAAAAGATGGCTTGCCTTGGCTTATTTGTCCCTGGACTTCTTCAACTTCATCAATATAAGAATCCCGTCAATATAAATAAAATCCTTGTCCGAACCACTTCTTCTTCTCCGGAATCGTTCGCATCTATCGTCGGAAAATATAAAAGGAACACAATCAATCACATTGCACCAATCATAACAAGCATGCAACATTCAACAATCAACAAGCAATAGCTAACCACCTTACTACGGGCTAACATACAAAGAACTTATAGATACTACAAAGCAACTAAAAGAGAACCCATTTTATTTACCTAGTAAAGGTATGAGAGTATCATAACTTAGCAATTGCCTCTCTCGGTATCACCATGGCACAACTAAGTATCCCCTGGTAGATAACATCATAAAGAGGACAAGTGCATTAGTTGGGCATTACAAACATTCATATTATTTTTTTGAAACATTTTTGGAAAAGCGGGAAATCATTCTCTCTATTTTGTAAAGCTTACACAACACTACACAAGAATAGGAAGTAAATGATATGCCACACCATTTGAAGACTTAAGCCAAACAATAGAACTAAGGTTAAGTTGCAGAGGTTTTGTTTTGCAAGAATAAAACATTGGTTGACCAATTTTTAAATAAAAGAGTGGGCAAAGGTTTAAAAATAAACCAAAGAGTTTTGGTTCAACAATCCATGTCACACATACACATTAGTAACAGTAAGAAATATGCATGAATAGAGACTAACACTATTTTTCCTAGATGGCCAGTACTAATACAAGACTAACCCAATTGGATTCACTCAAAAATATTAAACCTACAAATTTAGGAATTTGTTTGAATCTGGCTGTACAGAAAACAAGATCTGTAAGCCATAAATCGTAGAAAAATCCTAAAAATATGAGACCACTGGCATTTGAAAGATATTTAAACAGAGATGCATACACAATTGGATTTGGGTTCAAATTGTTTCTGAAACTCTCACAAATGGATTGACAAGGTTACTGCATGTTTGTACCATTTGCTTTCTCTCTGGAGTTACAGAACAGATAAAGGTGTGAAACTTGTTTGAGAAGATTAAAAAAACATTCAGTAATCCTACATAATTGGAATCACTTAATTAGGTTCAAAAATGGATTTTTGGTGATTTAAAAGCTAACAGCCAAGTCTGCAGAACACACATAACAAGTTTAATTCACCCAAAATTTTACATAACTCATAAAAATATGAGGTCAGGTGCATCTGAAAGGTATTGAAAAGCTGGTTCTTACCCAGTTTGTTTCATTCAAAAATTCATTCCCAAGCTCCTGATTTAATTCGACCAAGTCAGATCTGACCAGATCTTGATCTGTGAACCATTTCAGTTTCAGGAGGTCAATCGAAGTGAAACCACCGCCAAAATGAAGGTATTGAAGAGGGCTTTCACCCACAGTTGAGTTTGCTCAAAAAGGTTTTGTAAAACGGAACAAATCTAACAAACAGTGAATCTGCATGTTTACAGAACTTTATTTACCGAGGAAAATATGTAACGAATTTGAGGGTGAAACCAACGCCAAGTTGTAGATCTTTTCCGTATCTATCTGCGGAACTTTGAATCACTCGATTTGGATCTGCGCATGAGATTTGGTGGATTTTACAAGTTCGTACCAGAATCTGAAACAGCAAGATAGCAGAAATTACTGCAAGGATTTGGACGAACTTTGCTCAAGAACTTCAGATCTGAGGATAGCTCAAGCTTCTCCATGCTTGGACCAACATGCACCTGCATCAAGATCCAATCTTAGCAATGGAAGAAGAGGAAGAGGAGAGAAAACCATCTAGGGTTGGGGAGAAGAAGGAGAGGGAGGCTCTCGTGGTGAGGAGGAGCTTGAGGGAGGAGGGAGCTTCATCTTGGAGTGCCTTCCATGGCCATGGCCGGCCATGGAAGCTTGGGGGAGCAATATTTCGTGGGAGAAGGAGGGGAGGGAGTGGGTAAGGCAGGGGAATGAGTGGAGAGTGGAGAAAAATGAGAAGAAAAAGAGGAAGGGGTGGCCGGCCAAGTGCTTTTATAGAGGGAGAGAGTGGTGGCTGCCTCCTTTTTGATTGGCTAGGATGGGTGGCTGCCCATTTATTGATTGGGGTAGTTGGGAGGCAAGGCTTGTGGAGGAAGGAAAAGAAGAGGGAGGGCTGGCCGAAAATCTTGCCATGGCCGGCTCCTTCATGTGTCACTCAAAAATGAACAGAGAGAGAGAGATGCACAACATCCATGTGAATAGATCAAGGCATGATGTTGAGGAGGTAATGTCAATGAGTGATTTTGATGATGATAAGAATATGAGTAGGTACATATAGATAAAAAGAAGTATGAAGGTGACATGTGCCATGAGAATAATCTCCACCACTTGGGTTGAGACCAACTTATGATGAAGATAGTTCCCAAGATATATTTGATGATTAGAGGTTTTTATTTGAATTCAATTTTGGAAGGATTGGGATTGACCACATGCAACAATGCATGTGAATGTCAAGGTAGATGGGATGGTGATGGTGGTTTAGACAATTATAGAGCAAGACTAAGAGACATGGTGAGTGAAGTAACCATGTACTCACAAGGATGAATATGGTGGCAGAAATCACCAATTCATGAGATCAAGGTGATGATGGAAAAGAATAGAGGATTGAGATGGGTATGATGAAATATAACTTGTTCTTCAAATAAGAGGTCAATTGGGAGTGATTTGAAAGTATCAAATGATCATCCATTTGATCAAGAATTGGAGGATGAGGGGGTACAATGTGGGAGATCAGAGAGGTTCACAACTAGGGACAATTGGGAATGAACTCAAGTGGAATGAAGTTTTGAAAGTGTTGAGATAAAACCAGTTGGAACATAGGGGTTCAAACTATTCTACTTACTTTCTCAAGTAAGGTAGAGTTTTTCTCAAATGTAAAATAAACAAGAGGAAAACAAGGAATGGTATAAGTACCATAGACAAGCCTTTTGTTAAAAAGAAAACAAAATAGCAAGTAATGTTTCAGAAATCAGTACTTGTTAGAAATGGGATGAAAAACAAAACCCATTTCAGTTCTTTGTTTTCTTTGAAGAAATATCTTGAAAAGATTTAGTAAAATTAGAAGTAGTTTTGTGATCAAAACTAGAGAAGGAAAAACAATAGGGTTTTTGAGAAAGAAAACTTAATTTAGGGAGAAGTGTTCTCAAGGGTAGATGGTGGCTACAAAATGTACCCATCATTCCCACTCTTAGTTTTGTGAAGATAAACTTGGATGAAAACAAAAACAAGAGGTAAAAGAGGAAGAAGTGATCTGGTGCTGGAACATGGGATAGGATACCAGATCAAGTTGAATATATGAGTTGCAAGGATTGACTGAGACATGCAGGACGTGGAGGTGGAAGAGGGTGTTGCATAGATGAGATCAATTGCCAAAGTCTGGACATTTTAAGCCTGTCGACACAGATGGTCGACATGGCCTCAAAACCAACAAGGATGAGTGGGTATAAGAGAGGGATGTAGCTAGGGGTAGACGATCCCAAGTTTTGAATTAAGGATGATTGAGCTATCTTGTACCACAAGGAGAAAAATCAAGATGGCACACTCATGTTGTCACCAGGAGAGAGGTTTGATGTAGTAAGAAGGAAAACAATTTTTCCTAAGTCACACATGTGTTTTATTAGGTGAGTTGTTTGACTGACCACTAGAGGTGTTGTTCTTCGAGGTAACTCAAGACAAAACTCAACAAGCAAAACAAGACAATACATCTACCAACAGATCAAAGCCATTCATCTTAACAGACAGATCAAGGCAATTCATCTTAATTAGTCTATAGAAAAAGTTTTTGTTCCCCCTAATTTTTGCACTAAGGTCAACAAAACATGGTTGCAAAAGTTGGGGTGTTACACACACTTTATGTCATATTCGTGCATTTTCTGGAACTAACCTATTAACAAGATGCCGAAGTGCCAGTTGCTGTTTTCTGCTGTTTTTGGTTTCAGAAATCCTAGAAAAGAAATATTCTCGGAATTGGACGAAATCAACGCCCAGGGTCCTATTTTGCCACGAAGCTTCCAGAAGACCGAAGAGTCAACGAAGTGGGGCCACGAGGTGGCCAGGAGGGCAGGCGGCGCGGCCCCACCCTTGGCCGCGCCGACCTGTCTCCTGGGCCCCTCGCGACGCCCCCTGACCTACCCTTCCGCCTACAAATAGCCTTCGTCGCGAAACCCCCAGTACCGAGAGCCACGATACGGAAAACCTTCCAGAGACGCCGCCGCCAATCCCATCTCGGGGGATTCAGGAGATCGCCTCCGGCACCCTGCCGGAGAGGGGAATCATCTCCCGGAGGACTCTACGCCGCCATGGTCGCCTCCGGAGTGATGTGTGAGTAGTCTACCCCTGGACTATGGGTCCATAGCAGTAGCTAGATGGTTGTCTTCTCCTCATTGTGCTTAATTGTCGGATCTTGTGAGCTGCCGAACATGATCAAGATCATCTATCTGTAATTCTATATGTTGTGTTTGTTGGGATCCGATGAATAGAGAATACCATGTTATGTTGATTATCAATTTATATCTATGTGTTGTTTATGATCTTGCATGCTCTCCGTTATTAGTAGATGCTCTGGCCAAGTTGATGCTAGTAACTCCAAGAGGGAGTATTTATGCTCGATAGTGGGTTCATGTCTCCGTGAATCTGGGGGAGTGAGAGAAACCTTTAAGATTATGGATGTGCTGTTGCCACTAGGGATAAAACATTGATGCTATGTCCGAGGATGTAGTTATTGATTACATTACGCGCAATACTTAATGCAATTGTCTGTTGTTAGCAACTTAATACTGGAGGGGGTTCGGATGATAACCTGAAGGTGGACTTTTTAGGCATAGATGCATGCTGGATAGCGGTCTATGTACTTTGTCGTAATGCCCAATTAAATCTCACTATACTCATCATAATATGTATGTGCATGGTCATGCCCTCTTTATTTGTCAATTGCCCAACTGTAATTTGTTCACCCAACATGCTGTTTATCTTATGGGAGAGACACCTCTAGTGAACTGTGGACCCCGGTCCAATTCTCTTTACTGAAATACAATCTACTGCAATACTTGTTCTACTGTTTTCTGCAAACAATCATCATCCACACTATACATCTAATCCTTTGTTACAGCAAGCCGGTGAGATTGACAACCTCGCTGTTTCGTTGGGGCAAAGTACTTGGTTTGTGTTGTGCAGGTTCCACGTTGGCGACGGAATCCCTGGTGTTGCGCCGCACTACATCTTGCCGCCATCAACCTTCAACGTGCTTCTTGACTCCTACTGGTTCGATAAACCTTGGTTTCTAACTGAGGGAAACTTACTGCTGTACGCATCACACCTTCCACTTGGGGTTCCCAACGGTCGCGTGCTGTACGCGTGTCAGTTCTCGGAACTCGTCCCTCATCTTCTTGATTAGACCCGGGGGCACGTGATACTTGCTAAACTTGAGCTTGAAATCTGCCCAAGTCATGACTTGTCCTGCGTTCATGGCACGGGTGCTGGTCCACCAGGCTCGGGCTGGTCCTGCAAGGTAATGGGTTGCAAACATGACCTTCTCGGCGGCTTCGGCTCCCGCTACTTCCAAGTTGTTCTACATGGTCTGGAGCCAGTCGTCGGCATCAAGGGGCTCTTCGGTCTTGCTACACACGGGAGGGTTGGTGTTCTGGAAGTTCTTGAGTTTTGATCGGGGGTGATCATGGTTTCCATGGCCTTGGTTGGCAAGGTGTTGCAGTGCAGCTATGTTGGCTTGGCGTTCAGCTCTGTCACTCTCCCTATGTTCCATCAGGTTTTGCAGCAGTTGCATCATGGCATCTTGATTTGCACCACGGGTTGGAGGGGCCATCTGAATATTGAGATAGATCATGAGATAAGAGGGAATTTTTCTATGGCTTATTTTGGGTAAGTTCAAAATTCTAAAACTTGAATTCTTTTGATGTTGAACACAAACACATATTCATTCATTCATTCAAACATCACACATTACAGTCTAACACACCCATGGTTTTAAGAACCATTTTCTCATGCTACGATACAACGGACGGGATACAACTCACACCTACATAAGTGATCAAGTGCAACTACTCCTCATCATCCACATCGATCGGGACGAAGTCGTCTGCTCCGGCCTCCAGGAACTCATAGTCTTCCTCTTCAGTGAACTCGTCTTCCTCAAAGTCATCGTCATCGCTCAGGAAGGCCCCTCCTCCCTGAAGGTCTTCCCCTTCATCTTCCTCCATCTCTCTCAGCTGGTCCTCTTGGGCCTTGACAGTGGCCTCCAAAGATGCTATCTTTGCGCGAAGACGCACAATACACTACAAGGGAAAAGCCTACTGCCGGCGCACCTAATTGGCTTATTGCCGGCGCACCGAAGCCCGCCGGTGCGAATGGGCCGGTGATAACTGCTCATTGCCGGCGCACCTGTCTGTTCGCCGGTGGTAAGATAGCTACTGCCGGCGCACCGGCCCTGATTCGCCGGCAACTACCATATTCCACTGGCGCACGTGTAGCTGCGCCGGCAGTAGGGATGCCAGCACTGGCGCGTGCTCTGTGCGCCGGCAGTAGGTTATGTAGGTGCTCCGGGAGTAGTAATCGATAATACAATTTTATAGCCTTTTTCCAGCGTATTACAACGCATATTTGCACATTTATACAACAGTTCATATTTATACAGCAGTACATGCAATATGAGAAGCACATAGAGAGCCAAGTTTCATTTCGGTATCAATACACAAATATGCAAGTCTCGTTTCGGAATGTGTTGATTCATACAACACATGTGCATATGCAACACCGAACGACGAAGTTTCACAAAGTTAGAAGTCTCGGTACATAGTCGTCACAAGTATCGTCATACACCTCACAATGTAGGTCCTAACCTAAACTACAATCACATAGAACATGACCAACATGGTCATGATGACCATCATCACGAAGGCCATGGTCTTCATCCGGTTCCTCCTCATGCCCCTCATCTCCCCCGCTAGATAACGGGCGTATCTTCCTTCTGCCTCCACCCTAGTGGGGTATCCCTTGTAGCTGTTGCCACTGAAACGGTGCACCTGTCTCTGACAGTCCTCCCAGTCGTCGTAGACTCCAGGAACCCTCCCCTTGTACACGACATATGTCGTCGGCATCTCCATTCACAAGACAAGTAAAACATTAGTACCAATGCAATGAACAAGTGCCAACTCAAATAAGAGACAAGTAGTATGAACTAAATAGCATGTGCCTCATACTTTGTTGGTCGAAATAAATAATAACATACAGGGATGGGGTCAGCGAGGCTAGGTAGGATGCACAATAGATTGATATTTGTGGCCATCACACCAAGCCTCACTGGCCCCACCCTGGAGTGTACAAGTGACCGAACATTTTAATCATCGGCCAATGCAATTAAGAAGTGCGAACTCAAATAAAAGACAAGTAGTACGAATTAAATAGCGTGCCTCATACTTTGTCGGTCGAAACAAATATTAACATCCAGGGATGGAGTCAGTGAGGCTAGGTAGGATGCACAATAGATTGATACTTGTGGCCGTCGCACCAAGGCTCACTGGCTCCACCCCCGAGTGTACGAGTGACCGAACATTCTAATCATCGGCGAACTCCAAATACGAGGCAAGTAGTGGTCGAGTAAATGCAAATAATTATTAAGCTATGTACGCCATAATCTTAAAATATATAGCAAAGTAAATGAAACTATAGTCACATGTTCACATGCACATTCATACAACTAAATAAAAGCAACTAGTCGATTCTATGGGAACATATAGCAATTATTACAATACGGAAGTTCAAGGACATATCGTTCAAGCTTTAGCAAGTGTTCCCGTCGTAGGATCAGGTTGTACGCCTAGGGGGGAATGGACGGCAGCCCTCAAGCGAGTTGAACAGCCTCTCATCACGCGACATCTCCAAGCGGAGTTCTATCTCATCATTAGGTGGTAGACCGTAGCCGTAGAAGAACTCGCCATACCTATTGTTGACATCCTGCAGGATTATCGTGCAAATGAACTGCTGGATGCGACCCCAGTTCTTTCTAATCTCTCTATCAGGGACATCCGCCATGTTTGCAAACCTGTTTCTGAGATTCTCTGGCAGCAACATGTCATCTGCGTACTTTATGTACTCCTGCATCTCAAGGATGGCGTACCACGCGTCCATCCCATTGTCGGGCGTCGACTGCCTGAGGCAGGGCAAGTTGGTTGTGTGGGTTAAGACCAAGCCTCCTCGGGATTTCCTCTCTACTTTGAGGGGGCCTGCCTTGTTGGCGAAGCCGGTGAGAGCATCATTGAGAAGGGCCTTGATGTGGGTGTAGTCTTTCTTGTGGTCCCTACCCGAGTTGAGATAGACTGCATGCGAGTGTTGCGGGTGCACGACGATGAGGGTGCAGAACTTGTCTCTGCGGAAAACACACGGATTAACCTTTGGAAATGCAAATGGAGATATAGGATAGAATGGTAATGGGGGACTTGCAAGTGATTACTTACTCGGGGAAGTAAGGGATGAGAATGGCGCCCTTTTTAATGTTTGCCAGCATGAAATCCTCGACCTGCTGGGTGGCAATCGCCCGATCCCCAGTGTTGCAGATGATGCTCTCCCGCATATAGAAGGGGTCCATTATCGCGATGGTCGGCGTCTCCTCCTTAGCAATCTGGGTAGACAAGCTAAGAGCAACTAGGCGAACCACACTAAAGTGGAGCGCTTGCATGCGATAGATGCTGAAGATGTCGTTGAATCGGATGAAGCACAAGTCCGCGGGGTACTTCTCGACGAAGTTCATGCCAGTTGGCACCTTCGCCACGAAGAGAGGGTAACCAGGATCTTTTGATTTGAGAAAAAGGTTCTCCACATGCACGACAGTCTCATGCAAGCTCCTCATATCCGGGGTGAGTTTCTTCACGACATGCTCCGGCAGCATCGGTTCACCCAAGTGATGCAGAGGTCGCCAATTGTTTGGCAACTTGTCAAGGAGTGGGACCTTGTCCTTGGATTTGGCCGCCGCCTTGTCTTGGGCGTCCTTCTTATTTTTCCTCTTCCTCTTCTTGGGTTGTACTACTGGATCCTCCATCGCCGTAGTGGCCGTAGCACGGAGTGTGTTTGGGCTCAGCATATTTTTGACGGCGGCGGTGGCGACCTCCTAATGATTTTCCTCCTCAGCCTTTTCTTGAGAATCGAACAGCTTCTTGGAGCACACATATTTCGAGGCCGGCGCATCCTCATGGACAACTTGTGAAGACGTAGGAATATCCCATTGGAAGTTCTCACGTTCGTATTCCTCGGCCTCTGGCGCAGCTGGCTGTTGTGGTGGGGCGCTGACCTCTGGCGCAGCTGGCCGTTCTGCTGGGGCAATGACCACCGGTGCCGCTGGCTGTCGTGGAGGGACGCTGACATGTGGCACCGCAAGGTGCTTGTCTTTGCTTGCCGTCGACCCCGAGTAGGTGTTGATCCGAATTAGGGTCTTCGGCCATAGCAGTACCCAACCCTTCAGTGAGGCCAGATTCAACAGGCTATCGTCATCGGCACCATGCGGTTGATTAGGAGGAAACAAATCCTCATAGCCCGGTAACGCCCGATCCACTTCAACCCGGTAAACGTCATCCGCCATATCTCGTGTGTGCCACTTCTTATCCAGGGGCCGAAGGATGGACCCCCTCGCGACGTCTTTGAGTTCGTCGTTTACTCTCATCAGGAAGGTGCATGGCGTTGAGAGCGCCTGCGTGAACATGTGTATGGCGTTAGAGAGAGGGCAAGGATGATGAAACTAATATATTAACTTGATGTACACATTAGTTAATTACCGTGAGGGCGTTGAGCTCGGCTAATGTCGATGGGCCGGCACATGCGGCGGCGGGCGTGCAAGTGACGGAGGGGCTGCTACCCGGCATGGACGGTGAATCCCTAGCACCAGCGACATTGCCGGCGGCCGGAGGAGTCTCCATTATAACATTGTCATTGCCGGCGGACGGCGGCGCCATCGAGTTGCTGCCGTCGAAGCTAACCACTTGCATTTTCGGGGGGGGGGGGCTTGTTTGCCACCCTCATACCATGCGTATAGAGCGTTGAAATCTGCTTGGACTGAAACGGCGACTTCAGCTTTGACTTCAGGTACGAGTGTAGCTTTGAGTTGCGGTACCAAACCAGCTTGGACTTGGGCTAGGATTGACTCCCTCATTTCCTCCGCCTCCCGCTGCTTCCTCTCATTGCGCGCATTTTTATCGGCCGCAGACGACAGGCCGTAGTGATCATCCTTGTGGCCTGTACCGGCGCCAGCCACACGGCCTCTATGCGGCCTTCTCGTAGGTGAATGCTCATTGACGATATTTAGCGCCCGTACGAGAGGCTTGTCCCATGCTACCCTGCCCATCGACGCCTGGGACGAGGAGCCTTCGTCACCTTGAGAAAGTCTTTGTCTTTCTTCTTCCTGCGGAAGAAACGTGAACCATTTAGAAATGTTGCTACTATTATATGAACGATACTTGATCTAATAAAACCGGTAAATTGTTTACCAGTTTTTTCTCCAACGACAGGACCTTCTGGTCGTTCGTGAACCAAATTATGTCGGTTACGACATTGGGGTCCGTGACAAGTTCCCCGGTTAGTTTCTTCTTATGGTACCGGGACATGATGAATCTTCTTTCAAGCGGGTCCTTGTACTTGAGCCAGGGGTTCTCAATGCCGGTCTATACATACGCCTCGTCCTCCTTCGCCCAATAGGGCTCCTTTCCCTCGTACCCACGGCTCCCAAGGTTGTGGTTGCCGATGTTAAGCTCCCGCATTTCCTTCCCCCACAACTTGCGATTCTTCGTCGCTTGTAGCTCTTCATTGGCCACAAAAGCATCAAAGTCTGCCTGGGAGACATGCGGAAAGGCAGAGTGGACCTCTTCGAAACCTTTGCCGTTAGCAATCATCTTCCGCACCATGTACTTATAGCTGCTGAGGTGTTTGGTGAACTTCAGGAGGGCTTGTGAGTTCACAATGTTCTTGGTTTCATGAGTGGAGGCGTAGTCGCCTAGGAACTTGTATCGTGAGTGCAACCTCGCAATGAGCTGGGCTCGCAAATGCGCTTTGTTCTCAGCTCGGAGATCCGTCTCGTTGAGATTGATGACCTCTCGGAGGATACATGCCAGTTGGTTGCCGTACCCCTTGGCAACATCCTTAGGCTCCACTGGCAAACCACTGGCGGGGTCCACCTCTTTGACTGTGTCTCTGCCGGTGGTGACCGTGTTTTGGCGCCTTGCCTTCCGCGGCCTCTTGGAACCACTTGTCCCGGTGGCAGTACTCCCGGCGGCGCCGCTAGGATCGTCGCCGCTTGTCTCGCCGCCACCCCCAGCGGCGCCGGTTGCCTCATCGCCGCTAGGCTCGTAGGTACTACCCCCGGCGGCGCCGCTTGCCTCGTTGCCGCTTGGCTCGTTGGCACTACCCCCAGCGGCATCCTCCATCTCATGGTCCTCGTCGCCGCCAACACCTGCGGCCTCGGCATCCTCCTCCGTCCTAAAGAAGTGCCTATTGTAGTGCTCCTCTAACTGTTCTTGAGACACCATGGTGGCTTGCACTAATAGAAGATGAAAAAGAGTTAGAATTCACGGAAAAATTCGGCATGACCTTTGCTAAAAATTGGTCAAGCCGAGTGCTAGAATTGCCGGAACGGAAATGAATCGACATTCCGGCACTCAATAGCAACTCAATCCCTGTATAACAATGCAAGCATCTTGACAACACATGTAAATATTTACAGACATGTAAATGTGTAACAGACATCAACTAAGCAATATTTACAAAATCTGAACATGTATACAGTATCTTCATTTTCATTTCTTTTCCAACCAGCAGCAAGAGAGCAGCAGCTTCATTTTCATTTTTACAGAATTTACAGATTATATATCTTGGCATTTACAGAATTTGTACAGAATTTACAGAATTGGAACTGCCGAGCAGATAACAAAAACAATCAGCTACTGCTTCTTTACCTACTGCAGAAAGTACATATTGGAACTGCCGAGCAGATAACAGAATACTTTACCAAACAAAACAATCAGCTATACATTTTTTTAACCAAGTGACAATGTTTACAAGCTGCTATCACAGATACCAAAATCATCTTTGGCTAGACAACAAAGATCGAAAGCACATTGCAAAGATCCGGATGGAGATTCTCACTCCATATTATGGTGGCTATCGCCATCGCTCGCTCGGGGAATATCCATCTGAACATGTATGGTGGCTACTGCTACTGCTACTGCTAGCTTCATTTTCATTTCCGTCTCAACCAGAAGCAAACCAGAAGCATAATGCAGCAGCAAACACAAATTTAAATTGAGAAGGAAACTTTCTTCATTGTTACTGCTACTGGAATATTCCAGTAAATTGAGAAGGAAACACAAATTTAAATTGAGAAGCAAACAATACTGCTACTGCTACTGGAATATTTCATTTTCATTTATCACAAATAGAACTTTCTACATTGTTAATCCAAGCAGAAATCCAAGGGATCATATTGAATTGCACTAATTCATTTTCTTTTATTTTTTCAAACAAGATAACAAATTCATTTTCTTTTATTTTTTCAAACCAGAGAACACTTATTCTTTTTATGAACTAAATGAACCTAGCTATTGCAAGTTTATATAGCAAAACCAGTTTAGCTACTGCAACTAAATCAATTTTCATTTTAGCTATTGCAAGTAAACCAATTTTCTCTACAATAGCATGGACCATTTTTTAAATGCAATTTGCTCATTTGCCAACTAGTAATTTGCAATTAATTTGCTCATTTAAACCAATAGTATCATGTATTATTCCACTAGTAGAACCCAACAACATGGATTCCTATTTTTTATTCCCCTCCAAGTCTCAATAAAGTCTCAATAAAACCAGCAGATTATCCAGGGCATCAAATTCATGAGTTATATCAGCGATGGAGCTTACAGCTAATTGCAAGTAATCATAGAATGCATGAGTTATATCAGCCATTCTTCTATGCACAAAAAGAACCAAAACCAGAGAACAATATCATGTTTATGATGGAGTAACAAATTTATTTAGTTATTCATCAAGATTATCCAGAAATTTTAGGCATCAAATTCAATTTGCTACAAATTCAATTTATATGTCCTATTAGCCAGGGCATCAAATTCATGAATTTAACCAGAAAATTCAATTTGCTACAAATTCAAGATTATCCAGCAATTTGTATGATTCATGAATTTAACCAGGGCATCAAATTCATGAATTTAACGAGGGCATCAAATTCAATTTGCTACATATGCATCAAATTTCATTTGGGCATCAACCAGTTCGTCGTGTGGCATCAAATTTCATTTGGGCAACCTAGCATCTACCAAGAATAGCACACCGTGGGAGTAGAGAGGGGATCGAAGAGGGAGGGGAAGAGGGAAGGGGAGAGGGAAGATTACCGTGGCTGGCGCGCGGGGCTGGCGGTGGGGGCTGGTGGAGGGGATGGTGTACGGTGGCGCCGACGTCCCCGGCCTGCTACGCGCGCTCCTGTCAGCAACTGCTCCTCTCGGCGACGGTGGCCCGCGTGCGATGCCTCCTCCTCTCGGCGATGGTGTCGACTGCTCCTCCTCTCGGCAGTGACGCCCTGCTCCTCCTCACGGCGGTGTTCTCCTCCTCTCGGTGGCTCGGCGGCCCGGGGATGGGTGCAGGGAGGCGGCGCGGTTAGCTAGGGTTCGCTGGTTTGGGAATGGGGAAGAAGGAGTCGCGCGTGCGGCTAAGTCCGTAGTATAGCCGGGCCCATCTTATTGCCGGCGCACCACCTGTTTGGTTCGCCGGGAACAACTATACCCCCGGCGAACCAAACAGGTGGTGCGCCGGCAATAAGATGGGTTCGGCTATACCTGGGACTTGTCCCCCTAGCCCTGGCAGGCCATTTCTTTATTTCTTTATTTCTTTTCACTTTCTTTTATGTTTCTTTTCTTTTCCCACAAATCCTATACTATTTTATTTCCTTATCTTTTCAAGATAATAACCAAGCAATATGAGTTAATTATGCATTACAAAAAAATATGAGTTATACATACACAAAATATTGACCAACACAATATTAATTAGTCATACATAAAATATTGGCCATGACCATATGAGTAGTTATGAATTACATAAAATATGAGTTATAGATTGCAAATAAAGTTTTACATCATCGATTGAGAAGAGTGTTTCACTTTCTTCTTGCTTTTCTTGCTCGTCGTTGAGTAATTTAGCCCCGTGTCGTGACTTCTTCTTTTGAAGGGTTGACCTGACCTCAGTAGCATGGTCCTGCTTCTTCTTGTGGTGTATGTTGTGTCTTCGTCCTCGGATTCTTCCATCATTGGGTCTTCGACTTGTCCTTCGAAGTCTTCCTCGTTGGCGACTCCATCCATTCCGACGATGGTCCTCTTGCCTCTCCTCACGATAACACGGCTAGGCCTGGATGGGTCGGTTATGAAGAAGCATTGGTGCACGTGTTCTGCCAGTACCCATGGCTGTTATCACCAGAATTTGACCGAGTCAGAGGTGGGCCGCGATCAAGATGGATTTAAAGAATATACATAGAAGAATTACGTGAGTCGGCCTGTTATGCTGAAGTTGGGCTAGATTGCCCATATATCTGTAATATAATAGATCGTATCTTAGATAGAGTTTTACCCGTGCACGGTTAGGTGCACGCCTAAATTAGAAAGTCCCCTGGACTATAAATATGTATCTAGGGTTTATGGAATAAACAACAACCAACGTTCAACCAAACAAATCAATCTCGGCGCATCGCCAACTCCTTCGTCTCGAGGGTTTCTACCGGTAAGCGACATGCTGCCTAGATCGCATCTTGCGATCTAGGCAGCACAAGCTCCACGTTGTTCATGCGTTGCTCGTACTGAAGCCTTGTTGATGGCGAGCAACGTAGTTATCATAGATGTGTTAGGGTTAGCATAGTTCTTCGTGTAACATGCTATCGTAGTGCAACCCTTGCATGTCTAGCCGCCCTTACACCTATCTTAGGTGTAGGGGCGGCACCCCGCTTGATCATTACTTAGTAGATCTGATCCGTTACGATTGCTCCTTGTTCTACAAGGATTAGTTTAATATCTGCAATAGTTAGGCCTTACAAAGGGGTGGAGGATCCAGCGGCACGTAGGGTGTCGTTCGCTAGCCCTAAACAGGATGTTCCGGGGATCAACCTCGTGTTGGTTTTTAGGCCTTGTTTAGGATCGGCTTACGATCACCGTGCGTGGCCGCGAGGCCCAACCGTGAGTAGGTTGATCCGATTATGCGGTGAAAACCCTAAATCGTCGTAGATCTCATTAGCTTTATCTTGATCAAGCAGGACCACCATATATTCGTGCACCCCGTACGAATCATGGCTGGATCGGCTCCTTGAGCCGATTCACAGGATAACCTGAGAGCCGATCGAGGCTCGTATTTAATGTTTACGTGTATGCCATGCAGGAAACTAAGCGAGGCATCCCCATCACCTTCCTGACCAGGTATAGGTCAGGTGGCACGCCCTTGCAATCAGCATCGGACGTGTGACCAGAAGGCTTTGCGGGCCGTCGCTCGGAGGGACCTCAGCCAGCCGCAGCTCTAGGTTGTTCCCGGCTCTACGGTGTTGCCCGTCGCTGCCCACCGGTGGGTTTCGGACGTCAACACATTCTGGCACGCCCGGTGGGACAAGCTTCTACATCAACCACATCGCCATCTACATCTGAGATGGTGGATGGCACGCCAGTCACATACGAGGATCTGACCGACGAGCTCAAGAAGAAGTATGACGAGATCAAAGTCATCCTCGAAGCCGACCTCATCGGCTCTTTCCACAGGACCCGTTCACATGGCATCAGGTGGAAGGGGTTCTCGCCTAACGGTGCACTAGATGGGATAGACCTCTCTGCCCCGTCGGAGGAACGCACCAGGTCCCTGCGGTAGGAGATCAACTACTTGGTGGCTCACTCGCTACACCGCCACTCTGAAAACCTGGTAAACACGTTGGAGCGTGTCGCTAGTCGCGTGATCCAGGAGATCATGAGGCACCAGTACTCGCCGTCAGGACCAGCTCTCGGGACACATCAAGGAGAGTTGCCACTCCAGTCCCGTCCACCGCTGCCATTTGCGTTGGCAGCACCAGAGGTGCCGGCTTCACCGGCATTCGTCGTCTACAAGATCGGTGGTGACCCTAGTGACTACCAGTTCTTGCCTGAGGCGCCTAAGGAGATCCCTCACGGGTACACGTGCACGTATGTGCCGATTGTGGTAATCGGGCACTCACAAACCAGGCCACAACATCGGGGACTTCTGGGAAAACGGGAGGGACGTCGCCGACGTAGCTTGAGAAGCAGACGTGGCTAACTAAGTACGCCACCCCGACGAACCTCCAGAGCTCAGCTCCTGCAGTTGGCTCAGAGCTGGAAAAGCAAACATGGCTGGCTAAGTACGCCACCCCGGCGAATCTTCAGAGTTCAACTCCTGCAGCCAGCACAGCGGATCAGATCAGTACCATACTGAGAGACCAGTTCGGCATGGTGCCGAAAAGGAGGGCCATCGGCTATTCCAAGCCGTACCCCGACGACTACGAGATGATCCCGCTGCCACCTAAATATCGGCTCCCTGATTTCTCCAAATTCAGTGGATCAGATGGTTCCAGCTCCATCGAGCATGTAGGCCGATATTTGGCACAACTAGGACCGGCTTCAGTGTCGGATCAACTACGCGTGAGCTCTTCTCACAGTCCCTCACGGGATCGGCTTTCGGATGGTACACCTCGTTGCCACCAGACTCCATCCGGACTTGGAAGCAGTTGGACGAGCAGTTCCATATGCAGTACCATTCGAAGCTTCCGAGTCCGGCATTGCCGATCTAGCACAATTACGTCGAAGCGTGGAGAAACAAAGTGACAGAATACATCCAGCGCTTCAGGAATCTTAGGAACCGATGTTATTCGGTTCGTATAACTGAAAAAGAAGCAGTCGAGTTGGCAGTAGCAGGCCTTGCAACACCGCTCAAGGACATGGCCTCCCAAGCAGATTATCCCTCATTGGCGCACATGGTTCAGAAACTGTCAGCATATGAACAACGCCACCCGGACCTGTACCAGGACAAATTCAAGCGTGCAGTAGTCCTGGTCGATGCAGAGGAAGACGAAGTTTCTGCGGGAGATCAAGAGGTAGCAGTGGCTGAATGGACTCGGGGAGGAACCCCCGTGTCCTGCAAATGGGTAAAGCCACCAGGCCCGCCCAGGGGATTTGATTTTGATGTGACCAAGACTGAGCAAATCTTCGACCTCCTGCTCAAGGAGAAGCAGTTGACGATTCCCGAAGGTCTCAAATTCCCCACGGTGCAAGAGCTGAACGGAAAGCCATACTGCAAATGGCATAACTCGCTCTCCCATGCCACCAACGACTGCAGGGTATGGCGTCAGCACATCCAAGCGGCGATAGAAAAAGGGCGTCTAATTTTCAACCAGTACGCCATGAAGGTCGACACCCAGCCCTTCCCCGCCGTTAACATGGTAGAGTGCACTTACCCTGAAGGTTGCCAGCCAGGATCCTCGTTCAGCATCAACATGGTAGGACCTGGGAACCACTCTGGCAAAGATGGAGACGAGGGCAGCTGCTCTCGTAGCAAGGACACAGAGGAGGCCGCTCCACGCGATCGGCTCCATCATGATGGCAAGCGCTACGTCACAGAGGGAGAGGTGAAGAACATAAGATATCAGCGACCCCTCTCTGATCACCTCCTCAACAAATATGTGAGTCAGTATGACCAACGCCGACGGTCCAGCTATGATGATGAAGGAGATCGTCTGGCTAGAGAAGCCAGAAGATATCGTCGGCATGATCGCGATGAGGAGGAGCACGAGCGCCGTGCCATAGAAAAATCAAGGGAGCAAGACGACAGCGACAGTATCGGGACTGCCCTTCTTCGTACATCGCTGGGATTCAGGAATGAGCCGATTGCCCACAATCGGCAATTGCCCAGAATGCAACCAGAAGAAGAAGGAGGCAGCCAACGTGTCTGTGTTCAGGCGCTTAGGGCCTCTCCCGCCACAAAGCAAACATGCTGAGTCCCCTCGGTGGGCAGATCTCGAGGATTCCGAAGACGAGGGACAAGAAGAAGAAGAAGACAGGTACCACCGGCCAAGGTGGTGCCCTGATGGACTCAGCCGTTCACAAAAGCGCAGGGTTCAGCGATTGCGCGGCCTGGAGGAAGCCGAAAGGTTATACTTGCATATGCTAAGGAAGGCACGACCTGATCTGGCTGCGAAAGTTCAGCGAACCCTGGACGAAGAGAGTCGTCCACGAAAAATGGAGTGGCGCCCCAAGCAAAGGAAAGCCGATGATGAAACATCGGCTGGCACAAACATGGTGTTCATCCTCCCTTCGGAGTTCAGTGCTCCGGGATTAGACGAGGCACCTGTGGCACAACTTGACTGCGGCCCACGGCCGGTTATCTTTGAGAAGCCATGAGAGAGAAGCTACAGGCATCTGAAGGCCCTGTACTTGCGAGGTTATATCGATGGGAGGCCCGTAAATAAGATGCTGGTGGACACCGGAGCGGCAGTCAACATCATGCCATACTCTATGCTACGTCGGCTGGGACGCTCTAGCTCAGATCTAATCAAGACCAACGTGACATTGAGCGATTTCAACGGCCAAGCGTCTGACGCACAAGGTGTTCTGAACGTAGATCTGACCGTAGGAAGGAAAACTATCCCTACAACGTTCTTCATCGTCGATAGCACGAGCACTTATGCTGTTCTGCTAGGAAGAGATTGGATCCACGCCAACTGCTGCATTCCCTCCACGATGCACCAATGCATAATACAGTGGGATGGAGATGAGGTGGAGGTCGTTCAGGCCGATGACTCAGCCAAAATTTCAACGGCTGGCATGAACGCATGGGAAGCAGCATGCCAAGAACCCCTCTCAGGAATCAATTTGGACGACTGTGAGCGCATCGACGTGACAAAGGGAAGAGTAAAGCTGGTTTTATCCACTGGCCTGACCATGTAGCTGAAGCGAAGCAATGAGCAAACGTGACGAGGCTGATCCTTGTGATCGGCCCCAAAAATCTATGAAGGAGCATTGCAGAACCTTCAGTCAGCACTTCAATGGATATGGAGGCCGATTCCAGCAATCGGCCAAAATTATCTTCACCGCATGTTCTGCCTGTGTTCAGCACCGGTCTACTGGGCAGCGGCCACGTCGGCGGATGAAAGTCAGTACGAATCCTTGCGGAGCCGACGTGCAAGTACAGTGCCTTGGCTAAACCAAAAAAGCCGATATCTGCAGTCACCTGGCAGATTCGGCTCGGGGGGCATATAGTCAGATGAACATGTGCAGTAAACATGTGTACAATGAAACATTAAGGGCCGATTAGAAAAAATCGGCCAGTAAAAAAAATTTTTTTTTTTTCATAACAGACAGCCGATGCAAGGGCATCGACTTTAGAATTGAGAAGCAGCCGATGCGCAGCCATCGACTCTAGTGCAATTATGTGAGGTTTACCGAATCTCCACCAAATCCAGGTCAGCTGTGGTGCCTTCTGCTTCTTCGCGGGAGTAAAACAATGGGAACTTTTTCAGCTGCTTCGAGCCGATCCGGGTTCCTGAACCTTCTTGTCGAGGATTTCCAACCTTTGATACTAGTTCAGCCGTGTTGACAGAAGGGGTTATCGGTTTTCTAAGGAAGAAAGGTGATCGGCTTTGGCGCATCCTCTCTGACATTCTCGCCTCGAGTAAGGCTCGGGGGGCAGCAGGCCTGGTGGGTGCTCTGTTCAGGAGCTGATTGGGATACCATCGGCTGGTCTTTCGTCGCAACCTTCTTCACAAATGATGAGTGACCACTAGGTTTGGTTGGAAGGATTCGAAGGCTTCTTTAAGGATTCTACATTATCCACCAGATTTCAAAATCATCAGTTGAAGAATGGAAGGGTGAATTTTAAAGGACCGATGCGTTGCTATCGGCTCATTACGCATTGGCAAAGGGGACAAATCGGCAAGATCAGTACAAGAGGAAATCGGCTAAATTAAGCTCAAAGGAAATCGGCAAAATCAAATTGGGAAAAGTTCTTCATTGATAGGCGAGATTTCTTACATAAAGAGCTGATTGCTCTCAAAAGGAAGTACTAGGGGATACATTGCCCCATCTACTGCTACTGGCCCTATACTAGAGGTCCTATCTACGGGCCATCGCTGCCCTCGTCGTCGCCGTCATCGCCGCTGTCGGCGCTGCTCCCGGCGGGCTCGTCGTTGCTCCAATGGCCGCCGACTGGGCCCTCATTGTCCTCGTCTTCTTCGTCAGCGTCGTCGTCGTCGCTGTCGAAGTCGCTGAGGTTGCCCGGCCAGGGGCAGAACCGCTTGGCCGGCGGCTCGTCGGAGGAGGTGTTGTCCTCCTCCTCCTCCTCTTCTTCCTCCTCCTCCTCCTCGGGGGAGGGGAAGTCACAGGAGAAGCGATCGTCGTCGCTCTCCTCCTCTGTTTCCCCGTCGGCGAGGAAGCAGAGGTCGCTCTCCCCGTCGGTCAGGGACTGGTCGTCCTCCGACCAGATGGAGAAGTCATGGCTAGACTCCTCCCCGGCCTCAATGGCGCGGCGGGTGTTGGCTGCGTGGACCTCCGCCGGGTTCGGCTCCGGCGTCGGCTCGCGAGAGGAAGAGGACTGGGTGGAAAGATCCGATGAAGCAGAGGAGGAAGAAGACATGGTGGCGCAGGAGGGCTTTTGGAGTGCTAATGCGAAGGAGATGCGGAAATAAACTGTGCGGAGCGGTTAAATAAAAGGGGATATAGTGGAAATTCAATGCCACAGCAGTTTCCGAGGAAGTGGTGCCTAAGAAAAAAAAAACTGCCAGGTCACGCGGAGAAGTTGAGAAGGCAAGGCATCATGATGACGGATACTGCAACGGTTCTGCCACGACATGACCCAACGAAGGAAAAACAGAGTGATTTTGGAATTACCAATTCCAAAACCAGGGGGGCATGTGTTATCACCAGAATTTGACCGAGTCAGAGGTGGGCCGCGATCAAGATGGATTTAAAGAATATACATAGAAGAATTACGTGAGTCGGCCTGTTATGCTGAAGTTGGGCTAGATTGCCCATATATCTGTAATATAATAGATCGTATCTTAGATAGAGTTTTACCCGTGCACGGTTAGGTGCACGCCTAAATTAGAAAGTCCCCTGGACTATAAATATGTATCTAGGGTTTATGGAATAAACAACAACCAACGTTCAACCAAACAAATCAATCTCGGCGCATCGCCAACTCCTTCGTCTCGAGGGTTTCTACCGGTAAGCGACATGCTGCCTAGATCGCATCTTGCGATCTAGGCAGCACAAGCTCCACGTTGTTCATGCGTTGCTCGTACTGAAGCCTTGTTGATGGCGAGCAACGTAGTTATCATAGATGTGTTAGGGTTAGCATAGTTCTTCGTGTAACATGCTATCGTAGTGCAACCCTTGCATGTCTAGCCGCCCTTACACCTATCTTAGGTGTAGGGGCGGCACCCCGCTTGATCATTATTTAGTAGATCTGATCTGTTACGATTGCTCCTTGTTCTACAAGGATTAGTTTAATATCTGCAATAGTTAGGCCTTACAAAGGGGTGGAGGATCCAGCGGCACGTAGGGTGTCGTTCGCTAGCCCTAAACAGGATGTTCCGGGGATCAACCTCGTGTTGGTTTTTAGGCCTTGTTTAGGATCGGCTTACGATCACCGTGCGTGGCCGCGAGGCCCAACCGTGAGTAGGATGATCCGATTATGCGGTGAAAACCCTAAATCGTCGTAGATCTCATTAGCTTTATCTTGATCAAGCAGGACCACCATATATTCGTGCACCCCGTACGAATCATGGGTGGATCGGCTCCTTGAGCCGATTCACAGGATAACCTGAGAGCCGATCGAGGCTCGTATTTAATGTTTACGTGTATGCCATGCAGGAAACTAAGCGAGGCATCCCCATCACCTTCCTGACCAGGTATAGGTCAGGTGGCACGCCCTTGCAATCAGCATCGGACGTGTGACCAGAAGGCTTTGCGGGCCGTCGCTCGGAGGGACCTCAGCCAGCCGCAGCTCTAGGTTGTTCCCGGCTCTACGGTGTTGCCCGTCGCTGCCCGCCGGTGGGTTTCGGACGTCAACAATGGCTCATTCTGCGCAGTGGCGTTTGTGGACTTTGATTTGTTGGCTTCGGGTAGAAACATGGTGGTGAAATACCGGTCTTCTTTTGTGACGCTCTTAGCCCATCTGATATGGAACATCGGCACTTTCTCCCCAGCGTAGCTAAGCTCCCAGATTTCCTCGATTCTTCCGTAGTATCTAGTCTTTACGTCACCCGTCCAGGAATCCATCGTTACCCCTGAGTTCACTGTTCTTGTCTTTTTCTTCCGTGTAGAATGTGTACCCGTTGATATCGTACGCTTGGTAAGTCATGATGTTGGGCGCAGGGCCATGTGACAAGGCCAATGGTGGGGGATTAGCATCAATGTGGTCTTTGAACCAGCGCGCGAAAGAGGAGTTGTGCTCTCTGTATATTTCTGCTTCCGTCATCATCGGCTTGCCACTGTTCTCTATCATGGTTTTGTGCTCTTTCAACCAAGGATCGATCAAGTCAATGTGTTGTAGCGCTACTAAGTTGGCCCTGTCAAAGTCGGAAGTCCGACCAGACATGTGCACATGCATTTCCTTCCTTCCATTTTTGTGGCCTACTCCCTCGAACCTGCGGAGGTGCTTGTTTTGAGGCAAACCAACAGGGTCCTCGATGTCTAGATAATTCGTGCAGAAAGAGATGCACTCTTCGGTGAGCCAGCCCTGGACGATGCTTCCATCCGGATGTGACCTGTTACGAACGTATCCTTTAATGACCCCATTCATTCTTTCAAACGACATCATGTTGTGTAAGAATGCCGGCCCTAGACTGATGATATCATCCATGATATGGACCAACAGATGGACCATCACGTCAAAGAATGCAGGCGGGAAGTACATCTCAAGCTCACATAGGATCACCACGATCTCTTCCTGGAGCCTTGCGAGTTTCTTCACGCTTATCGACTTCCGAGTTATGACGTCGAAGAAGTTACAGAGCCCAGTTAGCGTTGCACGGACATGGTCATCCATTATACCTCGGATTGCACCGGAAGAATCTGCGTCATCATCACGTGACAGTCATGAGACTTCATGCCGCTGAAGTTTCGTTTCTTGGGGTCCATGTATCTGCTTATTATCCCGGAGTAACCGAAGGGCACTTTGACTCCTAGAAGGCAATTGAAAAATTGATCGACCTCAGTCGGACTAAAAGTGAAGCAGGAGGGGGGACAATAATAGTCTGGCTGCTTAATCCATTTGCGCTTCTGACCGCCGTCCGCCTCCTCCTCGGACTGTCCCTCTTGGGCCGTCGGGATCTAAAGCTCTTCCCTCATGCCCAAAACTTTCAGGTCGTGTCTTGCTTTCGGCCCATCTTTGGTCCGGTCCGGCTACCTGAGAAGAGTGCCAAGGAAGCTCTCGCACACGTTCTTTGTAATATGCATGACATCAAGGCAGTGAGGTGTATCGAGAATTTTCCAGTACGGCAAGTCCCAAAACACGGACCTCCTTTTCCATACACCAATGAGCGGCGTCGTTTCCTTTTTCTTCTTCTTCTCTCCAGGCTTTTGACGAATCTTTCCCGGCGCAGGGCACTCCTTCCAACCTTTCAGTAATGTATCGATCTCTTCGCCGCTCTTCTTACGTGGAGATCCTCGGGGTTCATTTGTACCATCGAACAGATCTCCACACTTTCTCCATGGGTCAGTCTTGTGTAGCCACCTTCGATGCCCCATGTAAACTGTTTTCGAAGAGCCGGGATCCTTACCAAGCTGCAAAACATCGTCTCTTCCATGCACCTGACACATGCCTTGTGTCCATGGCACACCTGACACGAAATATAACCGTATCCGAGGTAGTCCTGCACCGTCGTGATCAACGCAGCTCTCAAAGGGAAATATTCTTCAGAGACGGCGTCCCATGTATCTACCCCTTCCTCCGCCCACAACGTTTCAAGATCCTCCTTTAATAATTCGAGATACATGTTGATATCGTTTCCTGGCTGTGTCGGCCCTTGAATTAGCATACTCATCTGTATGTACTTCCTCTTCATGCACAGCCAGGGCGGGAGGTTGTAGATGCATACAAACACGGGCCATGTGCTATGTGTGCTGCTCTGGTTTCCGAACGGATTGAATCCGTCCGTGCTCCAACCCAACCTGATGTTTCTGGGATCTGCCCCAAAACTTCCGAATTCATTGTCTAATGCTTTCCACTGGCTTGCATCTGAAGGGTGCGTCAGCACTGGGTGCTCAATCCGCTCTTCATCATTCAACACTGCCTCCTTTCTTTCAGCGTGCTAGCGCATGAGCTTTGCTTCCTTGCGGTCCGCGTAGAACCGTTGAAGCCGGGGGGCGAGCGGGAAGTACCACACAACTTTCCGAGGAGCTTTCTTCTTCCCTTTCTTGTACCGTTCAGCGTCACACACTGGACATTTGGTCTTGTCCACGTGCTCCTTGCGATACATGATACATTCGTTGATGCAGGCGTGATACTTTTCGTGGGGTAAGTCGAGAGGGCACACGATTCTCTTGGCCTCAGCTAGACTACCAGGACACGTGTTCCGGGCAGGAAGGAGATCTTTCACGTATTCCAGAATGTCGTCGACGCTTGTGTCTGTCCATCCGTGTTTCGCCTTCATCTGCAGCACATCGAGCGCTACTCTCAAGCGGGACTCCCCCAACCCGCGACCTGAGTCGTACATCGGAGTATTCGAGTCTATCTCCAGTTGCTCAAGCTTTGATTTCCGCTTGGCGCCTTTCGTCTTTTCGAGAAGCAGATCTTGAAGATGAGGGTCCCGCACGACTGAAGCTAGCGACACCTCTTCGTCGTCGTCAAGGTTACTGTCGTCGTCAAGGTTACCGTCGTCGTCAAGGTTATCGTCCTGTGCGACAAACTCTTCATCGTCATCAATATCATGATGCCCTCCTTCTTGCCGGCCATTACCACCTGCTGTCGTCGCCCCATTGACCTCCGCGCCATCATCACTCATCCATTGAGTGTGTCCATGCATGAAACCATTAGTGAGCAGGTGCCCCTGCAATTTGCCTGAATAGGGGTCAAACCATTTCACTCGTTTGCATCTTCGGCACGGACACAATACCTCCGTGCGGTTATTTTCATACATGTCGATGATCGCGTATTTCAGATATCTCATCACGACGCTTTCACTCATCTCGATAACCATTATCGCCTGCACGGTAAGATTATATAATTGATTAGAACCATCCATCCGTTGGTAGTTTTCACGGAAAATTTCGGCATGACCTTCCTACACGGTAGGACATAGGAGCGCCAGAAATGTGCCGAAACGGAAACTTAAAGAATCAACATTTCGTTGCAACGTTGGCAACTCATTTTCAACGCCAACACACACAAGCACAAACACAAACACAACATATGTATATATATATATGCCACACACGAGCTTTTGCTTCAAATGTCCAATATATATCGATTTCATTCCTCAATTTGTTCATTAATCACCTATTTGTTTGATATATTCGTCAACGAGATCGAGACGTCGCGCCGCGACCACGGCGTATGGAAGCCGACTTTCTAGATCTAGATCTAGATTGAGAGGTCAATGCGGGATAGTAGATCTAAATCTACATAGAGGGATGTGGGAGATGCATGTAGGAAGGGAAGATTTGCTCAAAAAATATGATTTTGTTTGGTCAAATTAGCTAAATTGGGGATAGGAATAGGCCAAAATGAGCTGGGTTGGGAGAAGGCTCGGGTTTGTGTGGAGGAGTGGAGTAATGGTAGTGGGGGGAGTGGATGTTGAGCAGAAATAACTGCACAGGTTACTGCCGGTGCACCAGGGCATGGGTGCGCCGGCAGCACATATCCCATTCGGCTATATCTCCTGCGGGCCAGGCCCAAGAATTATTGCCGGCGCACCAGCCCAGGGGCGCGCTGCAACAGTTAATTTCCGCCGGCGCGCCCCTGGGCTGGTGCGCCGGCAATAATTCTTGGGCCTAGCCCGAATCGTGCGAGCCCATGCCAAAACTTTTCCCCGGCGCGTCAAATCCTATGGTGCGCCGGCAGTACGCCTGCATCGCCGGCGCGGCAGAAATGTGGTGCGCCGGCAACTCCTTCCACCAGTGCACGTCCAAGGTGGTGCGCCGGCACCACTTGCCTCCACCTATAGGCTTTTTCCTAGTAGTGATAGTAGCATCCTTCTTGGCACGCTGCTGGCGGAGTAACTTGCGATCCCTTGCAAGTAGCTTGATGGCTTCTCCTTGCTCAGTGATGTGAGCGTGAGTCTGGTTGCCGTACGCACGAGAGGCATCCAGGTCCTTCTGTGTTTGGTATAGCATGAAGTCCAGATACTCAGCATGGTGCCTCATCTCAGGGTGGGGCTGCAGTTCCATGGGTACTCCCATAGAATCACGCCTCACGAGATGCGCAAAGCGGGACGCGAGGATCGCCACCACGTTCTGCCCGCACAGACGAGCAAGTGCTTCCTGAAGAGCACGAGCGAGTCCGTCTAGCCAGTTGCTCTTCCTGAAAGAGAAGAGGATCCTCTCAGAAGTAGGAGGCTCCATTTTGCCCCTCAGATCAGCGGTGATGATCCACTGAAGCTCTCCTCCGGGCTGGTCGTTCACCTCGATTCCGTGGAACTCGGGGTGAGGGCGTCCAAGGAAGTCCGAGAGGGTGTTGAGGTCATGCTCAAAGATCAAGCTCCCGCCATTCCCAAGCTGGTAAAACTTGGTGTTGATGGGTTCATTCGGCTCCATCTGAAAGTGAAATGGATGAGTAAGTTAGAGAAGTGAACAAGTGTGTCAAAATTTTATGTAGATTCCTAAGGAAGAACATGATTCATCAATTTTGAAAAGATCTCAAAGGCAAGAGTGTGAATAATTTTTCATAAATATCCCCTTCATTTGGTTTCAAAACTAAGTTTTTATGAACGTCTGTTCTAACTATTGTCTTCTAAGGTCAAACAATGGCTCTGATACCAACTTGTCAACACCCGGATTTTCAAGTCCAGATGCCTATGATGCCATTCATCGCAATCCCAGGAATATTGTTGTTGCGAGACATAACAATCGATATCATAAGTCATCATTCATTACAAACCATACTTGTCTTACAAATTCAGATCACATGATCCATATTACACAAATAGTTGATCTAATGATCAACAAACACAATTCATAGCGGAAGCGTTAATAAGGGACTATCTAGTCCACAGGCCAACGCTTGACGTTAGAAGAACTCCTAGTTGTCGTAGGCGTCCTGCTGGTCGTCGCCTTGGTAGTTCTGCTCATCTTCATATTCTGGCCATTTGAATAGCCAGGGACACATCCGTGAGTACTTTAAGTACTCGCAAACTAATACTAGTGTAAGTAGTACTAATTCTAGTAAGGGGGTGCTAAGCTCTAGTTTAATTTGCATAAAGCCAGTTTTAGTTCACAAATATTTGATGAAGACTCTTCATGTGCTAACTAACTCAAGTGGGAACATTAGTGTCATTCCCACAACTCAGTTGTGGTTCAATTCATGTCACCATTCACTTCATCAACATTTTCAAGAAATATCTGAAACCGGAAACAGTATGGCCTTTCCAACCGTCCGTAACCGTGGACACAGCTATTCGAATAGATTTACACTCCGTAGAGGTTGCACACTTGTGCCACAACATTTGATTTCATCCGTCAGGGATAGCCCTGAATCATCGTAACTCAGTACGCGGATCATCAACCATAACCTTTCACTTACATACCCTAGTATAGGTACCTCTCCCCATGAGCTTGGCCTCCCAGTGAAGACCAACTTTCAACCTGCGAACTGCACAGGGCTTGGGCCGTACATTCACCTCATTTCACATCATTTCTCATTCTACGGAGGCAGCCTCGGCATAACCCCTATGATGCTTGTTCAGAGGGAACCCATACTAAGATGTATAAACTTCCAGTTAAGCCCTACGAATAATCAGGTATTGTGGGGGTACTCAAAAATTGGAAAGGTATCGCATCCTAACCAATATCAGTTTTACTTAAAATCCACCATATCATTCAATTCATATTCACCTTCAAAAGATCTTTCAATAGAATGACTCATCATTCCAAAGTTTTCAAATTCATTTCAAATCACCAGTTCCCATCTAGAGTAGTCAAGTTTTAGTTGTTAGCACTAGCACTAATCATGAGGGGTGCTATCTTGCTTATCCTTCTTTGAGGCTAACTTTACTACTCTCATAACATTCTAAACTTAGACCAAAGTTAACTATAAAAGTAACTTCTTAATAAACCAAGTAAAAACTTGTAAGGTAAAAACTTGGGACGGGATTGTTGTACATAAAGTAAAGGTAATGTTGCCCTGCTCAAATAGGGCTTTGCACTTGCAAGAATATCAGCTTGCCTTGAGTGGTGTACTGGTCAAAGTGGTCTTCCTCCTCTTGATGGTAGACCTCCTCTTCCTGGTACTCCTCGGTACTAGCGTCTAAAAACGGATACGAGATAACGATCACCAAACAAGGTTCAAGAGCTATACTAAGCACACAATGGTTTCACACACACTATTCTAGTATCATGACACACATATCATATTAGTTGAATTTGGTTTTCTTTCTTTAAGAAAAATAATTTCCTCTCATTACATATGTAGATTATAGTTTCCATTTAGTTCTTAGAGGAAATACTTTCCTCTCATTGAATCTTATTAAGATTTAATCTCCTCCAACAATCATGCATGAATCCATGTTGACCAAAGTCCACTATTCATCATCATTAATTGGGGAAAATAATTTAAATGAGGTAGAGTACCTCATACCATTTAACAATACCCATTTATGATTTAATATCACCAAGTAATTCAAAGTGAGAGTTAATAGACCAGGGTCACAACATCACATGAAGTTACTTGGGACAAGATTTAGATGAGAGCAAGCCTCTCATAAAATTTACATAATAGTTTTGGACAATATCAGTTGACTAGAATAGCCATAAAGTCCTTTATTTACTTTAGGACATGATCACTCAAAGTAACCATGCCATATTTTTACATAATAAATTAGAGTATGTGAAATGTGATCTATGAGAGTTGAAATCCACTCAAAAACATTTTTGGTTGATTTTTAATAATTGTTTGAAGTTGCAAAAGTCCCTGCATTGTTCTTTTTGTCACATTAAGTCTACAACAAATCTCAAGATGAGACCAGTGTAGTTGTGTAGACATTTTTACTAGCTTTCCAACGGTATGTAATTCATCAAATTTGGTTGAGCCAATTTGAATCTATTGAATTTTGAAAACAGGGCCAGTATTAAAATTTGAATCAAACTGGAAAATAAGAATTTGAATTAACGGGCCGGCGGGAAAACTAAACGGGCCGATTTCGTTTAAACGGCGCAACGCCAGCCCACCACGCATCCACGCACGCGTGGGCTGCCTGACGGGTGGGCTCCACCCGTCAGCGTCTATTCAAACGCGAAGCGGTACTGGTGAATATGAGACGCAGGATTAGATCAAGATCTAACGGCTCGGGTTCGTCGTCGTTGCCGGCGAGAAGAACTCACTGGCGTAGCGAGGCTAGGGGGTCGGAGGGCTCACCGTGGTTCCAGCGGTGGTTGGCAGTGTGCGCGAGGAAGTGGTCGTCGACGGCGAAGCTCCAGGTACCGGCGGCAGCTCCGGGGACGGCTCCAATCGACGACGGCGAGCTGCGGTACTGGCATCCTCCGACGGTGAAATTCGCGAGCTCCGGTGGTGAATCGAGAAGGGGAAGTGGTCAAGGAGATCGAGGGAAGAGTGGGGATGTTGCTGGTGTGCAGCGATCGTCGAGGGGAGGCCTCCTTTTATAGGCGCGGAGGTGTACCGTGGTGCTGCGGCCAAGTCGACAATGGCGCGGGCTCTCCGGGGAGCTATCGAGCTAGGCGAGGGCGGGGCACTGTGCCGCGTATCCAGGCGATCCTCTGGGCGGCGACGGCTAGGTTAGGCGATGCTTAATTCGGTCGGGAGGTCGCGAGGTCTGGCGCGCCCGAGGCGGGGTTTGGTCGTCGTCTCCGGCAACGACGGGAGCGGGTCGGCGTCGAGCGCATGTCTGGTGGGTTCCTGGTGTGGCGAGGATGCTCAACGTGCAGAGAGGGGGGCCAGGGGTTGCACAGCTCGTCGAGGCGGCGCGTGGCCGTGCGTGCCCGTGGGCGTGCCCACGCCGTGATCGGCATGGCCCTGGCCATTGTGGGCGCGACGCGTGCCACTTCTGTGGCCATCCTCTCCGGCAATGGCGGCCACCAGGGTTTTCAGGGGACCAAGTAGGATCAAGGGCACAAGGTGGCAGTGTGTGGAGGTGAGAGGAGAGAGGGGAGTGGCATGCATGGTGCTCATGGCCGACATGGCCATGGCTTAGCCATGTGTGCCCTTCCTCTAGGGTTGCTATGCCCTGGTGTGAGTGAGAGGGAACCAGGCGACCAATAGGGCACAATGGTTTGAGTAGGGTTGGCCAACACTATTGCAAATAGTGATTTGGGGATTTGGGTAGATTTGCATTTCAAGTTTTTTTCCAATTTGCTTTATGCAGTTAAATTTGAAAATTGTGAGAGAGATGAAATGGACTTGCTTCACATCACCAGAGACACACAATGGTGGTGGTGGAATTTAAAAATAAAAAGAAATGCAAAATTTGCAAAGTGGGGTGATGTTGAAGTTGCTAAAAAGTCCCAAATTTGCTTGAGCATAGTTTTTGATCCAAGATGCATTTGTACTGGTGGTCTTTATAAAAGTTGTTCAACTTGATGTGTACTTGGATGTGGCGCAAAGAGTTGGATATGTTTGGTTTGAAAATCTCCAAATACAGAGGCTCAAAGTAGTGATCAGACTGAAAATGGCAGATTTGACCATTAGTGCATGTGATCACAATTTGAGTTCAAATTTGATTTGATTTGAGTTTATTTGATTCCAAAATTGTTATTAAGTGTTTAGTAACATAATACAACTAATGGTGAAAGCCAAATTGGTCTAGGTTAAAGATTTGGAAAAATGGCATAAACCATATGTGAGGGTTTTAGGGTTTCTCCATTTTATTTTCTTTCTTTTTCTTTGATTTGATTTGTGATCTTCTCATGATCAATTTAGGGTTTTAGGGTGTAGTACATAAGCACATAAAAAAATCATCATGGCATTTCACACAATAATGCACAAGTCCTATGCATAGCACTATATGCAAAATAAAAGTTTTTGGTGGTTCCAAATTTTGAGTAATTGGAATTCATCTTCTTCATTGATTTGAAATTTGGGATGTTACACCAATGCACCAAGGCCCAACCAAGCTCAAGCTAGAAATGCGTCAGGAAAGAAGCCTGTTGTCAAGAAGCAAGCCAATGCCTCCCATGGACACCTGAACCATGCCAACGCTGAAGAGGCTGAGGAAGCTCCGGACATTGTGATGGGTACGTTCCTAGTTCACTCCACTCCTGCCCGAGTTCTTTTTGATTCAGGAGCATCTCATTCATTCGTTACCGAACCCTTCGTTAGGAAAAGTGGGATGAAACCGACTACCATGAGACGCCTCATGTTAGTTCAAATTCCCGGATCCACCGCTAAAACCCGACTATCTTGCAAAAACGTTCCTATAATCATACAAGGTGTACCTTTCCACTCCGATCTTATAGTTTTAGGAGCTCAAGGCTTAGAGGTAATACTTGGAATGGACTGGATGACCAAGTATAAGGGACACATTGACTGCGTCCAAAAATCCATTACCCTAACCAATGATCAAGGCCTACTAGTAAAATACACGGCCACTTTACACTCGTCCAAAGCCTTCTGCAAGAAAAGCATCTCTGGACCCACCCTCGACCAAGTTCCTATTGTCTGTGAGTATCCTGATGTTTTCCCGGAGGAATTGCCCTGTATGCCCCCAGATCGGCATATCGAGTTCATCATAGAGCTAATCCCGGGTACCCCACCTATATCCCAGAGACCATATCGTATGAACCCCTAAGAGCTGATCGAATTAAAGAGACAATTGGATGACATGTTGGAGAAAGGTCTGATCCAACCTAGTGCTTCAACATGGGGATCACCTGTGATCTTCATGGACAAAAGAGATGGAACCATTCCCTTATGTGTGGATTACCGGAGTCTCAATGATGTCACCATCAAAAACAAGTACCCTCTGCCTAAGATTGATGATCTGTTTGACCAGATGAATGGAGCCAAAGTTTTCTCCAAGATAGACCTTCGCACCGGATATCACCAGCTCAAAGTCAGAGAATCGGACATTCCCAAGACTGCCTTTACTACCCGTTATGGATTGTACGAGTACACCGTAATGTCCTTTGGACTCACGAATGCCCCCGCCTAATTCATGAACCTCATGAACAAGGTCTTCACGGAATACCTCGACAAATTTGTTGTGGTGTTCATCGATGACATCTTAGTTTACTCCAAAACTGAAGAGGAGCATGAAGAACATCTGAGACTTGTTTTGGGTACCCTTAGACAACATCAACTCTATGCTAAGTTCAGTAAATGCCAGTTTTGGCTCAAGGAAGTTGGTTTCTTGGCCGCGTCCTATCTGCCGGAGGACTCTCGGTTGATCCCTCTCTAATCAAGTCCATTATGGAACGACAACCCCCTAAGAACGTTACGGAGGTAAGATCCTTCCTCGGATTGGAAGGATATTACCGCAAGTTCGTTGAAGGATTCTCAAGTATCGCCAAACCTATGACTCTTCTGCTAAAAAAGGATAAGAAGTTTGAATGGACGGATAAGTGTGAAGAGAGTTTCCAAGAATTAAAAAGGCGACTTGTCTCAGCTCCCATCTTGACCATGCCCAACGTCACCAAGGAGTTCGTGATCTATTGTGATGCATCCAAGCTTGGTCTTGGAAGTGTCTTAATGCAAGAAGGTAAAGTAATCTCTTATCTCTCCCGACAACTCAAACCTCATGAAGCCAACTACCGCACCCAAGACCTGGAGTTAGCCGCCGTAGTTCATGCCCTCAAGACTTGGCGCCACTATCTCATTGGAAATCGATGTGACATCTACACTGATCACAAAAGCCTTAAGTATATTTTCACTCAGAGAGAGTTGAACCTGCGACAGAGAAGGTGGATTGAGTTGATCAAAGACTATGATCTCAGTATCCATTACCACCCTGGAAAAGCCAACGTAGTCGCCGACGCCCTCAGCAGAGAACCTTGCTATATCAAGAGTTTGAAGAATTCAGATTAGAGTTGGTTAGCCACGGATTTCTTGCTGCCATGGAGGTCAGACCTATCTTACAAGATCAGATCAAGGAAGCCCAAATGGGACATGAGAGTATTGAAGGAATCAAGCGCCGTATGAGCAAAGAAGGAGTAGCTGGATTTTCTATCGACCCTGAGGGAATTCTGTGGTACAACGGACGTCTTTGCATACCAAGCATTCCTGCTCTGAAGAACCTAATAATGGAGGAGGCCCATAATACTCCTTACTCTATTCACCCTAGAGGGACCAAAATGTATCAAGACCTGAAAGACACCTATTGGTGGCATGGAATGAAGCGGGTTATTGCGTTCTTTATCGCTCGGTGCGATATCTGCCAGAAGGTTAAAGCTGAGCACCAACGCCCTGCTGGACTTCTGCAACCTTTGCAAATACCGGTGTGGAAGTGGGGTGAAGTGGGAATGGATTTTATCACTGGCCTTCCCAGATCTAGCCGTGGACATGATTCAATTTGGGTAATAGTCGATCGGCTCACAAAAGTCGCTCACTTCCTGCCTTTCAAGACCACCGATCTTGGAAAGCAATCTTTCTTCAAGAACTAAGATTACGGGTGCATAGAATGAAGAAGAAACACGTAAATTCTCTAAAAGATTGGATTCAATCTTTAAGCTAGTATTAGTTTTTTTAGGCTTTTCTCCTTTTTATGAGAGTTTCTCACTCTCTCTTTTTGTAATTATGGATTATTCTATTTTAATTCAATAAAAATTGCAGGGGGCTTTTGCCCACTGTTTTACTTCAAAAAAAAGACCACCGATCACGGAAGAGCGTTAGCCGACCTTTACATCTTGCGAATTGTTAGTCTTCATGGAGTTCCCAAGGTTATCGTGTCAGATCGAGGCACTCAGTTCACTTCCCGATTCTGGCAAAAGCTTCACGAAGCTATGGGCACCAAGTTATCTTTTAGCACCGCCTATCACCCTCAGACCGGAGGACAGACCGAAAGAGTAAATCAGATTCTGGAAGACATGCTCCGAGCCTGCGTTCTTGCTTATGGAACCAAATGGGAAGATTGCCTGCCATTCGCAGAGTTCTCCTATAATAACAGCTATCAGGCAAGTCTCCAGATGGCACCTTTTGAGGCCCTATATGGAAGGAAGTGTCGAACCCCTATCAACTGGTCCGAGACCGGAGAAAGCCAAGTGTTCGGGCCTGATGTACTTCGAGAAGCCGAGGAACAAGTATTGCTTATCCGTGAACGTCTGAAAGTTGCACAGTCCCGCCAGAAGAGTTACGCCAACACCAAACGCCGGGAATTGACTTTCAGCATCGGAGATTTTGCCTATCTTCGGGTGACTCCCCTCAAAGGAATGAAACGTTTCCATATCAAGGGCAAGCTAGAGCCAAGATATATTGGCCCTTTCAAGGTACTAAGCTGAAGAGGAGAAGTGTCATACCAACTTGAACTGCCCCCTGAATTGTCGGAGTTCCACGACGTCTTCCATATCTCTCAACTTCGGAAATGTCTCCAAGCACCGGACAAGCCCGAGGTCTTCAAGGATATCGATTATCGGGCAATCGATCTGAATCATGACTTAACCTACCGAGAGAACCCCATTCGTATTTTGGAGGAAGCTGTTGGAGTTACCCGCCGGAGGAAGATTAAGTTCTTCAAAGTCCAATGGAGTAACCACTCTGAAGATGAAGCCACCTGGGAACGAGAGGATTACCTAAGACTAGAGTTTCCCTATCTTTTCAAGCTCCTAGCCTTGGAATCTCGGGACGAGATTCTTTTAAGGGGGGAAGGTCTGTAACACCCCATTTTTCAGAACCTGCATTTTTCCTCTTGCTTAAAATTTTGAACCAACACAAACTTTCATTTTATGGTTGTGAGAGTACTTAATTGTGTTTCATGCTTAGCCTAGTTTTAAAATTTTTCACTAAGAGTTTAACTTTGGAAAATAACCTTGAGTGATATTTTAGTACCTCACATAGAATCATTAGGGTTTGCCCATTTATGCAAAAGGCAACATTTTTAGTTATTCACTTCATCACCAAAAACCCTAGTTCTACTAGATGACCACCACCATCATGACAAGAGGGAACACTCCCATCTCTTCTCTTGATGATGACACATCCTAATCTAGGGTTACACCAACAACATCACCACCACTTCTTTCTCTGATTTTTCTTCAACACATGTGCTCATGCACCTGTTGCCAAAACTTGGCACATGCACATGGCATGATCCCCTTTCTTTTATCCCTGCCCCTTTTTCCTTTTTCTCCCTTTCTCTCTTGGAGTATGACCATGAGACAAAGAGGAGGGGAACTTCCCCCTCTTTTTCTCTCTTCTTCTCTCTATCTCATTTCTTTCCTGGTTTGGGCCGTGGTCGACACCACCTCTCCCTCCCTTGCCCTGGCCCAACCCTGGCCCCCTTCCACCCCTCTCTCTTGGCCCAAAAACCACCAGCACCCCCTCTCCCGCGCCAAAACCATAGCCCTAAAACGCACGCGCATGCCACGCTGGCAGGGACATGATGGCATGGAGCCTCGCTCAACGCGCCATCAGCCTCGTCTGCCACGCACCGCCTCGACTCCCTCCCCTCGCTGACGCCACCAGGGCGACGTCGCGCTGGGCCCGGCCAGTGACGCCATCCCTCGCGCGCCCGTTGGCCATCGCCACCGCCCACTCCACTACCCGTGCCCCTCTCCGCCTATAAAACCCCACCGAGAGCCGCTCCTCTCCCCTCAGTCCCCTCTCACCCACGCCGTTAGGCTGCCCAACACCCTACCTAGCTGCTTGAGCAGCAGCTCGAGCCGCTGATGTTGCCGCCCGAGACGCTCACAGCGGTCACCGCGTGGGTGACGCACATGTGGTCACCGCCGCGACGCCAGCGACGCCTCCCTCCCTTTTCTCTTGTCGCCAACACCGTCCCCTGCAACCCTAACCCTTTTCCCTTGCCCCTGCCGCGCAGATCTGCAGCGAGGCGACGGCGACGACGACGTTCCGACGACGCCCGTGACGCAGACGCAGCTGAACGAGGCGACGACGACGTGCTCGAGAGCCGCCAGGACGACCACGAGCCGCACGACCATGCCGCCCACACGTCTGCACGCCGCCGGGTCGCCGTTGACCGCTGGTAAGCCGCCGCGCCGCCTTTTCCTTCTGCGCCGACGAGCGCCACGCGCACGTCGTGGACACGACGGCTCGTGGCCGTCGGATCCAGATCCAGCGGCTGCATGGGCCATGCAGCCACATTGGCCATGCACGGCCTGGCCCGCCACGGACCCCGGCCTTTTCTTTTTTTTCTTTTTTTTTCTTTTCTCCGACCACCGGAGAGCCCCACTGGGCCGGCCCATCACCACAGCACCGCACGGCCCAGAGTTTCCCGCCCACGGGAAATTCGTTTAAAAATTCTAAGTACAATTTAAAAACTGAAAAGTATCTGCGAGCCTTTTTGTGAATAAAATTAGTTTGGTAGCTCCGATTGATATGATTCCAATTGCATTAGAACCAGTTTTAATATCTACCAGATGCCACGGTTAGTATTTCTAGCCTCTAAAATTGGAAAATAAATATTTTTGAATGAATCCAATTGTGTTAATCTTATTTTGTTACTGGGCACCTAGGAAAAATACCACGAGTCTCTGTTCATGAAGTTTTCTCTCTGGTTATGATTGTATGTGTGTCACATGCAATGATAGGGTTTACATTTGTTTGTTTTATTTAAACCTTGTCACCTTTTTATTCTAAAATCGGCCAAACCATAATTTGTTACTGTCAAACAACTCCCTTGCATATTTTCATCTTTTATTTATTTACCCTTGGTTCTTGAGTTGCTTATTGATTGTATGCATCGTTTACTTTTGCGACGCTAGATACGAACGAGGGAGAAGTCGAAGGGGAGGACTTTGGAGAAGGATTTGAGGAAGACCAGGGACAAGCCAACCAAGGCAAGCCATCTTGTGATCTCTGTTTTGGTGTCTAGTTGGGTCTCATTTGTTGATCCCCAAAGCACCTTGATTCTATGTGTGTTGTTCTCCCTATTTTTGTTGTCTATGTATGGTTGCTAGTGGAGTACTCCCTAGTGGTGATACTCCACTATTGTCTTTGTGATTATGGGATGCATGGCATCATGGTCATGCTATTCCACTTGGTTATTGATACGTCTCCGACGTATCGATAATTTCTTAAGTTCCATGCCACATTATTGATGATACCTACATGTTTTATGCATACTTTATGTCATATTTATGCATTTTCCGGCAGTAACCTATTAACGAGATGCCGAAGAGTCAGTTGCTGTTTTCTGCTGTTTTTGGTTTCAGAAATCCTAGTAAGGAAATATTCTCGGAATTGGACGAAATCAACGCCCAGGGGCCTATTTTACCACGAAGCTTCCAGAAGTCCGAGGGAGAGACGAAGTGGGGCCACGGGGTGCCGCCACACTAGGGCGGCGCGGCCCAGGGGGGCCCGCGCGGCCCTAGCGTGTGGGGCCCCCGTGACGCCTCCTGACCTGCCCTTCCGCCTACTTAAGTCTTCATCGACAATAGCCCCAGTACCGAGAGACACGATACGGAAAACCTTCCAGAGACGCCGCCGCCACCAATCCCATCTCGGGGGATTCAGGAGATCGCCTCCGGCACCCTGCCGGAGAGGGGAATCATCTCCCGGAGGACTCTGCACCGCCATGGTCGCCTCCGGAGTGATGAGTGAGTAGTTCACCCCTGGACTATGGGTCCATAGCAGTAGCTAGATGGTCATCTTCTCCTAATTATGCTTCATTGTCGGGTCTTGTGAGCTGCCTAACATGATCAAGATAATCTATCTGTAATGCTACATGTTGTGTTTGTTGGGATCCGATGGATAGAGAATACTATGTTATGTTGATTATCAATCTATTATCTATGTGTTGTTTATGATCTTGCATGCTCTCCGTTGTTAGTAGAGGCTCTGGCCAAGTTTTTGCTAGTAACTCCAAGAGGGAGTATTTATGCTCGATAGTGGGTTCATGCCTCCATTAAATCTGGGACAATGACAGAAAGTTCTAAAGTTGTGGATGTGCTGTTGCCACTAGGGATAAAACATCGATGCTATGTCTAAGGATGTAGTTGTTGATTACATTACGCACCATACTTAATGCAATTGTCTGTTGTTTGCAACTTAATACTGGAAGGGTTTCGGATGATAACCTGAAGGTGGACTTTTTAGGCATAGATGCATGCTGGATAGCGGTCTATGTACTTTGTCGTAATGCCCAATTAAATCTCACTATACTCATCATATTATGTATGTGCATGGTCATGCCCTCTCTATTTGTCAATTGCCCAACTGTAATTTGTTCACCCAACATGCTTATTCTTATCGGAGAGACACCACTAGTGAACTGTGGACCCCGGTCCATTCTTTACATCGAATACAATCTACTGCAATACTTGTTCTACTATTTTCTGCAAACAATCATCATCCACACTATACATCTAATCCTTTGTTACAGCAAGCCGGTGAGATTGACAACCTCACTGTTACGTTGGGGCAAAGTACTTTGGTTGTGTTGTGCAGGTTCCACGTTGGCGCCGGAATCCCTGGTGTTGCGCCGCACTACACTTCGCCGCCATCAACCTTCAACGTGCTTCTTGGCTCCTACTGGTTCGATAAACCTTGGTTTCTTACTGAGGGAAAACTTTCCGCTGTACGCATCACACCTTCCTCTTGGGGTTCCCAACGGTCGCATGCTGTACGCGTATCAAGACTGTTTTCTGGCGCCGTTGCCGGGGAGATCAAGACACGCTGCAAGGGGAGTCTCCACATCCAATCTCTTTACTTTGTTTTTGTCTTGCTTTATTTTATTTACTACTTCGTTTGCTGCATTATATCAAAACACAAAAAAATTAGTTGCTAGCTTTACTTTATTTACTGTCTTGTTTGCTATATTAAAAACACAAAAAAAATTAGTTACTTGCATTTACTTTATCTAGTTTGCTTTATTTACTGTTGCTAAAATGGGTACTCCTAAAAATACTAAGTTATGTGACTTCACAACCACAAATAATAATGATTTCTTATGCACACCTATTGCTCCACCTGCTACTACAGCGGAATTCTTTGAAATTAAACCTGCTTTACTGAATCTTGTTATGAGAGAGCAATTTTCTGGTGTTAGTTATGATGATGCTGCTGCCCATCTCAATAATTTTGTTGAATTGTGTGAAATGTAAAAGTATAAAGATGTAGATGGTGACATTATAAAATTTAAATTGTTTCCTTTCTCATTAAGAGGAAGAGCTAAATGGTTGCTATCTCTGCCTACGAATAGTATTGATTCATGGGCTAAATGCAAGGATGCTTTTATTGGTAGATATTATCCCCCTGCTAAAATTATATCTTTGAGAAGTAGCATAATGAATTTTAAACAATTGGATAATGAGCATGTTGCCCAAGCTTGGGAAAGAATGAAATCTTTGGTTAAAAATTGCCCAACCCATGGACTGACTACTTCGATGATCATCCAAACCTTTTATGCAGGACTGAATTTTTCTTCGCGGAACGTATTGGATTCAGCTGCTGGAGGTACTTTTATGTCCATTACTCTAGGAGAAGCAACAAAGCTTCTTGATAATATGATGATTAATTACTTTGAATGGCACACGGAAAGAGCTTCGCAAGGTAAGAAGGTAAATTTTGTCGAAGAAACCTCTTCCTTGAGTGATAAGATTGATGCCATTATGTCTATGCTTGTGAATGGTAGGACTAATGTTGATCCTAATAATGTTCCGTTAGCTTCATTGGTTGCTCAAGAAGAACATGTTGATGTAAACTTCATTAAAAATAATAATTTCAACAACAATGCTTATCGGAACAATTCTAGTAACAACTATAGGCCATATCCTTATAATAATGGTAGCGGTTATGGTAATTCTTATGGGAATTCTTACAACAATAATTGGAACACACCCCCTGGACTTGAAGCCATGCTTAAAGAATTTATTAGTACACAAACTGCTTTTAACAAATCTATTGAAGAAAAGCTTGGGTAAAATGATATACTTGCTTCTAAAGTCGATAGTCTTGCTGCTGATGTTGATCTTTTGAAATCGAAAGTTATGCCTAATGAAAATCATAATAATAAAATTGTTACTACAGCAAATGCCATCCAAGTTAGAATTAATGAGAATATAAGATTGATGGCCGAATTGCCTGCTAGGTCGGAAAAGGAAGAAAATGCTAAAGAAGATAATATAGCTAAAGTTTGGACTATTACCACCACTAGCAATGCTAATGCTTCACATGTTGCTGCACCTCCTACTATTAACGGTAGAAGAATTGGTGTTGGCAATGTTTCCACTTCTAATGCAAAGCGTGAAAAACTGCACAAACTGCTAAAACTATCGAAACCGCTCGTGATAAAACTGCTGAAATTTTTTCCAACATTGGGGATAATGATCCCATTGCTTTAGATCATAATGGTTTGTATTTTGATGATTGCCACATCTCTGAAGTTATAAAGTTCTTACAAAAACTTGCTAAGAGTCCTAATGCTAGTGCTATAAACTTGGCTTTCACAAAACATATTACAAATGCTCTCATAAAAGCTAGAGAAGAGAAATTAGAACGCGAAGCTTCTATTCCTAGGAAGCTAGAGGATGGTTGGGAGCCCATCATTAAGATGAAGGTCAATGACTTTGATTGTAATGCTTTATGTGATCTTGGTGCAAGTATTTCCGTTATGCCTAAGAAAATCTATAATATGCTTGACTTGCCACCATTGAAAAATTGTTATTTGGATGTTAATCTTGCTAATAATTCTACAAAGAAACCTTTGGGGAGAGTTGATAATGTCCACATTACCGTTAACAATAACCTTGTCCCCGTTGATTTTGTTGTCTTGGATATTGAATGCAGTGCATCTTGTCCCATTATATTGGGAAGACCTTTTCTTCGAACTGTTGGTGCTATCATTGATATGAAGGAAGGTAATATTAAATATCAATTTCCTCTCAAGAAAGGTATGGAACACTTCCCTAGAAAGAGAATGAAGTTACCTTTTGATTCTATTATTAGAACAAATTATGATGTTGATGCTTCGTCTCTTGATAATACTTGATATACACTTTCTGCGCCTAGCTGAAAGGCGTTAAAGAAAAGCGCTTATGGGAGACAACCCATGATTTTACTACTGCAATTTTATTTTATATTTGAGTCTTAGAAGTTGTTACTACTGTAGCAACCTCTCCTTATCTTATTTTGTTGCATTGTTGTGCCAAGTAAAGTCGTTGATAGTAAGGTTCATACTAGATTTGGATTACTGCGCAGAAACAGATTTCTTTGCTGTCACGAATTTTGGCCTAATTCTCTGTAGGTAACTCAGAAAATTATGCCAATTTACGTGAGTGATCCTCAGATATGTACGCAACTTTGATTCAGTTTGAGCATTTTCATTTGAGCAAGTCTGGTGCCTCCTAGAAATTCATCTTTACGGACTGTTCTGTTTTGACAGATTCTGCCTTTTATTTCGCATTGCCTGTTTTGCTATGCTTGATGGATTTTTCGATTCCATTAACTTTCAGTAGCTTTGTGAAATGTCCAGAAGTATTAAGAATGATTATGTCACCTCTGAACATGTGAATTTTGATTATGCACTAACCCTCTAATGAGTTGTTTTGAGTTTGGTGTGGAGGAAGTTTTCAAGGATCAAGAGAGGGAGATGATACAATATGATCAAGGAGAGTGAAAGCTCTAAGCTTGGGGATGCCCCGGTGGTTCACCCATGCATATTTCAAGAAGACTCAAGCGTCTAAGCTTGGGGATGCCCAAGGCATCCCCTTCTTCATCGACAACATTATCAGGTTCCTCTAGTGAAACTATATTTTTATTCCGTCACATCTTATGTGCTTTGCTTGGAGCATCGGTTTGTTTTTTTTTGTTTTTGTTTGAATAAAATGGATCCTAGCATTCATTGTGTGGGAGAGAGACATGCTCCGCTGTTGCATATGGACAAATATGTCCTTAGGCTTTACTCATAATATTCATGGCGAAGGTTGAATCTTCTTCGTTAAATTGTTATATGGTTGGAAACGGGAAATGCTACATGTAGTAATTCGAATAATGTCTTGGATAATTTGATACTTGGCAATTGTTGTGCTCATGTTTAAGCTCTTGCATTATATACTTTGCACCTATTAATGAAGAAATACATAGAGCTTGCTAAAATTTGGTTTGCATAATTGGTCTCTCTAAGGTCTAGATAATTTCTAGTAAGGGTCGAACAACAAGGAAGACGGTGTAGAGTCTTATAATGTTTACAATATGTCTTTTATGTGAGTTTTGCTGCACCGCTTCATACTTGTGTTTGTTTCAAATAACCTTGCTAGCCTAAACCTTGTATCGAGAGGGAATACTTCTCATACATCCAAAATCCTTGAGCCAACCACTATGCCACTTGTGTCCACCATACCTACATACTACATGGTATTTCTCCGCCATTCCAAAGTAAATTGCTTGAGTGCTACCTTTAAAATTTCTATCCTCTACCTTTGCAATATATAGCTCATGGGACAAATAGCCTAAAAACTATTGTGGTATTGAATATGTACTTATGCACTTTATCTCTTATTAAGTTGCTTGCTGTGCGATAACCATGTTCCTGGGGACGCCATCAACTACTCTTTGTTGAATATCATGTGAGTTGCTATGCATGTCCGTCTTGTCTGAAGTAAGGGCGATTTACCACTAGTTGAATGGTTAGAGCATGCATAATGTTAGAGAAGAACATTGGGCCGCTAACTAAATCCATGAATCATGGTGGAAGTTTCAGTTTTGGACGAATATCCTCAATCTCATATGAGAACATTAATTGTTGCTAAATGCTTATGCATTAAAGAGGAGTCCATTATCTGTTGTCTATGTTGTCCCGGTATGGATGTCTAAGTTGAGAATAATCAAAAGCGAGAAATCCAATGCGAGCTTTCTCCTTAGACCTTTGTATAGGCGGCATAGAGGTACCCCTTTGTGACACTTGGTTAAAACATATGTATTGCGATGATAATCTAGGTAATCCGAGCTAATTAGGACAAGGTGCGGGCACTATTAGTATACTATGCATGAGGCTTGCAACTTGTAGGATATAATTTACATGATACATATGCTTTATTACTACCGTTGACAAAATTGTTTCTTGTTTTCAAAACCAAAGCTCTAGCACAAATATAGCAATCAATGCTTCCCTCTGCGAAGGGCCTTTCTTTTACTTTTATGTTGAGTCAGTTCACCTATTTCTCTCCACCTCAAGAAGCAAACACTTGTGTTAACTGTGCATTGATTCCTACATACTTGCATATTGCACTTGTTATATTACTTTACATTGACAATATCCATGAGATATACATGTTATAAGTTGAAAGCAACCGCTGAAACTTAATCTTCCTTTGTGTTGCTTCAATACCTCTACTTTGAATTATTGCTTTATGAGTTAACTCTTATGCAAGACTTATTGATGCTTGTCTTGAAAGTACTATTCATGAAAAGTCTTTGCTATATGATTCAGTTGTTTACTCATGTCATTTACCATTGCTTTGATCGCTGCATTCATTACATGTGCTTACAATAGTATTGATCAAGATTATGATGGCATGTCACTCCAGAAATTATCTTTGTTATCGTTTACCTACTCGGGACGAGCAGGAACTAAGCTTGGGGATGCTGATACGTCTCTGACGTATCGATAATTTCTTATGTTCCATGCCACATTATTGATGATACCTACATGTTTTATGCATACTTTATGTCATATTTATGCATTTTCCGGCACTAACCTATTAACGAGATGCCGAAGAGCCAGTTGTTGTTTTCTGCTGTTTTTGGTTTCAGAAATCCTAGTAAGGAAATATTCTCGGAATTGGACGAAATCAACGCCCAGGGGCCTATTTTGCCACGAAGCTTCCAGAAGTCCGAGGGAGAGACGAAGTGGGGCCACGGGGCGCCGCCACACTAGGGCGGCGCGGCCCAGGGAGGGCCCGCGTGGCCCTAGCGTGTGGGGCCCCCGTGACGCCTCCTGACCTGCCCTTCCGCCTACTTAAGTCTTCGTCGACAATAGCCCCAGTACCGAGAGCCACGATACGGAAAACCTTCCAGAGACGCCGCCGCCACCAATCCCATCTCGGGGGATTCAGGAGATCGCCTCCGGCACCCTGCCGGAGAGGGGAATCATCTCCCGGAGGACTCTGCACCGCCGTGGTCGCCTCCGGAGTGATGAGTGAGTAGTTCACCCCTGGACTATGGGTCCATAGCAGTAGCTAGATGGTCATCTTCTCCTAATTATGCTTCATTGTCGGGTCTTGTGAGCTGCCTAACATGATCAAGATCATCTATCTGTAATGCTACATGTTGTGTTTGTTGGGATCCGATGGATAGAGAATACTATGTTATGTTGATTATCAATCTATTATCTATGTGTTTTTTATGATCTTGCATGCTCTCCGTTGTTAGTAGAGGCTCTGGCCAAGTTTTTGCTAGTAACTCCAAGAGGGAGTATTTATGCTCGATAGTGGGTTCATGCCTCCATTAAATCTGGGACAGTGACAGAAAGTTCTAAGGTTGTGGATGTGTTGTTGCCACTAGGGATAAAACATCGATGCTATGTCTAAGGATGTAGTTGTTGATTACATTACGCACCATACTTAATGCAATTGTCTGTTGTTTGCAACTTAATACTGGAAGGGGTTCGGATGATAACCTGAAGGTGGACTTTTTAGGCATAGATGCATGCTGGATAGCGGTCTATGTACTTTGTCGTAATGCCCAATTAAATCTCACTATACTCATCATATCATGTATGTGCATGGTCATGTCCTCTCTATTTGTCAATTGCCCAACTGTAATTTGTTCACCCAACATGCTTATTCTTATCGGAGAGACACCACTAGTGAACTGTGGACCCCGGTCCATTCTTTACATCGAATACAATCTACTGCAATACTTGTTCTACTGTTTTCTGCAAACAATCATCATCCACACTATACATCTAATCCTTTGTTACAGCAAGCCGGTGAGATTGACAACCTCACTGTTACGTTGGGGAAAAGTACTTTGGTTGTGTTGTGCAGGTTCCACGTTGGCGCCGGAATCCCTGGTGTTGCGCCGCACTACACTTCGCCGCCATCAACCTTCAACGTGCTTCTTGGCTCCTACTGGTTCGATAAACCTTGGTTTCTTACTGAGGGAAAACTTTCCGCTGTACGCATCACACCTTCCTCTTGGGGTTCCCAACGGTCGCGTGCTGTACGCGTATCAAGACTGTTTTCTGGCGCCGTTGCTGGGGAGATCAAGACACGCTGCAAGGGGAGTCTCCACATCCAATCTCTTTACTTTGTTTTTGTCTTGCTTTATTTTATTTACTACTTCGTTTGCTGCATTATATCAAAACACAAAAAAATTAGTTGCTAGCTTTACTTTATTTACTGTCTTGTTTGCTATATTAAAAACACAAAAAAATTAGTTACTTGCATTTACTTTATCTAGTTTGCTTTATTTACTGTTGCTAAAATGGGTACTCCTAAAAATACTAAGTTGTGTGACTTCACAACCACAAATAATAATAATTTCTTATGCACACCTATTGCTCCACCTGCTACTACAGCGGAATTCTTTGAAATTAAACCTGCTTTACTGAATCTTGTTATGAGAGAGCAATTTTCTGGTGTTAGTTCTGATGATGCTGCTGCCCATCACAATAATTTTGTTGAATTGTGTGAAATGCAAAAGTATAAAGATGTAGATGGTGACATTATAAAATTAAAATTGTTTCCTTTCTCATTAAGAGGAAGAGCTAAAGATTGGTTGCTATCTCTGCCTACGAATAGTATTGATTCATGGGCTAAATGCAAGGATGCTTTTATTGGTAGATATTATCCCCCTGCTAAAATTATATCTTTGATAGGTAGCATAATGAATTTTAAACAATTGGATAATGAGCATGTTGCCCAAGCTTGGGAAAGAATGAAATCTTTGGTTAAAAATTGCCCAACCCATGGACTGACTACTTCGATGATCATCCAAACCTTTTATGCAGGACTGATTTTTTCTTCGCGGAACCTATTGGATTCAGCTGCTGGAGGTACTTTTATGTCCACTACTCTAGGAGAAGCAACAAAGCTTCTTGATAATATGATGATTAATTACTTTGAATGGCACACGGAAAGAGCTCCGCAAGGTAAGAAGGTAAATTTTGTCGAAGAAACCTCTTCCTTGAGTGATAAGATTGATGCTATTATGTCTATGCTTGTGAATGGTAGGACTAATGTTGATCCTAATAATGTTCCGTTAGCTTCATTGGTTGCTCAAGAAGAACATGTTGATGTAAACTTCATTAAAAATAATAATTTCAACAACAATGCTTATCGGAACAATTCTAGTAACAACTATAGGCCATATCCTTATAATAATGGTAGCGGTTATGGTAATTCTTATGGGAATTATTACAACAATAATAGGAACACACCCCCTGGACTTGAAGCCATGCTTAAAGAATTTATTAGTACACAAACTGCTTTTAACAAATCTATTGAAGAAAAGCTTGGGTAAATTGATATACTTGCTTCTAAAGTCGATAGTCTTGCTGCTGATGTTGATCTTTTGAAATCGAAAGTTATGCCTAATGAAAATCATAATAATAAAATTGTTACTACAGCAAATGCCATCCAAGTTAGAATTAATGAGAATATAAGATTGATGGCCGAATTACGTGCTAGGTGGGAAAAGGAAGAAAATGCTAAAGAAGATAATATAGCTAAAGTTTGGACTATTACCACCACTAGCAATGCTAATGCTTCACATGTTGCTGCACCTCCTACTATTAACGGTAGAAGAATTGGTGTTGGCAATGTTTCCACTTCTAATGCAAAGCGTGAAAAACTGCCTGAAACTGCTAAAACTACTGAAACTGCCTGTGATAAAACTGCTGAAATTTTTTCCAACATTGGGGATAATGATCCCATTGCTTTAGATCATAATGGTTTGTATTTTGATGATTGCCACATCTCTGAAGTTATAAAGTTCTTACAAAAACTTGCTAAGAGTCCTAATGCTAGTGCTATAAACTTGGCTTTCACAAAACATATTACAAATGCTCTCATAAAAGCTAGAGAAGAGAAATTAGAACGCGAAGCTTCTATTCCTATGAAGCTAGAGGATGGTTGGGAGCCCATCATTAAGATGAAGGTCAATGACTTTGATTGTAATGCTTTATGTGATCTTGGTGCAAGTATTTCCGTTATGCCTAAGAAAATCTATAATATGCTTGACTTGCCACCATTGAAAAATTGTTATTTGGATGTTAATCTTGCTAATAATTCTACAAAGAAACCTTTGGGGAGAGTTGATAATGTCCGCATTACCGTTAACAATAACCTTGTCCCCGTTGATTTTGTTGTCTTGGATATTGAATGCAATGCATCTTGTCCCATTATATTGGGAAGACCTTTTCTTCGAACTGTTGGTGCTATCATTGATATGAAGGAAGGTAATATTAAATATCAATTTCCTCTCAAGAAAGGTATGGAACACTTCCCTAGAAAGAGAATGAAGTTACCTTTTGATTCTATTATTAGAACAAATTATGATGTTGATGCTTCGTCTCTTGATAATACTTGATATACACTTTCTGCGCCTAGCTGAAAGGCGTTAAAGAAAAGCGCTTATGGGAGACAACCCATGATTTTACTACTGCAATTTTATTTTATATTTGAGTCTTAGAAGTTATTCCCAACGGTCGCGTGCTGTACGCGTATCAGTTATCTTGTATGCTCAACTTGAGCATGTCTCATCTCAAGATAATGACTTACACCACACCCACTCCCTTGTTGTATAAAGGTATCAATGTCATGATCTTGGTGTATTCTCAACTTGAGAGGAGTATGCCGTGTACCCCATTGGAGAGTATGTTGGATAGTGATACTTCATTATCTAAGTTTGACAATTAGCCCCTCAAATCTGAGAATACATTCCTCCTTGTGTTGTCTTAATACATGCTTACCTCAAGCAAGTATGATCCACTCCATTACCTTCTTTTTACACCATCTATGGCGTAATGACTCTCATCTCGGCCATAGTGCAATACTAGTTCAACTCATGAAACTATAGGTTGGGAACCCCTCAAGGCTTACCTTGTTGTAAATGCTTATGAAAACCTTGGGTAAGTTAACTCTACCCAAGTGTAGGTTTTCGATGGAAAAGCAAATGTTTTGAACAAGGTTGTTCAGAGAAATATGGTGGTTTGTTGGTAAACAATGTAAGTGTGTGGGTTATGTTTTTCAAAGGAGCACTGCGTATAAGTGTTCGCCGTCCCAACTTTTATTCGCGCAACCACATTATCCAAAGTGGGCACGGGCGTAGTCCATAGTCTTTTGAAAATTGGCATGAGCACCCTTCACAACTTTCTAGGGAGGGTCACGATGACCTCTGACGCCAGGTTGCGCTCTGGAGGAGGCAATACACTGTAGTTGCCTATAGCCGAACGATTACTGAGGGTCTTCTGTCATGGCGCCGGAGATACGCTCAAAAGGTGGTATGCTGCCGGGGTGCCGGGAAGGGGTAAGTCCACAGGGAAGGACTTATGTCAAGGGAGACAGGCGAAAGACTATGACGGGTTATCCGAGACTCGCATACTTTCGTATGACGATCCGGGGATGATCTCGGCGAATTTACCAGTTCTTGTGGGGAAAGTGCGCAAACTCTGCAGAGTCAAATCTATTCGAATAGCCGAGTCTGCGGTCATGGACAAGTTCAAATGGCCATACTTAACCTGGGCTTGAGTTTTGATTTGATAAATTTTTTGCAAAGGAAATGTTGTGTTGGATGTACCGGAAGGGTACGGAAAAAGGGCGTGTGTCGACCATATGGAGATGGTCGTGGGAAAACTAAGACCAAGTGGGGAACTCTTTCCTAGTGTTTCATGAAGAGGAACTCTTCTTCAATAAAGATATAGACATGTCATAGTTATCTTTTGAAGTATCTTCTTCAATAAAGATATAGAGAAGTCATAGAACCTCCCTAGTATCCCCATCAATTGAGATGGCGGTATGCTACCTCTTTCTCAATAAAGTTAGCGAGATGTCCTAGAAACACCATAGTGTCCGCATCACTTGAGATGCCGGCATGATATATCCACAAGAGAAACTGATCCTCTTATGCATGCTATATCCACAAGAGAAACTGTTCTTCCTCTCTTGTCTTCTCTAGATAGAATTGTTATCACCTTCTTGATGGTTTCCGAGTACAATTCCAAATGTACTCACGGTTTTGTCCCTGGCTATTTACTTGGTCAGACTATGAGGAGGACTACGAAGATGATGGAGGATATCAGGACGACTATGCGACCTAGGATGATCTCCAAGTCAGTTGCCTGTAGGTCTAAGGCATGACTTGGGCCCGACGACGTTGACGTGTATCCACTGCAATGTTTGTGAACTTGCCCGAAGTGGCATTTATGTAAGACAGGGTCATGTGACCCCAATGTTGTAAGACTTATTTATTCGGTACTGTAATGGATGTTGTTATCTGGATATTCAGTTTGGTTATGTGCTCACGGTAAACTGATCATGGGATCGTGAGTTGGATGCATAACAGGGTATTTCGGACAGCTAGTCCGGTGTCCCCACATACACCTACGAAAGGAAAGGTTTCCCCATGAACACAACTCCAAGCTAAAGCCAAGAGGAGATGGTCCCTTCAAGGTCCTCAAGCGCATCAACAACAACGCCTACGTCATCGACATACCAACATCCAAGTACTTGGTGAGCAACACATTTAACATCTCGGACCTATCACCCTATCATGGGGATGAGGAGAAGCACGAGTCGAGGATGATACTTTCCCAGGGGGGGAGATGATGTAGCCCCGCCCAAGGACGACACTAAACCAAGACCAACAAGTCCCCCAAGTGGACCCATGACTCAGCCCGAGTGAAAGCTCTACATGATAAGGTGAACTCAATACTCTCGACACTCGACCTCGACACTACTTTGGATGGAATGCTACCTCATGCCGATGTTCCATGTGTCATCAGATACAAGCCTCGAGAGGAGTACGTCAAGGTTTGCCCAACACCGGACAAGGAAGGTATCGGGTTGTGTGCGTGTGTTGTTGTTTTTGTGTTCATCTTGCTCTTCATCTCTCACTTCTTCAACTTTGGATTTTGGGTCAATCTGTGAGATTTGGGCACCCTCAAGGCCTTAGGCCTAATCACAATGGAGGCGCATGGAGATGAGAAAATTGAGCCTACTCCTATATTCATTATTGATGAGTTGGTACCAATCCCATGTGAGCATGAGAGCCACTTAGCCCACGTGAGTGAGAGCGATAGTGAGTTGAGTGACTCCCACCCCATATGTGAGATTGAGTGCTTCCATTTGGAGGACGTGAGTGATACACCGAGAGAGTTGAGAGAGGTAGTTGATAGGTCCATGGAGGACATTTCATTTTCTAACAACATAACCTCTCCCTCTATGGTTCCATGGATATTGACGCGCCGATCATGGACAAGAAGTTGTACATGGTGCAAGAAGATCACACCACACTATGCTTATATGAAGATGAGGATGTCGGCCACGTGAAGCCTACCACTACTGATACGGGGCGATCTTCGGTCTTCACCGCATCATGTGCTTCATCGCCAAGACGGCACGCTAAGGTGAATCTTCTCCTTTACGTGTGCCTCGAATCACCTATTTGGGACGATATACTACTTCATACTCCGACATATCTTGATGATAAGAACTCGACGATAAGTACGGAGAGACGAGGGGATGCCATGGAGACCCGAGGACGCAAGGCCGATGTCACGGAAGCATGGAAGAGAAGGAGAAAGAGGAGCTGGACGCTCCAGGCTGGAACTTCCGCCCGACGCAGCCGGAACTTCCGCCCAGATTCCATCCAAGACTGAAGATGCTCATGCTGAAGAGCTGCGGCCGGAACTTCCGCCCCTGATTGCCGGAACTTCCGCCCAGGACCGGAACTTACGCCTAGGACGGCCGGAACTTCCGCCCCATCGAACCTCAGCCAGATCTCAGCCCCCTTTGGCTTGTAACTTACCCCTTCATCCCCTTGCCTATAAATAGACACCTACCCCCACCTTCATGAGGGAGAGATGATGTTTTAGATGAATTGGCTTATGCCTCTATTATCCCCTAGTGGATTTGGGAAACCCCCACCTTAGGTTAGTTCCTATTGTACCACCCGGGCTCCGATCGAATCCTATTGTATCTCTTTGGTGACTTCTACCAATCTTGATCTTTTGCTTGCACTTCTACCTATTTGGTATTTTGCTTGCACTTCTATTGAGTTTGGTCTTTTCACCCTTCTAGATTCATAGGATCTTCGATTTGTCGATATTTTTGCGGGACTTCTACCGAAAGGTCTTTTCCTTGCAACTTCTATCGAGTTGGTGGTTCGGGCCAACGAGAACAAACCGATTGTGTGTGTGCGTGTGCTTGTATCGAGTTCTTCGCGTTCATCCACTTCCTCGCGAATCCCCCTCCGCAATCACACTCACCCGGGTCAATTCGTGAGATCGGGCAACCCACACGGGCTTAGCCCGCATCATATGGTATCAGAGCAAAGGTTGCCATGGATTTGACCCTCCGATTCCACCAATTTCGCCCAAAAAATTTCTCAAAAAATTTTGCCCCAAAAAATAGCTTGAATTTGGATCTCAGGATTTGTTGCGTTTTTTGTGGTTTTGCTCCACATATGTGTTGTCTTTGGTGTTGATCTATCATCCCTCCAATTTTCACCGGCCAAATCCACCTATTCCTCTCGAAATCCATCAATTTCGTCCCATTTTCCGCCCCAAGTTCGTGCAGTTCTTCGCGCAGATCTAGATCTGGCAGAAAAGTGCTATTTCCGGTACTTCCGGCCGTGCAGCCCGGAACTTCCGCTCCCAGTTTTTTTCCCCCATCTGGTCCAAGCCTTCTTCCTCGCTGCAGCTCCCAGCCGCGCCTCCGCTTGCCTTGCGCCCGCCCTGCTCACGAGTGCCCCTGGCCTCGAGCTGCTCCTGCCCTAACCTGGCCCCGCCTGGGCCGCCTTGCTCAGCACGCCCGCTTGCATCGCCCCGCACGCCTTGCTCGCGCCTCCACGCCAAGCCACCATGCGCTGCTGCCAAAACGCGCGCCTCCACCACGCATCCATCCTACCACCACCGTGTCCCGCTCCAAGACCCAAGGCCAAAGGCCCATCCCCCAGGCCAGCAGCGCTCGCCCCAACTCGCTCCACGCGATCACCACGTAGCTCAGCTCCAGGCCCACGCACGCACGCGTCGCACCACCACGTCCTCCGCTCACGCGCTGCCAGCCCAGCTACCGCCCCCGTTCGCCCTGGCTCACTTCGCCCCGCACTGCAGCAATCAGCGCAGCTACTCGCCCCAGCTCGAATCGCTCCAAGCCTTAGCAGAAATCGCGCAGAAATTCTCTAGACCGGAAGTTCCGGCCAAATCGAGCGGTACTTCCGGTGCCCCGGAACTTCCGCCCTTGTTCCGGCCAACTTCCGAAAACGCGCTGTTTGTCACGCAGTAACCCCTGGATACATCTGAGTTATTTCCAGAACTTGACCGAAACTTGACCGGAAGTTCCGCCCGGCGCAGTTTTTGACCCAGATTTCAGCAACTTTTGACCCCCAACTTTGACCCAACTTTTGACAACTTTCCAGAGCCCGTTTGACTTCAAATTTTGACCATAATACCACCTTATTGACTCCAAATTTTGACAATTTTCCCGAGCCCATTTGACTCCAAAATTTTGACCACTTCGATCGCTCGTTTTGACCCAACTTTTCGGGCATTGACTTTTGTGTTCGGATTTCCTTGTGGAGTGCATTGGTTGTCTAATCCGCTTCCGCGCCTACATCAACACCGCGACGACACCTTTGGCACCCCGGATTCTGGCGCAACTTCGACACCACCTCGATCATCGCAAGTTCGTGTGCTTGACACCACCTAACATCAATAGGTATAACTTGCCCCACCCCTTGTAGCCCCGTTTCTTTCTTTGTGTACCTATCCCATTGAGAGTGGCTTTCCGAGTGTTGCGAAGCATTGCACAAGTGTCACGACCGTGAGAGGGTGTGTGTGTGCGTTGTGTTGAGCAAAGCTCCGAAGCAAGCTCGGTGAGAAAGATACACAAAAGAAGAAAAAGTGTGACATAGAGAAAAATAAAGCTTCTAAGCAAAGAAAAAAAGTGAAAAAAAGAGAAAAAGGAAATACAAAAAGAGTGTGTGTCCACCGATACAAAGGAGTGCAAAGCTTGTGAGCACTAAGAGAGATAAGAGAAGAGTGGCATCTGTGCAAATCTAGTTGCTTCTCTCATATGCAACCAAGCTACGGTCTCTCTTGTGTTGGTGTGACACCGAGCTTATAGTCTTCGTTAGGACCATCTTTGTTACTTCCTCACTTCCTTGGTCGCGCTAACCCCATTGTTCTTCCTTGTGTGTGTTTCCGTGTTTCCTTGACATAGATCACCGCTTTTGACATTTGACTTTGGATCTTACCCACATTTGACAATAGAAATTTTCTTTGGTTCTTTTCGTTTGCTATCCACTTCCTCACCTACCACCATATAGAGTTCTTAGCCTTTTGCGTGTGCTTTGAGTGTGTGTGTGAGTACATATCAGTTATTCTCTAACTTGAACCATTTTCTTGATTTTTGTTGCTAGTTTTGACCTTTTGGTAGTTCTCTTTCCACCCAAAATGACACCACAAGAACAAGCCGAGATGAGAGCCTACTTTGCCAACTTAGATGATCAAATAGCCAACATGACCCTCCAAGATAAAGCCGAGTGCAAATCCTACTTCAAACACCTTGAGAGCAAGAGTGACACACCACATGAGTTGAGTGAGGACGCTTTGATTTCTAACACATTAACCTCTACTCCTCTTGTGTTGTCTTCCTCTTTGCTAGGTTGTTCGCACATCGACGACGTCATTGCCATGGAGTTGAGGGACTCCACTATATGTGAGATGAGCGACTCCACTATATGTGAGATGAGTGACTCCACTATATGTGAGATGAGCGACTCCACTATATGTGAGATGAGTGCATCCACTATATGTGAGCTTGAGTGCATACACTTCGAGAGCATGGGTGATACACCATGTGAGATGAGAGTGGTAGTTGATAGGTCATGTGAGGCCATTTCGAATTCTAACAACTTACCCTCTACCTCTAGTCTGTTTCCTTGTGTATCATTAGGTCCCATGGATGACGAGTTCCCGATCATGGAGAAGATGTACATGGTGCATGAAGATGATGATATCACACCATGCTTGATTGAAGATGAACATGGAGGCCACATGGAGCCTACCTCTTCCACAAAACCCACTTCAAATGAGTCGGACTACAAAGGTACCTATATGGGTGTTGATGATGCCATGATCCCACTAGTGGACATGATAATTTGTGAGTGCTTGCATGAGTTGGATGATCCTATTGCAATGTCATATGCTTCTTTCACATTCCCTTGTGATACTTGTGATACCATTATGGTTGATCATGTGGAATTAGTTGCTTATGATAATATAACCATGCCATGCTATGAGAGTTTCACTTTCTCTCCTATTGCTTGCAATATGTCGAACAATTGCTCTTTCCCATGTATTGCTTGCAATGAAAATGATGATGCTAATGCTTGTGTTGTGACAACCTTGATGAACAATTGCTCTTTCCCTAGGTTTGTCGACAACCATGATAAAATGTTGAACATGTTTTGTGCTAGATTCTTGCAATACTCTCCCATTAATGCAACCAAAATGTTGAATACTTGCTCTTTCCAATGCTTGGTTTGCAATGATGTTAATATGCTTGTAAATGAGATTGCCCCCATAGCTCTCTCAAATTTTGGAGACTTTGCCTATATCCATGATGAGCATGTTCATGTGTTTACCCTGCATATTCACCATATCTATTATGATGCTTTGCTTAACGCTAATGGTGATGTGCAAAAGAAATGGACCATCATGATGGATGATGTGTTCATATACCATACACACACGTTCTTTGCTTTGCCTATTGTGTGTGTAGGTACAAGAATGCCAATGTCAACCTCGATTGAGCACGAGTTGACAAAGAGAGCTCTAGAGAGCATAATACACGTAAGTTCAAGATCGAACCCGGCTCTAATACCTTTCCCATGCTTTGCATTGAACATGCCGAACAATTTTTCTTTCTTATGGTTCTTTTGCAAGCATGATGATGTGATTCTTACCGTTGGTGTTGCCTCAAATAAGTTGACCAATTGCTCTTTCTTTTGGTTTGTTGGCACGCACGGTTGTGTAAATGTTGTTTTGATAAACTTTTTGGATGATATGTTGTGTGTTGCACCAAATATGAGGACCAATTTCTCTTTCCAATGGTTTGTGTGCACACATGTTGATGATATTTTGGACACTCTCCCGTATGTGTTTTTGCCAAATTCTCCTCTTATTGCTTCAAGGATGTTGAACAATTTCTCTTTCTGATGCCTTGAGTGCAATAATGCACATGAGTTTATACATGAGATGGACATCATAGTCGTCTCACAATTGGGAGTTTTTGTGTTTCCGCATTTGGAAGATGTTCATATGGAGTTCTTACACATTGACCTTGCACATGCATTATTCTTGATAAATTTGTGTTGTGCTAACGGTGTTGTGAACATGAATGGACATGTCGTTGATGATATGCTCCTCTATCACGCACACATATACTTTGCTTGGTCTTTGTTGTGTGAAGGTACACGTGACTTGGGGATGAGCGTCAATGAGTGGTTCCGCCCACATACTTCGACGACCCAAGATCTCTCAATGAGAGCACAACGACATCTTGCTAAGGTGACCTCCTTCTACTTACGCTCTCTTGCTAAACCCGTGGAACATTGGCTATGCTTGAGTGTTGTTTGGATTTTCTTGTGTTATTGATAGGGCTCTTGACAAGTGAAGCGACATTCAAGTGTTGGTGTCATCTACCTCCTCTACACATTCATGAAGATTTATCGTCGAGGACGACTCTATTTCAAGTGGGGGGAGATGATACGGGGCGACCTTCGGTCTTCACCGCATCATGTGCTTCATCGCCAAGATGGCACGCTAAGGTGAATCTTCTCCTTTACGTGTGCCTCGAATCGCCTATTTGGGACGATATACTACTTCATACTCTGACATATCTTGATGATAGGAACTCGACGACAAGTACGGAGAGACGAGGGGATGCCATGGAGACCCGAGGACGCAAGGCCGATGTCACGGAAGCATGGAAGAGAAGGAGAAAGAGGAGCTGGACGCTCCAGGCCGGAACTTCCGCCAGACGCAACCGGAACTTCCGCCCAGATTCCATCCAAGACTGAAGATGCTCATGCTGAAGAGCTGCGGCCGGAAATTCCGCCCCTGATGGCCGGAACTTCCGCCCAGGACCGGAACTTCCGCCCAGGACGGCCGGAACTTCCGCCCCATCGAACCTCAGCCAGATCTCAGCCACCTTTGGCTTGTAACTTACCCCTTCATCCCCTTGCCTATAAATAGACACCTACCCCCACCTTCATGAGGGAGAGATGATGTTTTAGATGAATTGGCTTATGCCTCTATTATCCCCTAGTGGATTTGGGAAACCCTTACCTTAGGTTAATTCCTATTGTACCACCCGGGCTCCGATCGGATCCTATTGTATCTCTTTGGTGACTTCTACCAATCTTGATCTTTTGCTTGCACTTCTACCTATTTGGTATTTTGCTTGCACTTCTATTGAGTTTGGTCTTTTCACCCTTCTAGATTCATAGGATCTTCGATTCGTCGATCTTTTTGCGGGACTTCTACCGAAAGGTCTTTTCCTTGCAACTTCTATCGAGTTGGTGGTTCGGGCCAACGAGAACAAACCGATTGTGTGTGTGCGTGTGTTTGTATCGAGTTCTTCGCGTTCATCCACTTCCCCGCGAACCCCCCTCCGCAATCACACTCACCCGGGTCAATTCGTGAGATCGGGCAACCCACACGGGCTTAGCCCGCATCAACTACCACCACACACACGTCAAATGAGTCGGACCACCAAGGTAACACTAACGGTGCCGATGATGCCATGATCCCAATCGTGGACATGACGAATGATGCTATTAGCTTCCGCATGCTTTGCCCTACATGTTTGAAATATTCCATGATCATTGCATCCAAGATTTTGACCAATTGCCCTCTCCTATGCTTGGTATGCAAGAATTCTTATTTGATTGTTAATGAGATGGCCCACATAGCCTCCTCAACTTTTGAAAATTCAAAGTTACCGCATGCTACAAATAAACAATCATGCCATATGCACACTCTCCATGCATTTCACAAAACCTTGATTGACACTAATCGTGATGTGCAAAAGACATGGCTCATCATGATGGATGATGCATTCATATACCATGCAAACACGCTCTTTCTTTTGCCTATTGTGTGTAGAGGTACAAGAATGACAACCTCAGCCTCTACGGAGCATGAGCTAACGAAACGAGCACTAGAGAGCTACCTCCACATGGGCTTCAATAAGAAGATCGAACACCGCATCGACCTCATACCCAGCGCAACACCTCCAAAATGTACCGCTCACCGCACAAAACCCGACGACAAGGATGAGATGCATCGTCCAACTCATGCTCTTCACGTAAATGAGTATGTTCATCAAAGCCTTAACCCACGTGTGGTTCAAACAACCTTTATCTTTTCTTTGGATTGTCCCATCGCTTCGTCACCCTTTGTGCATCTTATGCAACATATCTTGAAACATCTTGTAGGCACAATTGTTGTTTCATGTCTTGATGATGTCCTTATGCATTACCAAAATCTCAAGGACCGTGTTCTATATGAGAGAGAAGTCTTATGCATCTTGTGCCCCTTTGCACATAAAAAGTTGATTTCCTTGGGATTTTCCGTTTCATCCATTGGCATTGAAGTGGATTCTTTGAAACTTGAGGATATTCATACTTGGCTCACGCCAACCACAATTGCCCATGCTAGAAGTTTCCATATCTTTGCCATTTTACATAGAAACTTTGAGAAAAATTTCGTTTGTACCAAGTGTTCCTTGGCGAAAGGGTTGGATGATTCGTATTTGCATGAGAGCTTTTTGTTCACCAATAACAAAATTTGAAAACCCAAGTTTTCTATTCGAGAGTTGCTTTTACCCAACTTCTTGTTCGGACGCGACACCCTATATCCACCACTTCATGAGAGAACCATCATGGACTTCAACAAGAATGCCCTCACCACGAAGAAAATCCATAAGGATACAAGGGCAACCATACAAGAATATGTCCTTTGCCAATCTACAAGAACTAACGCCAAGAAGAACGAACGCTTTCAACAACAACGCACTCCAAGGTCAAGCCACGTGGAGAGGTCCCCTTCAAGGTCAACAAGCGCATCAAAAACAACGCCTTCGACATCGACATCTTGGATATATCACCCTATCACGAAGATGAGGAGGAACAAGAGCCGAGGATGACTCTTCCCCAAGGGGGGGTAGATGATGTAGCCCCACCTAAGGATGACACTACACAAAGCACAAGTAGTCCCCCAAGTGGATCGATGACACGATCCCGAGTTAAAGCAATCCATGACAAGGTGAACTCAATCCTCTCTACCCTCGATCTCGATACAACTTTGGATGGAGTACTTCCTCATTCCGATATGTTATGTGTCATTAGGTAAAAATGTCGACAAGAATGGTAGAGGCACAACACACTTTGCACCAGGGAGAAGAAGAGGAAATGAGAAGAGAAGAAGAAAGAGGAAAGAAGAAACATGAAAGAAGAAAGAAGAAGAAGAAAGGAGAAGAAAAGAAGACAGAAGAAGAGAGGTGGCCAGCAGCACATGTTGTTGTGCGCATGGAGGGAGGACCGATATTACCAGCCCCTCCTGGCCGGTACTACCGGCCGGTGCACAACATCACCAAGTCGACCACGCGGGAAGGAGGAGGACCGGTACCTCCAGGCGGGTACCTCCACTGGGCTCTGCCTGGAGGCTCCGGCCTGGGTACCGCTGAGCCGTCCCAAACCAATGGATGCGCAGATGCAATGGCCGGTACCTCTGGCCAGTACGTCTAGCCGTGGTACCTGTAACACCCCAACTTTTGCAACCTTTATTAGTTGTCCTTATTGCAAAAATCAGGGGGAACAAATTTTTTTTCTTAAGACTAATTAGATAAATTGTCTTGATTTGATTGTTGAGTTTTGTCTTGAACTATCTCAAAGAACAACACCTCTAGTGGTAAAATTATCCTTGATTTCAAAACTTGGGATCATCTACCCCTTAGTACATCCTTCTCTCTTACCCTAGTAAAAAAAACCTAAGGCATCATAAATTTGGCTAAGTCCTAAATCTGTTTCAGGTTCCCTTTTTGTAACCCCTGGATTAAGCTACCCCTTGCCATCTAAGGCAATGCATTTGGTCTTAGACCTACCTTATAATAAGCACTTCCCAACCATGTACTTGCCTTGAACCAGATCACTCCTATAGCCCCTTATCCTTGATGGTTTTGAAACCAAAACAATAAGATGTTCTGGCAGGCTTAAAATGTTCAAACTTTGGCAAGTGATCTCTAAGCACCCACAACTGTTATTGGCAAACTCAATGCATGTATCTCATCTATGTCACACCCTCTATGATGTAGCCCCACTCACCGTCGACGCTACACCAAGACCAACAAGTCCCCCAAGTGGACCAATGACGCGAGCTCGGGTTAAAGCTCTACATGATGAGGTGAACTCGCTCCTCACCACCCTTGATCTCGGTACCCCTTTGGATGGAATGCTACCTCATGCCAATGTGCTATGTGTCATTAGGTACAAGGCGCATCAAGACCCCGGAGAGGAGGACACGCCAAGGTCAAGGGAAGGAGAGGAGCAGCGGGACATGGAGATGATCACGAAGCTGAACTCGACGTCGCTCGAAGCGCTCAAAGGAAGAGAAGGGAGTTGGCCGGCCCAGGACCCGGTCAGACCGGCCCCACAACCGGGCCATCCGGTCCCAGGCCCGGCCAACCGGGCGCCCAACCGGATTCCCTGCATCGTACCGGAAGGAAACCGGAAAACCTCGCAAGTTCCCGGTTGGCGCCCGGTCGACCGGACCCAGGACCGGACCACCCGCTCATAGGCCCGGTCTGACCGGATTCCAAACCGGATTTGACGGAAATGCTCCACCAAACTGCCTAAGTTATCCATTTGCATACCTTTTCGCCCTTGCTGGCCATGTATGCCTATATAAGTAGCCTGGACCCCTCCTTTACCCCTTAGACTTGTTTTGAACTCAAACCTAACTTTGAGCTTAGTCTCCCTAGGGTTACCATCCCTCTGTAATCAAGGCATCCTGGTTGTTGATTTGGATATTGTTGAGTGAGATTCTAGTACAAGCTACTCTCTCTCCCTCATCAGTCTCTTCTTCTCCAACCCCAATCTCTCTCCGGGAATTCTGCCGCGTGCCTCTTCCAGGAGATTCTATTGGCGTGGTCCATCGAGCCACGGGGGTAAGTATCAGGTGTATCGGGTTAGTGTGCGTGCGTGAGTACCGGCATTCTTCGTGTTCTTCGTGTTCGTCGCGTTCTCCCACCTCTTCCCTTGGTCTTCGGGGTCAAATCGCGAGATCGGGCCACACATGGGGTCTTAGACCACATCATATGGTATCAGCAGCTCTTGGTTACCGCGATTTTGACCCTCCACCCACCCGATTTCGTTTCTAGGAAATCTTCCTCAAAATCCCCAAAAATAGCCTCAAAGTGCCTCTTGACCGATCTGTGATTTGGTTGCGTTTTGAGTGGTTTTGGTGCGTGGATCTGGTGTTGTTGTGCTTGATCTACTATTTCCCCAACTTTTAGCCTCCAATTCCATCGTTTCCCGTCGATTTGCTGTTTTGGATTTGGTTTGGGGAAGAATAGGAGAGAGAAACGGTGAACCCGGTTGAGAAACCCGGTCAACCGGACCCCAGACCGGACGAGCCGGCCCAGCACCCGGTCGACCGGGCGGCAACCGGATCCATCCGGTCCTCAGTCCGGTCCAACCGGCCCCAGACCGGGCGCAGCTCCGCGCCCTTCTCCGAGCTCGATTTCCGGCGACAACCACCACCACCACCACCACCATCATCGCAGGTATAACTTGCAGTTTTCCCTTGTAACCCTCTTCCTTTTGCGATCTATCCCATCGAGCATTGCTTGTTTAGTGTTGCGAGACATTGCACGTGGCCCCGCATTGTGAGGTGTGTGTGTCGTGTTGAGTAAAGCATCCAAGCAAAGACTCGTGTGGAAAGATAGCAAAAGCGAGGCTAACGCTAACATAGTGCGTCAAAAAGCCCCCAAAACACAAAAAGAGTGCAAGTAGCACCATACATCCATACATACAAAAGTGTGCAAGTGCCACCATAGATACAAAAGAGTGTAAGTGCCACCATATACAAAAGAGAAAAAGCTTTTAAGCAAAAGAGAGATAATAGAAGAGAGGCCGCGTGTGAATCTTGTTGTCTCTTCAATTGCAACCGAAGCTTTGGCTCTCCTTGTGTTAGTGTGACACCGAGCACCTTTACATACACTTTTCCGCTCACTTTTGGTTGCACTAACCCCGCTTATCCCGTGTGTGTGTTCCACAAATTTTCCGTGTTTATAGTGATCTTCACATTGACATTTGGATTTTTGGACCTTACCCACTTTTAACAACATACTCGATCTTGGATTTGTCTTTTGGCTTTCCACAACACTCGCCTAACACCATATTTGCTAGCTTTTGCGTGTGGTTTTGCGTGTGTCCCCGATACACTTGATCTTGCTTTTGGCTTGGTTGATTGCCTCAATACTATCTTACCTTGGTAAGAGTGCGAGGTAGTCTCCTTCCACTAACATACACAACCTAGTTCTTGTCTTTCCATCATGGATAGGAACGGAGATACCCCAAGGGATGAAGAAGTCCTCCGCAACACTGAGAGGTTGGTGACTCAACACAACCTATGGACGCATCGACAAGAGTTCAAGGAGCAACTCACCCTCTTTGAGACGCACATCGATGAGCAATACGATGAGGTGGCTCACAACTTCTCCGCCGTGAACCAAGACTTGGCTCTTCTTCGTGAAGCTACGGACAACTTGAATGGCCAAATGGCGGCCAATGATGCGAACATGGAGCGGCGCATGGATAGCCTCGAGCGCGCCATCACCAACTTGGGTCGCCATCGCCGACACCGCTCTACTTCATCATCACCAAGCTCGCCACAAGATTACTACTCTCATGGCGGCCTTTCGTCCTCAAGCTCGTCCTCAAGGCATGAAGACCATCATCGACCTCATCGCCCACATGCTCGTCATGAAGACTCCCGCTCCAACTCTAGGCGAGGAGAAATCCATCGCCATGCTCGTCCACATGAGCGTCCTCCACAAGACCAAGTCCTACAACAAGATCGTCACCAAGCGGATCGCCATGCCCACCATGGGCGTGACGACCAACCCCAAGACCAAGGTCCTCAAGATCCACCTCGAAGAGATCTCCGACGCCATCCTCGCCATGATCAACGTGGAAGAGGAGACCCACAACACGATCAAGATGAAATGGCCAACAATGAGCCTCGTCAACAACCTCGACAAGATCTTCAACAACATCATCACCGTGAACCAAGTGAAGCTAGTGTCCACCTTCAACGTCAACCCAATGCTATGGTTGGCCGTGGAAGACCTCCTATCCCACCTCAAGCCGCAAGAGATGAAGGCATCCGTCCTCTCCCAAGAAACTTGGAGGATGAAGAGAACATGTTCGGAAGGCTCAAGTTCACCATGCAAAAGTTCAAGGGTGAAGAGGATGCCGAGGCCTACCTCTCATGGGCACTCAAGGTTGACAAGATATTCCGCATCCACAACTACTCCGGTCCCAAGAAGGTGGCTATGGCGTCTCTTGAGTTTGAGGATTACGCCAACACTTGGTGGGAGCAAGTCCTCACTCTTAGGGAAGAAAAGGGTGAACCCCCAATTGACACTTGGGAAGAGATGAAGAAAGAGATGCATGCTCGCTTTGTCCCAACGCACTACATGACCGACCTCTTCAACAAGCTCCAAAAGTTGAAGCAAGGCACCAAGACCGTTGAGGAGTTCTTCAAGGAGATGGAGCTTACTATGATGCGAGCCAACATCCAAGAGTCCGAGGAACAAACCATTGCTCGTTTCTTCAATGGCCTCAACTACCCCATCAAGAGAATTGTGGAGTTCCAACCATACTCCAACTTGGTTGAGTTGGTCCACCAAGCATCGAAGGCCGAGCGCCAAGTGATTTAGGACATCAAGTACTCCAAGGTCAAGACCTACTTCTCCTCCAAGCTCGCTACGTCAACTCCTCCTACTACATCAACTCCTCCTACTACAAGTGTCAAGCCCGACGTGTCCTCTACGACATCAAAGAAACCGACTATCCAAAGTCGCATGAAGCAAACGGTCTCCTCCACCGCCTCCTCTAAGGCATCTACGGGACCCTCTAATGTCACTTGCTTCAAGTGTGGCACCCAAGGCCACAAATCGTTTGAGTGCAAGAACACCAAGGTTATGATCACTATGGAGAACGGTGACATAGAGACGCTAAGTGAGGATGAATATGAAGCCCTTGTGCAAGCCGCCGTTGCAAATGAAGAAGCTTATGAGGAAGAAAGTGGAGAAGACCCTCTCTTATGTGAGCATGACCCAAGTCCCTCACTTGTGGTCACAAGGGTGCTAACAACACAACCTCAAGCTATGGAAGATCAACGGTGCAACATCTTCCAAACCCGTGCCGGAATTGGTGGCAAATCGATCAAGGTCATCATCGATGGTGGAAGTTGCCATAACCTTGCAAGCACCGAGTTGTGTGAGAAGCTCAACCTCACTCTCCGCAAGCATCCTCACCCTTACCATATCCAATGATTGAGTGACAAGGGCAACGTCAAGATACAACATACCGTCACCGTCACCTTCAAAATTGGACCTTATGAGGATACTATTGAGTGTGACGTGGTACCCATGACGGTGTGCCACATGTTGCTTGGCCGCCCTTGGCAATATGACAAGAAGGCTATACATGATGGACTCTCCAACACATATACCTTCAAGGTCAATGACAATAAGTTCGAGTTGCGCCCCATGACTCCTAGCCAAATCATCGCGGATAATGCGAAGGCTTTAGCGAGGGCTCAACTCCGCACCCACCATAGTGAAATGAGAGGAGAGGGAGCGACCCACCACAAAGATAGTGAGCGCCACAAGCCATATATGAGCGAGACAAAGAGTGTTCTTCTCGCCACCAAAAGTGAGTGGAGAGAGGTCCAAGAGAACCCATCCACCATATTGCACTATGTGCTCATATGCAAGGGACCATCGTCGGCGACGAACGACTTAACCAACATTCCTTCGTCTTTGTTGTCTCTTTTGCAGGAGTTTCAAGACGTCTTCCCCGACGAGCTCCCTCATGGAATACCACCACTCCGAGGCATAGAACACCGCATCGACCTCATACCCGGCGCTCCGCTTCCAAACCGTGACGCCTACCGCACCAACCCCGAGGATACAAAGGAGATACAACGCCAAATTCAAGATCTCCTCGCCAAAGGGTATGTTCGCGAAAGCCTTAGCCCTTGTGCGGTTCCCGTGATTCTTGTGCCTAAACCGGATGCGACACAATGGATGTGTATGGATTGTCGCCCCATCAATGCCATTACCGTCCGTTACCGCCATCCCATTCCGCATTTAGATGACATGCTTGATGAATTGAGTGGTGCCACGATTTTCTCTAAAGTCGATTTGCGTAGTGGCTACCACCAAATTCGCATGGCCATTGGTGATGAATGGAAAACGGCATTCAAGACTAAGCTTGGTCTCTATGAATGGCTCGTTATGCCTTTTGGTCTCTCCAATGCTCCATCCACTTTCATGCGTCTCATGAATCACATCTTGCGTCCTCTCATTGGCAAGAGTGTGGTTGTCTATTTTGATGATATTCTCATTTATAGCAAAAATCTCGAGGACCATGTGCAACATGTGAGAGAGGTCTTATGCATCTTGCGTCTTGAGAAGCTTTATGCCAACCTCCCTAAATGCACATTTGCTCAAAACAAATAGGTTTTCCTTGGCTTTGTGGTTTCCGCTAATGGGATTGAAGTTGATTCTTCCAAGGTGGAGGCCATCCACAATTGGCCTACTCCTACAAATGTTGGTCAAGTCCGAAGTTTTCATGGACTTATAGTTTCTACCGCCGCTTTGTGAAAGATTTTAGCACCATTGCTTGCCCTTTGAATGAGCTTACCAAAAAGAATGTTCCGTTTGTTTGGGGCAAGGCCCAACAAAATGCTTTTGATGAGTTGAAGAAACACCTTACCGAAGCTCCCCTTCTTGTGCTTCCAAATTTTGCAAAAACTTTTGAGATTGAGTGTGATGCAAGTGGACTCGGTATTGGTGGCGTTCTTATGCAAGAGGGCAAACCCGTGGCATACTATAGTGAGACGTTGGATGGCGCATGCCTCAACTATCCTATATATGATAAGGAGCTCTACGCTTTGGTTCGTGTTCTTGAAGTTTGGCAACACTATCTTTGGCCTAAAGAGTTTATCATTCATTCCGACCATGAGTCCTTGAAATATTTGAAAAGCCAACACAACTTGAACAAACGACATGCAAAATGGGTCGAGTTCATTGAGTCCTTCCCATATGTAATCAAATACAAGAAGGGCAAGGACAATGTTGTGGCGGATGCTCTTTCCCGCAAAAACACCCTTTTGCTTACTCGTTTGGATTTTCATGTCTTGGGACTTGAAGAGATCAAAGAACTCTATCCTTCCGATTCTTTCTTTGCTCCCATATTTGAGAAGTGCTCCATTGAATGAGGAGTGGATGATTTCTATTTGCATGATGGCTACTTGTTTAAAGCTAACAAGATTTGCATTACCGAGTCTTCCCTTCGAAAATTGCTTTTACAAGAGTCACATGGGGGTGGTCTTATGGGTCACTTTGGACGTGACAAGACACTCGCGATGCTATCCACTCATTACTATTGGCCAAAGATGAAGCGAGATGTGGAGCTCCTATACAACTGTTGCACTACATGCCTTCAAGCTAAGTCCACCTCCAACCCTTATGGTCTTTACACCCCATTGCCTATTCCATATGCACCATGGACCGATATTAGCATGGAATTCGTTCTAGGATTGCCTCGCACTAAGCATGGTCATGATTCCATATTTGTGGTAGTGGATAGATTCTCTAAGATGGCTCATTTCATACCTTGCCATAAGAGCGACGATGCTTCACACATTTCTTCATTGTTTTTCAGGGAAATTGTTCGCCTACACGGAATACCCGCAAGCATTGTGCCGGATCGAGACGTCAAGTTCATGAGCTATCTATGGAAGTCGCTCATGACAAAGTTTGGAGTGAAGCTCTTGTTCTCATCATCCTCGCACCCGCAAACGAACGGACAAACAGAAGTGGTCAATCGAAGCCTCTCCACTCTCCTACGCATCCTCGTGAAGAAGAACTTGAAGTCGTGGGAGGAGTGCCTTCCTCACACGGAGTTCGCCTACAACCGCGCCAAGCACAAGACAACATCAAGGAGCCCCTTCATGGTCGTCTACGGCTTCGAACCTTACACGGCACTCGACATACTTCCGCTTCCCCTTCATGAGCGGACCAACATGGACTTCAACAAGCGCACCGCCGCCATGAAGAAACTACATGAAGAAACAAGAGCAACAATACAAGAACATGTGCTTCGTCAAGCAAACCGCATCAACGCCAAGAAAAAGGAAAGAATATTTCAAGAAGGAGACCTCGTTTGGATCCAGCTCCGAAAGGAAAGGTTCCCTCATGAGCGCAACTCCAAGCTCAAGCCAAGAGGAGATGGCCCCTTCAAGGTCCTCAAGCACATCAACAACAACGCTTACGTCATCGACATCCCGACATCCAAGTACTTGGTGAGCAACACGTTCAACGTCTCGGACTTGTCACCCTATCATGGAGATGAAGAGGTGCAAGAGTCGAGGTCGACTCTTTCCCAAGGGGGGGGGGAGATGATGTAGCCCCACTCACCGTCGACGCTACACCAAGACCAACAAGTCCCCCAAGTGGAACAATGACGCGAGCTCGGGTTAAAGCTCTACATGATGAGGTGAACTCGCTCCTGACCACCCTTGATCTCGGTACCCCTTTGGATGGAATGCTACCTCATGCCAATGTGCTATGTGTCATTAGGTACAAGGCGCATCAAGACCCCGGAGAGGAGGACACGCCAAGGTCAAGGGAAGGAGAGGAGCAGCGGGACATGGAGATGATCACGAAGCTGAACTCGACGTCGCTCGAAGCGCTCAAAGGAAGAGAAGGGAGCTGGCCGGCCCAGGACCCGGTCAGACCAGCCCCACAACCGGGCCATCCGGTCCCAGGCCCGGCCAAACGGGCGCCCAATCGGATTCCCTGCATCGTACCGGAAGGAAACCAGAAAACCTCGCAAGTTCCCGGTTGGCGCCCGGTCGACCGGACCCAGGACCGGACCACCCGGTCATAGGCCCGGTCTGACCGGATTCCAAACCGGATTTGACGGAAATGCTCCACCAAACTGCCTAAGTTATTCATTTGCGTACCTTTTCACCCTTGCTGGCCATGTATGCCTATATAAGTAGCCTGGACCCCTCCTTTACCCCTTAGACTTGTTTTGAACTCAAACCTAACTTTGAGCTTAGTCTCCCTAGGGTTACCATCCCTCTGTAATCAAGGCATCCTGGTTGTTGATTTGGATATTGTTGAGTGAGATTCTAGTAGAAGCTACTCTCTCTCCCTCATCAATCTCTTCTTATCCAACCCCAATCTCTCTCCGGGAATTCTGCCGCGTGCCTCTTCCAGGAGATTCTGTTGGCGTGGTCCATCGAGCCACGGGGGTAAGTATCGGGTGTATCGGGTTGGTGTGCGTGCGTGAGTACCGGCGTTCTTCGTGTTCTTCGTGTTCCTCGCGTTCTCCCACCTCTTCCCTTGGTCTTCGGAGTCAAATCGCGAGATCGGGCCACACACGGGGTCTTAGACCACATCACTCTACAACTTCCACGTCTTGCATGTCCCATTCTACCTTCACAATTCTTATTTTCACTTGATCTTCTACCCTATCCAGAGTTTTAGCTCTAGATCACTTCTTCCTCTTTTACCTTTTGTTTTTCTTTTATCTAGTTTAATCTTCACAAAACCAAGTGTGGAGATGATTGATACATTGTCTAATGATCATCTACCCTTGAGATCTTTCCCCAAAATTTATTCTTACTTTCTTTGAAAAAAAACATTTCCAAAACCCTATTTAATTTTTCCTCTAGTTTCCCATCACCAATCCACTTCTAGTTTTATCAAACATTTTCGAATAAATTTCTCAAATAAAATTGGAAATGTGAGTGGAATTTTAGACCATCTTGTTTTCCACCCAAAAATAATTATTCTCTTATTTTATTTTGTTTTCACCCAAAATGCATGTCTTGCACTTTGCTTTACCAAATTCTCCCCCACCAACTTCACCCTCCTCTCTTTTATCTGTCACCATCAACCATGCCACAAACACTTCGTTTAATCAAAATATTTCCATCAAAATCCTTATTGTAGGGCATCATCAACTCCTCAACCACTTTTTGTTTACCTACTCATCACCATCATCTCCTTGATCTAGTCTATGCCATTATGGTTATGGCCAAACAAAGTTTTGATCAAATGTTAGCATGATCCCTTTCCATCACATATCTCCACCTCTCAAACTCTTTTCTAAAAACCATCAAAACCCAACCTAGTGTACCATCCTTGCATGGCAAAAAGTGAAGTGGCCGGCCATGCATGCATCTTGGCATGTGGTCAAATCTCTCCAAACTCTCAAGATCATAGCCGTGCCACCTTCTCCTTTTGACACCATCACCCTCCCCACCACCTTATTCTTCCCTTATCTTGTGATGACATCTTCACCACCACCCCTCCCTTTTGTTCTTCCTTGTAGCCGGGCCATGGTGCCTTTGCACCACCCCTTTCTCCCTTCACATGGCCGGGCCATGGTGCACCAGCACCACCCACCCCTGTTGCACCCTTCAGACCTCAGGCCCAACTCATGGACCCTACTAGGCTCCCCTCTCTCCCATCCCCAAGCCCAGCCACGAGTAGCCCAACCCTAGGAGCCCAAACTCTGGAATGCTAGCAACCAGAGAGGGAAAACGAACGTGAGCAGACACCAGGGAAGCATCCCGCTCGACCCCCTTCCTTCCCGCGTGCCCCTCCTCTCCTGCTGATGTCTCCAGCGTGATGTCACCCTGCCCCCACCCTTCTACGTCACCCCTGACGTCCGCCCTCAACAGCCATTGGCCATGAACGCCGCCCATGGCACACACCATTGCTCTGCCTCTGCCTATAAAAGGGCCTCTCCAGCCACTCCCTCTCCTCACACCACTCCTCCCCTCCTTCCAGGACCCACCAAAGGGGCGCTGAGGCGCTTCTCTTCTCGGCTGCCCGCCTGGAAGGCCACTCCGCCTCGATCACCATGGGTGGCCGGAAGGATGACGACGCCGCCAACCATTCTCTCCCCTCCCTTTCCATTCCAACTCCTTCCCCACGATCTCCCCGACCTCACCCACCTTTTTTCGCCGCCCAGGTCCGCTAGAGACCGCCGCCCTCGTCGTCTGTCCGGGAGCGCCGGCGGAAGAGAAGCCAACGGGAGGAACTGCTGCTGGGCTGGACGCGCCCTTGGACCGCGTTGAGCCCTCCCCTGCACAGCCCCAGGGCTCCGCCACTCGCTGGAGCCTCGTCGTCAACCAATGCCGCCCGCCGGTGAGTCCCCGCCCATCGTTGTTTCTTCGTCCGCCCGTGTACGCGTGCTCGAGGGGAGGAGGACGTCCCCCGTGTGATGCATGGGCCGACGTGGCTTGTGCGGCCATGCAAATGGGCCCCGCCTCGGGCCCTCCTCTCCCCTTTTATTTTTCCCTTTCTTTTTTTCCCTCCCTCCACCTGGAAAACCACCTGGGCTGGCCCACTTCGCACCCCTACGCGGCTAGGAGTTTCCCGCCCGCTTTTGAAATTTTGAAATTGTTGTTTATTTGTTATTAAACCAGTGGTACTCTTTTGAGGATAACTCAAGTTTTACTCACCCAAATCTAGTGAAACAAATTGTGTTAGAGCCATATTTTCTTTAGCTTTCCAATGCCACCGGTCCCATATTTTTAAGATTTTTATACGATTTTTGGCATATGTATCTTTCTCTATGTATGATTCAGATTCAAATTAATTTCTAAATTTGAAAAATTAACCTTTTTGAGTGAATCCAATTTTGTTAGCCTCGTTTTAGTACTGACCATATATAATAATTAGTATTACACCCTGTTCATAATTTAGCTAAGTGTGTGTCACATGAAATGTTGTACCAAAACTTATGCTTATTTAAAATCCTTGACTACCTCTTCTTTTTTAAAAATGGTCAAGCTATGTTTCCTACTTGCAAAACAAAACCCTCTGACACTTAAACCAAGTTTTAATTGTTTTGCTAAGATTTCAAATGTTGGGGTATATGGTTTACTTTCTATTTTTGGTGTAGTGTTTTAAAAAGAAAAGACAGAAATGATTTCTACCTCTTCAAAAATGTTTGAAAATAAAGGATGTATGTTTTTGAGGCCAAAGCATTGCACTATTCTTCTTGATAGTGTTATCTACTAGGGGATGTTTAATCCATGCCTTGGTGATAACCATAGAGGCAATTTCTCCTTTGTGAAGCTTTCATGCTTTTATCAAGTGAAATAAATGGGTTTTCTTTTAAAAAGTTGTTTTGAAATAACTATAAGTCCTTAGTATGATAGCCCTTAGTTGAGTGGTTAGTTTCAGATTGTTGCATGTTTGTTTTATTGGTGCAATGTGTTGATTGTGTTTTTATTCTATTTTCTGGCGATAGATGCGAACAATTCTGGGGAAGAAGAAGAGGTTCGGACGAGGATTTTCTTTATATTGTTGGAATTCTTATTTGATGGAGTGGAAGAAGTCCAGGGACAAATGACCCAACCAAGGCAAGCCATCTTTTGATCTCTTGCTATTAATCCTTCTTGTTGTGTTCATTGTCCCATTATACTTGGTTCCTTGTATCTTGCTTTATGATTGGTCCTCTACTCTATGCATACTTACTCCCAAGTATGTTGAACCCCTTGTTGACGTTATGCACACTTACTCCCAAGATTGTTGAATCCCTTGTTGATGTTATGCATGCTTACCCTAATCATGTATGTCCCCTTATGTTCATCTTCTTAGTGGTATGATGATTAACATCATGACCCTTGTTGAATCCTCCTACTTATGTTGTCCCTATACATGCTTACCCTTAAGCATGTATGAACCCCTTTTGACACCACAATCATCATCTCCTTAGTGGTGTGATGGTTAGCATCATGCCCTTGTTGATAGCTCAGTTCTCCACAATAAAACCTTAGGTTGGGAAACCCCGATGTTTTATGTTTTGGAAAGACTTTGAAAAGCTTTGGGAAGATGTTGACTTGCCCAAGTGTTGTTTCAAGAGAAAGGTCTTGATGTTTCAAAAAGTGATACATGGTTGGTTTTTGAATAACAAAGGAAGTGTGGGTAAAATGCTTTTAAAAGAGCACTGCGTATAAGTGTTCGCCATCCCAACTTTACTAGCGCAACCACACTATCCAAAGTGGGCACGGGCTTAGTCCGTAGTTTGTTGAAATTGACTTGAGACACCTTCACAACTCTCTAGGAGGGTAACGATGACCTCTGACACCGGGTTGCGCTCTGAAAGAGGGAATACACTGCATTAACTTGCAGCCGGATGATTACTGAGGGTCTTCTGTCATGGCGTCGGAGATACGCTCAAAAGGAGGTATGCTGCCGGCGTGCCGGCAAGGGGTAAGCCCGCAGGGAAGGACTCATGACAAGGGAGACAGGCGAAGGGCTATGACTGATTATTCGAGTCTCGCATACTTTCGTATGACGATCCGGGGATGATCCCGGTGGATTTATCGGTTCTTGTGGGGAAAGTGCGAAAACTCTGCAGAGTCAAATCTATTCGAATAGCCGCGTCCGCGGTCATGGACGAGTTGAAATGGCCATAATTAACCGGGGCTAGTTTTGTTTAAGAAATGTTTTTCAAAAGAAAAAGAGAAAGTTGTTTTCGGAGTACCGGAAGGGTACGGGAAAAGTTGATGACCATGTGAAGATGGTCGGAAAGGAAATAAAAAGGGATACCCCCATCCTAGCAGATTTATGTTGTAGAACTCTTTTGAAGTATATTCTTCAATAAAGATATAGATATGTCATAGAACCCTCTTAGTGTCCCCATCAACTGAGATGCCGGGATGCTATATCCAGAAGAGAAACTATTTCTCTTTCACATGCTATATCCACAAGAGAAACTATTTCTCTTTCACATGCTATATCCACAAGAGAAACTACTTCTCTTTCTCATGCTATTTCCACAAGAGAAATTAGCTCTTCCCTCTTGTCATCTAGATTAGAACTTGTTATCTTGCACTCTTGCAAAGTACCTTCTTGATGGTTTGCGAGTACAATTCCAATGTACTCACGGCTTTGTCCCTGGCTATTTACTTCGCCAGACCTGGAGGAACACGACGGATGAAGAAGGAGTTGGCGACGTCTATGCGAGCTAGGAACGTCTTCCCGGTCAGTTGCCTGTAGGGTTTATGGCAGATGACTTGGGCTCCGCGCGGTTGAAGTGATGATGCTAGTCTGATGTTTAGTTAGGCCCTTCGAGGCTATTATGTAAGTATTGGTCATGAGACCTTATTGTAATTTTCTTTTCCGCTTTGTAATGGATGGTGTAATTTGATATCAGTTCGGTTATGTGTTCACGACGCACTGATCATGGGATCGGGAATTGTATACATAACAGGGTATTTCGGACAGCTAGTCCGGGGTCCCCACAAAGCTGGTATCAGAGCTATCCTGACTGTAGGAGACCTTAGTTAGCATGGACGTTAGTTAGGAAACAATTACTTGGGAAAAACTATGTACAAAACAAATTGTTTCTTTAGTCGAAAGTATAGTTTCTACTCCTTTTACTTATTCAAAGCTTCCAAATTCTTATCTCTCCGCTTTATAAAAACAATGTTTGAAAATTCTTACTCTATTGTCTCATCCACTTCAAACCTACATATTGGACGATGTCCCCAACTCAGACCAGAGACTCGAACTCAAATATGGATCAATCCCTCACGAAGACTCATGTATCTCCAACGACAGCTATTGAAGATTGGATGCCTACTTAGCCGTGTTCATATAGGGATCTTAAGATCATGTATTTGGTTGTCACCAAAGTCTGTCAGGGATCTGACCTTGTTCCTCCATGGACTCACACTTTTTGTGGTCGTCAAGGATCAAGTTCTCAGTTCTTGACTAGTAAATTTTATGCCAGCCACGAGAAGATCTCGATCTCGGGAGTACCTCAACAGCTACCCCTTCGAACACCTCACGTCCCCGGGATGTTGAACAAGAAGGCTACACAGTTTTAGCCTCTGCCTCAACATCAACGACTCAACACCAGGCTGCTTCACCACCAACTGCTTCGAGAATCCTTATTGAAGTCGTTGTCAGCCTGATGAAGACATCCACATATGTGACCAACCCTGATGAGGTCTAAGACCCCGTGTGTGGCCCGATCTCGCGGATTGACTTCGAAACCAAGGGGAGAGATGGGAGAACGCGAGGAACACGAAGAACACGACGAACACGAGGAACTCCGAGACTCACGCACGCACACCAACCCGATACACTCGATGCTTACCTCCGTGGCTCGATGGACCACGCCAATAGAATCTCCGAGGAAGAGGCCGTGGCAGAATTCCCGGAGAGAGATTGGGGTTGGAGAGGAAGAGCTTGGTGAGGGAGAGAGAGTAACTTGTACTAGAATCTCACTCAACAAGATCAAAGTCAACAACCAAGGTGCCTTGATTACAGAGGGATGATACCCTAGGGAGACATAGCTCAAACCCTAATCTAAGTCAAATCTTGTCTAAAGAGGTAAGGGGGCGACCGGGGTGCTTATATAGGCATACAAGGCAGCTCGGGTCGAACGGGTACAAGTTGGTGGGTCAAACCCGTGAAATCCGGTCCAGGGGCCGGTCCGACCGGGTCTGGGACCGGGCCATCCGGTCCAAACCGGATTCTGTGCCGGCCGGTGACCGGGCGAGGCTCCCGAAGCCCTGGTACTACGTCCGGATGGCACAAGCGGAGATTCCGGTCGAAACCGGCCAGGCCGGTCAAGGGAGCCGGTCGGACCAGGCCCTACGGGGCCGGGTGGGCCGGCTGTGGCCCGGTTGGACCGGCCCCCGGGGACAACCGCAGCCTTCCTCCTCTCGCCTCTTCTTCCTCTTCCTTCCTTCTTCCTTCCTTCTTCTTCTTCTTCCTTCTTCCTTGCACCATGGGTGTTCCTCCTCTCCGGTTCCTCGATGATTCTTGTACCTAATGATATGTAGCACACCGATATGAGGTAGCATTCCATCCAAGGTATGGACGAGGTCGGGTGTCGAGAGGAAGGAGTTCACCTTGACATATATGGCGGGGGTTTGTGTTGTTGGTCCACTTGGGGGACTCCTTGGCCATGATGTGGCGTCGACGATAGGCGGGGCTACATCATATATGGTGGGGGTTGGTGTTGTTGGTCCACTTGGGGGACTTGTTGGTCTTGGTGTAGCGACGTCGGTGACCGGGGCTACATCATCTCCCCCCCTTGGGGAAGAGTCGTCCTCGACTCTTGTTCCTCCTCATAGAAGATGTAGTCCATGACGATTGTCCCATGTCGTGTTGGGGAGTCGCGGTCGAAGAAGAACTTGGAGAAAAACCACTTGCGAAGGGAGAACTCCAAGAGGCAATTGGCAAAATTGGGAACCAAAATAGTGTGGGTTTATCCAACATGTGGAAGGTCAAAAGTTTGTGCATGTAAGAGTTGTATGGTGTGAAGAATGTGTGTTGTGGCCTTGTCCCAAGCAAATGGAACAAACAAAAGGCAAGTATCGGCGGCAAAATTTGGGGCAACATTGTTATGTGCAATGGCAAAGAGGTGGAAACTTCTAGCTTGGGAAAGTATGGTTGGCGTGAGCCAAGTATGGGTATCCTCAAGTGTCAAAGAATCCATTTCAATTGCCAAAGGTGAAATGAGAAATCCAAAGAAGAGCAACTTTATGAGTGACATGTGGCACAAGATGCATAAGGTGTCTCTCACATGTATGACATGTTCCTTGAGATTCTTGGAGTGTATGATGATAACATCAAGACATACAACAACCATTGTGCCAACAAGATGTGTCAAGATATGTTGCATAAGAAGCAAAAGAGGTGACGAGGCATTGGTCCAAACCGGAAGCTCGACAAGACAAGCCGACAATACACGAGGGCGAAGGCGTTTGGGAACATACCCTTTGGCGTGAATCCCATAGGTTGGATCATGTATCTCGTCCGTGTTGGGGTAGCTCTCAATTGCGCGTTTGGTGAGCTCATGCTCCGTAGCGGTGGAAATTATCATTCGGGTACCTATACACACAAAGGAGAAAACAAAGAGCGTGTGTGCATGGTAGAGGAACACATCATCCATCATGATGTTCCATGTCTTGTGCACATCACCATTAGTGTCAATCAAGATAGTATGAAATGCATGGCGATGGTGCATATGGCAAGAAGGTGCATTCATGGCATGTGGTAACTCATGATCATCAAAAATAGAGAAGGCTATGGGGGCCATCTCATGGACAATGAAATAAGCATTCTTGCATACCAAGCATAAGAAAGAGCAATTGTTCACAATCTTGGATGCAAGGATCATGGAATGGTGTAAACATTTTGGGCAAAGCATGTTCAACATGTTATCATTGTTGTCGACAACCCTATGTAAAGAGCAAGTGTTCATCAAGGGTGGCATAACACAAGTATTATCATAATCATTATCATGGCAAACAAGCGGGGAAAACGTGAAACTCTCATAGCATGGCATGGTCATGGTATCACAAGCAAGCAATTTCACATGATCAACAATGTTATCAAGCAAAGCATCACATGGGAAAGTGAAAGTAGTATGTGACGTAGCCAATGTATCATCAAGATCATGCATGCACTCATAAGTCATCATGTCCACTAGTGGGATCATGGCATCATCAACACCTATGTTGTTACCTTTGTAGGCCGGCTCATTTGAAGTAGGTGTTGTGGAAGTAGGAGGATCCATGTGGTCGACATATCCATCTTGGAGCAAGCATGGTGAGATATCATCATCGTCATGCACCATGTACATCGTCTCCATGAGCGGGAACTCATCCTCCGTGGAACCTAGTGCAACATAAGAAGACACAAATGAGGGAGAGGTTAATGTGTTAGCAAAAGCGATGTCCTCCATGGACCTATCATCTACCTCTCTCAACTCACTTTGTGTATCACTCATGTCCTCCAAACGGAAGCACTCAAACTCACATGTGGGGTGGAAGTCACTCAACTCACTATCACTCTCACTCAAGTGGGCTACGTGGCTCTCATGCTCACATGGGATTGGTACCAACTTATCAATGAAGCATAGAGGAGTAGGCTCGACTTTCTCATCTCCATGTGCCTCCTTGGTTGAAGGTAAATTCCCATGCTCAACCATCTCAACTCCATGCGCCTCCATAGGTGATGGGAGAATCCCATGGTCACCATGCTCAACTCCATCACCTCCCAAGTGATCCTCAAGCGGTGGCGCCATGGTGTTTATGAGAGTTAGGCTCGGCTCAACTTCGCCCTTGAGTTCACCTTGGCGATCTTCATCTTGAAGTGTTGGCGCAATAAGCATCTTGGGGACTTGTGCTTGTAGCTTGTCGAAGTAGAGCGTCTTGGCACTTGGCGTTGTGCATTGCCATGCCACGTGACCCTTGGCCTTGCACACCTCACATAGGAGATTGGGACATTCCCGTGGAGGGTGGCCTTGTTGCTTGCACCTGTAGCATCGGAGTCCAAAGGCACGTGACGAGGTAGAGGCCATTGTGGTGGTGGCACAAGAGGTGGAAGTCGCCTTATGAGGAAGACTCGTGGAAGATGTTGGTCGATGGCGATCATGAAGTGGCTTGTGGCGGCGAAGCTCATGTGGTGACGTATGTCGATGACGGTCCTTGCCATGCCTAGATGATGGCTCATGCGACTTGGCATGTTGCTTGCCGTGCCTTGTGGAGCTTGGAGAAGAGTGTCGATGACTCTCATGATGGGGACGCTCTTGATGCTCCATATGGTGTACTTGAAGTCGACGATCTTGTGCATAAGCACTCTCATGGTGGCGCCTTGTGGAGCTCGAAGAAGTGTGTCGATGATGCTCATGATGGGGACGCTCTTGACGATCCATATGATGGTGCCCTCGTGGAGGTCCTCCATCTTCATATGTAGCTCCATTTGCCAAGTAGGGGTATTGAGGAGCACCGACGTTGCTCATGGTGGAGTCGAGGTGAGGCTCCGTCACGGTGTCGATGTCGTAGACGTGGCTTTGCTCCACCATGTCGTCCATGAGTGGTGAGCCATTGTCGATGTAGAGCTCGTCGACGTCGTCCTCAAGGTGGTGCTCCACCATGTCATCCATGCTTGAGGAGCCATTGTCGATGTAGAGCTCCTCGATGTCTGTCATGTCGGTGATGCTCGTGGAGCCATAGTCGGTGTCGAGCTCCACCTGTTCCTCCACATTCGCGGTGTTTGAAGAGGTATCCTCCTCGAAGTGCTCCGTGTACTCCTCCGTATATTCTTCGTCGCTATACATGTTAGCATGACAATATCTATATGGTGTATGTTAGTGGAAGGAGACTACCTCGCACTCTTACCAAGGTAAGATAGTATTGAGGCAATCCACCAAGCCGAAAGCAAGATCAAGTGTATCGGGACACACGCAAAACCACACGCAAAAGCTAGCAAATATGGTGTTAGGCGAGTGTTGTGGAAAACCAAAAGACAAATCCAAGATCGAGTATGTTGTCAAGAGTGGGTGAAATCCAAAAATTCAAATGTCAAAGCGATGATCACTATAAACACGGAAAAGATGTGGAACGCACACACGAGATGAACGGGGTTAGTGCGACCAAGGAATGAGCGGAAAAGTGTATGAAGCCCTTAAGCAAGGGTGCTCGGTGTCACACTAACACAAGAAGAGATCAAAGCTTTGGTTGCAACGGAGAGACAACAAGATTTACACGCGGCCTCTCTTCTCTTTTCTCTCTTTTGCTTAAAAGCTTTTTCTCTTTTGTATATGGTGGCACTTGCACTCTTTTTTATCTATGGTGGCACTTTGTACACTTTTGTATGTATGATGGCACTTGCACTCTTTTTTGTGCTTTTCTTTCTTTTTCACGCTCTATGTTAGCGTTAGCTCACTTTTGCTATTTTTCCACACGAGTTTTGCTTAGAAGCTTGACTCCACACTACACACACACCTCACAATCGGGGCCACGTGCAATGTCTCGCAACACTAGATAAGCAATGCTCGATAGGATAGATCGCAAAAGAAAAGGGGTTACAAGGTGGGGTGCAAGTTATACCTAGATGTTAGGCGGTGTCGGAACACACAACTTGCGATGAAGGCGGTGATGTCAAGAGTACGGTTGCAAGTTCGGGGTGCCGAGGATGTCGTCGCTTGCTTCTTAGCTGCGGGTTAGTTGCACAAACAAGGCACTCAAACCGGAACAAGCAAACACAAGTTAGCGGAAGAAGTCGGGTCAATATAGCTTGGCGGTGGTGGCGGTGGTATGCCGGTGGTGGTGGTGTCGATGCTCTTGCGGATGCGGCGGTGTTTGTTGGGGCCGCTGTGGTGTTTGCCGGTGGTTGGGGATGATGGCGGTGCTTGCCGATGGAGGAGAGGAGTGGCGGTGGTCGGCGGTGGAGGTGGAGGGGTGGTGCCCGGTCCAGGGGCCGGCCTGGCCGGTCACACGGCCGGTCGACCGGGTTCTGGGCTGGCCCGGCCGGTCTGCAGCCCGGTTGACCGGATTTCTCAACCGGGACGCAGTTTCTCTCTCCTGTTCTTCACGAAAATCGACCAAATTGACCAAATCGGAGGGGAAACGATGGAATTGGGGGCTAAAAGTTGGGGAGATAGTAGATCAAGCACTCCAACACAGAATCCATGGACCAAAACCACTCAAAACGCAACCAAATCACAGATCGGTCCAAGAGGCAATTTGGGGCTATTTTTGGGGATTTTTTGGAAAATTTTCTAGGAACGAAATCGGGTGGGTGGGAGGTCAAATCCGCGGTAACCAAGAGCTGCTGATACCATATGATGAGGTCTAAGACCCCGTGTGTGGCCCGATCTCGCGGATTGACTTCGAAACCAAGGGGAGAGATGGGAGAACGCGAGGAACACGAAGAACATGACGAACACGAGGAACTCCGAGACTCACGCACGCACACCAACCCGATACACCCGATGCTTACCTCCGTGGCTCGATGGACTACGCCAATAGAATCTCCGAGGAAGAGGCCGTGGCAGAATTCCCGGAGAGAGATTGGGGTTGGAGAGGAAGAGCTTGGTGAGGGAGAGAGAGTAACTTGTACTAGAATCTCACTCAACAAGATCAAAGTCAACAACCAAGGTGCCTTGATTACAGAGGGATGATACCCTAGGGAGACATAGCTCAAACCCTAATCTAAGCCAAATCTTGTCTAAAGAGGTAAGGGGGCGACCGGGGTGCTTATATAGGCATACAAGGCAGCTCGGGTCGAACGGGTACAAGTTGGTGGGTCAAACCCGTGAAATCCGGTCCAGGGGCCGGTCCGACCGGGTCTGGGACCGGGCCATCCGGTCCAAACCGGATTACGGGCCGGCCGGTGACCGGGCGAGGCTCCCGAAGCCCCGGGACTGCGTCCGGATGGCACAAGCGGAGATTCCGGTCGAAACCGGCCAGGCCGGTCAGGGGCCCGGTCAGACCGGCCCTGGGGCCGGGTGGGCCGGCCTGTGGCCCGGTTGACCAGCCCTGGGACCGGCCGGCCTTCCTCCTCTCGCCTCTTCTTCCTCTTCCTTCCTTCTTCCTTCCTTCTTCTTCTTCTTCCTTCTTCCTTGCACCATGGGAGTTCCTCCTCTCCGGTTCCTCGATGATTCTTGTACCTAATGGTATGTAGCACACCGATATGAGGTAGCATTCCATCCAAGGTATGGACGAGGTCGGGTGTCGAGAGGAAGGAGTTCACCTTGACATATATGGCGGGGGTTTGTGTTGTTGGTCCACTTGGGGGACTCCTTGGCCATGATGTGGCGTCGACGATAGGCGGGGCTACATCATATATGGTGGGGGTTGGTGTTGTTGGTCCACTTGGGGGACTTGTTGGTCTTGGTGTAGCGACGTCGGTGACCGGGGCTACATCAAACCCCAAACCTATAGGATGGATAGGACAAACTCAATCGCTTCGATTGAGCTACTCCCACGTATTAGGTATCCCTAGATACTTAGAGTGCCTTGTTTGGTGTGCTGATTGCTTGTAATTTCCTAGTGTGTTGCCTTGAGTGTTTTTATTTGTTTGTTGTGTGTATGATTGTCTTGGCCTTTAGGTCTGAAAAACACTCTTATTGTGATAACCCAGCATAGGAAGCCTCCCTAAGATGTTTTCACTGTCCTCGCCGTTAGAATGCTAACTACTAGTTACTGGATAAGTTAAGGGAAGACTCTAACTCTAACCCCGTTAGCAGTTGTTTTTTTAACCGTCGGAAAAACTAACCCAGACCCCTATCTACGCTAACTACTTTCAAGATCAGCTGAAGCATCTCTACGATGCCAAGGAAGCAGAAGCCGTGCCTTCAAGAGTGACTGCACCTTTGCAAGAAGACACAATGACTTTGTCAACACCCGGATTTTTAAGTCCGAATGCCTATTATGTCATACATCGCAATCCCAGGAATATTGTTGTGGCGAGGCATAATAGTTAAGTATCACAGTCATCATTCATTACAAACCATAAGTCTTACAAATTGGAATCACATGATCCATATTACACGAATAGTTGATCTATCGATCAATGAACAAACACAGGTTCATAGTTCAACATAGCGGAAGCGTTAGATACAAGGACTCTCTGGTCCACAGGCCAACGCTTGACGTCGGAAGGCGCTTAGTTGTCGTAGGCGTCCTGCTGGTCATCTCCTTGGTCGTCTTCATACTCTGGCCATTTGAATAGCCAGGGACAAAGCCGTGAGTACATTGAGTACTCGCAAACTAATACTAATGTAAGTGCTAGACATTCTAGTATGGTTTGCTAAGCTCTAGTTTATTTGCATAAAGCTAGTTTTAGTTCACAAAGTTTGAGAAAAGCTTATTCAAGTGCTAACTAACTCAAGTGGGAACATTAGTGTCATTCCCACCATTCAAGTGGTGATTTCAATTCAATTCACCACAAGTCATTTCACCATCATCCTTTTCAACATCATTTTCAAAGATATGACATCGGAAACTGTATGGCCTTTCCAACCGTCCGTAACCGTGGACGCGGCTATTCGAATAGGTTTACACTCTGCAGAGGTTGCACACTTGTGCCACAACATTTGATTTCATCCGTCGGGATTACCCCGAATCATCGTAACACAGTACGCGGATCATCAACCATAACCTTTCACTTACAAATCCTAGTATGAGCACCTCTCCCCATGAGCTTGGCCTCCCAGTGAAGACCAACTGTCAACCTGGGAACTGCACATACAATTCACCTCAATTTCACATCATTTCTCAACAACGGAGGCAGCCTCAAGCGTAACCCCTATGACGTGTGTTCAGAGGGAACCCATACTAAGACGCATAAACTTCCAGTTAAGCCCTACCCATAATCAGGTATGGTGGGGGTACTTAAGAATTGGAAAGGTATCGCATTCAAACCAACGTCATTGTTTATCAAAAATCACCATCTTCTCTTATTCATATTCACCTTCAAAAAATCATTCAATGGAATGCATCTTCATTCCAAGGTTTCCAAAATCACTTCAAAATTCACATTGTTCCCATCTAGAGTAGTCAAGTTTTAATTCATTAGCACTAGCTCTATTCATGAGGGGTGCTAACTTGCTTTGCTTGGAGAAGACTAACTCACTACTCTAGTAATCAACTTGTACTTTGACCAAAGTTAACTATAAAAGTACTCATTTAGAAAACAAGTAACAACTTGTAAAGTAAAAACTTGGGATGGGTTCATATAAGAAAAGATAAGAAACATGGTGCCTTGCCCCAAGGGGCTTTGCACTTTGCAAGAATATTAGCTTGCCTTGGTAGTTCTCAAACTGTTCCTCCTCCTCCTCTTGGTAGCAACCTTCTTCTTCGGCGTACTCTCCGGTGCTACCGTCTAAATTTGAATACGAGTATAATTACTCACTAATTCAATGGCTATTCCATACATCACATATAACACACAAACTATTCTATGCACACAAAATAATCTACTTAGGTGCATGGGTTGTGGGGGTTAAATAGAATTCACTTCTTTGTATTTCATATGTAAATGATAGTTTCCATAGGGTTCTTGAGAAATAATTTCCTCTCATTGAAATCTTCTTAAGATTTAATTTCCCAAACAATCATGTATGAACTCATATTGACCTAAGTCAAATGTTCATCATCATCATTTGTGAAAAGGATTTAAATGAGGTAGATCACCTCATACTATTTAAATAACCCTACATTTGATTTAAATCTCAAGTAATTCATATAAGAGAGTTTGGGACCAGGGGTCCAAACATCCCATGAATTCATGTGAGACATGTTTAAAGGAAGTATAAGACTTCACATCATTTGTTTTAATAGTTTTGGACAATATCAACTAGTTAAACTAGTCAAATGATCCATTCATTAAACTATGGCATGATCATACAAGGTGACCACACAATTTTATTGCATAAACAATTAGTGTAAGTCAAATGTGAGCTATTAGAGTTGGAATTAACTTAATATCTATTTTGGTTGATTTTTAAGAATTATTTGAATGGGGAAAAGTCCCTGTCTTGTTATTTTTATCACATTTATTCTACAAAGAATCTGACCATGGGGCCAGTGGAATTGGTTAGATAATTTCTCTAGCTTTCCAACCATATGAAGTTCACTAAATTTGGTTTAGCCAATTTGAATCTATTGATTTTCAAAGTGGAGGCAGTATTGAAATTCATTTGCAATTTATTAAACAGGATTTGAATAAAAAGGCCGGCGGGAAAGCTAGGTGGGCTCAAAGGGTTTAAACACGGCCCAAGGCCAGCCCAGCCACGGTCCAGTGCCGCGCGGGCTGCCTGACAGCGGGTCCCGCATGTCAGCGGCTTTTAAACGCCGAAGCGGTACCGATCAACGGGAGACGTTGGATTAGAAGGGGATCGAAGGGCCGTGGTTCGTCGTCGTCTCCGACGAGAACCCGACGGTGCGGCGGCGGCAGTAGGGGGTCGGAGGGCTTACGGCGGCTCCAGCAAGGTATGGCAGTGTGCGCGAGGTAGATGTGGACGACGGCGGTTCTCCTGGTACCGACGATAGCTCCTGGATCGGCTTCAATCGACGGCGAGCTTCCGCGGCGTCCGGCGGCAGTGAGGTGGCGATTGGGTGGCTACGGTGGCGAATGTCGATGGTGGGGTGGCTCAGGCGGTCGAGTGAGAAGAGGGGAGGGTGCTGGTGTGCTCAAATCGACGAATGGAGCTCTCCTTTTATAGGCGAGTGAGTGACCGTGAGGGCTGCGGCGAGGTCGACATCGACGTGGCGATTCCGGCGAGCGGTTGGGCTAGGCGAGGATGCTGTCGGGTTCTCCTCTTCCAGGCGAAGCTAGGGGTGGCGCAGGCACGGTCGGGCGGCATTGGATGGCGTCGCATTGCGTCTGTGTCGGGCGGCGGCGTTCACGGGATCTTCTTCCTCGTCTCCGGCGGCGGCGTTCCAGGGTCTGGTCGTGAGCATGTCTGGTGTGGCTGAGGTGTCACGGCGGTGCGCTTGGTGAAGAAAGGGGGGCCAGGAGCTGCGCAGGGCGTCGAGGCGGCAGGTGGCCAGAGGGTGCCCGTGGCGCGCTCTCGTGCGACGTCCACGGCATGCTGGCTGATCCTGGGCGCGCGATCTCCGGTGAGGCTAGGGCATCTATGGCGACATGGCCGGTGCTAGGTGGTGTAGGAGTGTGCGGTGGCGACGTTTGGCAAGGTGGCCAGGGCAGAGGGAGAAGGGAGAGAGGGGGAGCTTGTCGGGGTGGTGACATGGCCGGCATGGCCATGTCCTAGCCTTTCCATGCTCTCCCCTTAGGTTTACTATGTGCCATTAAGGGTGAGAGGGGGCAGGGGAACCATTTAGAGTAGGTTGGGGTAGATTAGGGTTGAGGTAGATCACTATTTAGAATAGTGTCAAATAGTTCCCTATTTGCAATTCATCAGTTTTGTCCAAATTTGATTGAATTCAAATGGTTGACCAATTTGAAAAGGGTGTGTTTGGTTTGGTTCTAAATGACCAGAGGCAAAGAGATGTGGTGGTGGAATTTAGAAAATCAAAATATTGCAAAGTTCACTAAGTGGGAGATTGTTCCACTTAATTAAAAGTTGCAACTTTGCATGAGCCTAGCACTTGATCCAAGATGAATTTGGCATGGTGATCTTCACCAAATTTGTTCACCTTGATGTTGACTTTGAAATGGTGCAAAGAGTTAGCAAGAATTGGTTTGGGAAAAATGAATGGCAAGGGCTCAAAGTAGTGATCAGACTATAAATTTCAGTTTTGACCATTATCATATGTGAGTGGGATTTGTGTTTGAAATTCATTTGAATTGTGAAACTTTGATTCCAAAAGTTGTAATAAGTGTTTAATAACATTATTCAACTAATGGTGAAGACCAAATAGGTCTAGGGTCAAAATTTATAAAAATGCCATAGGGCATATGTGGGGGTTTTTAGGGTTTTGCATTTTATGGATTTTCTTCCTTTTTGATTTATTTGGTTGGTGATCTTCATATGATCACATTAGGGTTTTAGAGCATATCAAATACAAGTAAAAGCAATCATCATGGCATATCACTCAAATGCACAAGTCCTATGCATGGTACTATATGCAAATAGAAAAGTTTTTGTTGGTTTGAAATTTTGCTTTCTGGAATTCTCTAACTTTCTTTTTATTGAAATTTGGGGTGTTACAAACCCTTCCCCCTTACAAAAGATCTCGTCCCGAGATCGAAAAGAAAGTTAGGTACTAAAGAGATCTGGGTACTCCTTCTTCATGAAGTCTTCGCGTTCCCATGTGGCTTCATCCTCGGTATGATTGCTCCATTGGATCTTCAGAAACTTGATGCTTCGGGTGCGGGTGGTTCGGTAAGCTTCTTCCAGGATGCGAATCGGCACTTCGCGGTAAGTCAGATCCTTGTTGATATCCACCGATCGGTGATCGATGTTCTTGAACACTTCGGTCTTCTCCGGGACTTCAAGGCACTTCCGGAGAAGTGAGATGTGAAACACGTCGTGCACCGCCGACATTTCTTCTGGCAACTCCAGTTGATAAGATACTTCACCTCGGCGGCTGAGGACTTTGAAAGGTCCGACATAGCGGGGTGCAAGCTTTCCTTTCAGTTGGAACCTTTGCATTCCCTTCAAGGGGGATACTTTGAGATAGACGAAGTCTCCGATCTCAAAGGTCATCTCCCGACGTCTCTTGTCGGCGTAGCTCTTCTGTCTGGATTGCGCCGTCTTGAGGTACTCGCGGATCTTGTGGACTTTCTCTTCGGCTTCACGAAGAACATCTAGGCCGAAAACTTGGCTCTCTCCAACTTCCGACCAGTTCAGGGGGGTACGGCACTTCCTTCCGTACAAGGCTTCAAAGGGGGCCATCTGTAGGCTGGCTTGGTAACTATTGTTGTAAGAGAATTCTGCGTAAGGTAGGCAGTCTTCCCACTTGGATCCGTATTCCAGTACGCATGCTCTAAGCATGTCTTCCAGTATCTGGTTTACTCTCTCAGTCTGTCCGTCGGTCTGAGGGTGATAGGCGGTGCTGAAATTTAGGCGGGTGCCTAGTCCTTCATGCACTCTCTGCCAGAACCTTGAGGTGAACTGTGATCCTCTATCTGACACTATCGATTTGGGGGTTCCGTGCAGAGCGACTATTCTGGAGATGTAAAGTTCAGCTAACTTTGGGCCTTGATAGGTAGTTTTGACAGCGATGAAATGGGCGACTTTGGTCAATCTATCGACAACTACCCATATTGAATCATTGCCTTCTTGCATAAGCACGCATCCAAGTCCAGTCTTGGAGGCGTCGCAATATACATCAAAGGGTTTTGCGATATCTGGCATGATCAGGATTGGGGCTGTTGTCAGTCTACTTTTGAGCTGTTGAAAGCTCTCTTCGCACTTGTCGGTCCACTCAAACTTTCTGTCCTTTTTCAGCAGTTGGGTCATTGGTCGAGCGATGCTCGAAAAACCTTCTACAAATCTGCGGTAATATCCGGCTAATCCAAGAAAAGCGCGGACCTCGGTTTGTGTGGTTGGGGCTTGCCATTCCATAACAGTTTTGATCTTGGCAGGATCTACGGCGATTCCTCCTGCAGACAAGATATGTCCCAGGAATCCAACTTCTTCCAGCCAAAACTCACATTTCCTAAACTTGGCATACAACTTGTGCTGTCTAAGGGTTTCTAGGACAATCTCCAAATGCTGTTCATGTTCCTCTTCGGACTTGGAGTAGACGAGAATGTCGTTGATGAACACAACGACAAACTTGTCCAAAAAGTTCATGAAGATCTTATTCATGAGATTCATGAAATAAGCGGGGGCATTGGTCAGTCCAAACGACATGACGTTGTACTCATACAACCCATATCTGGTGGTAAAGGAAGTTTTTGGAATGTCGGTGGCTCGGATCTTCAGTTGATGGTATCCAGTTCGAAGATCTATCTTGGAGAAAACTCGGGATCCGGTGAGTTGGTCGAACAAGTCTTCGATCTTGGGTAAGGGGTATTTGTTTTTGATGGTGACATCGTTAAGCTTACGATAGTCCGTGCATAAACGATTTGCACCATCCTTCTTGTCTACAAACAAGACGGGGGATCTCCAGGGGGATGCACTTGGTCTAATCAAACCTTTGGCTAACATGTCATCTATTTGCTTCTTCAGCTCCACAAGCTCGGTTGCATTCATGATGTAGGCTCTCTGGGCTATGGGTCCAGTTCCGGGGATTAACTCGATGATAAACTCGATATCCCGATCCGGGGGCATACCGGGTAGATCATCCGGAAACACATCAGGGTAACGACAAACGACCCTGATTTGATCCAGAGTTGGCTTGGATACACTTTGGTTGCAGGTGAATTTTCTGGGTAGTTTTTCAGAGACGTGCTCAACTACAATACCGGTGCTGCTAGTCATGGTTATGGCTTTCTTGGCGCAGTCTATCAATCCATTGTGCTTGGACATCCAGTCCATTCCTAGGACAACTTCCAAACCTTTGGTTCCAAGTATGATTAGATTTGCAAAGAAATCTACGTCATGGATTTTGATTGGCACATTTTTGCAAAATTTTCTGGCTTTGGTGGTTGATCCGGGGATTTGGAATATCATAACATGCTTCAAACTGAGGGGTTGAATTTTACTGGTTGATGCAAAGTCTTCGGTGACAAAGGAATGAGATGCTCCGGAATCAAACAACACTCTGGCAGGGATGTGATTGATAGAAAACATACCCAGTACAACATCTAGTGCTTCCTGGGCTTCTTCGGCGTTCATGTGGTAGAGGCGGCCGTTGCGGTTGTTGGGGTTGTTGGGGGCGAACTTCTTGCCGGTGGAGACACGGCGTTGCTGCTGGGCAGGTGCAGCGGTGTTGCCGGCGAGCTTGGCAAGACGCTTGGGACACTCGTTGGAGTAGTGCCCCACTACACCACACTCATAACAAGTGATAGTGGTCTTGTCCTGCTTGTTCGCAACGGGGACGGCATTGCTTCCGGTTCTGGGAGCGGTGTTGGTGTTGGTGGTGTTGTTGTTAGGGGCTCGGGGTGGAGCGCGGTTGTAGTTGTTGTTGTTGTAGTAGTTGTTGTAGCCTCCTGGCTTGGAGTTTCCTCCACTCCGGTTCTGATAACCGGGGCGAGAGTTCTGCATCTGGGGTTTGTTGTTTCTCGGAGTGACACCTCCGCTTGAGCTAGGGCGAAACTTCTGGGGGTGGCTTGATCCACTCTGATTGGCCATGCGGCGCTTGCGGTTCTCATTGGCTTGGTTTAACTTGCCCTCCATCTGGATGGCAGAGTCAACAAGGGCTTCGAGGTCGGCGAAGGGGATGTTGACGAGGACAGTCTGCATCTCATCATGCAGTCCGTTCAGGAATCTCTCCTTCCTCTTTTCCACGGTGTCGGTCTCATCAGGGGCATACCTTGACAAAGTAAGAAACTTGTCGCGGTATTCAACCACTGTCATGCGACCTTGTTTCAGCTCACGGAATTCATCCCTCATCTTCTTGATAAGACCCGGGGGTACATGGTACTTGCTGAACTTGAGTTTGAAATCCTCCCAAGTCATGAATTGACCTCCGTTCATGGCACGGGTGCTTGTCCACCAAGCGCGGGCTGGTCCAGCGAGATAGTGAGTGGCGAATAGGACTTTCTCGTTGGCTTCCACTCCAGCTACCTCCAGATTGTTCTCCATAGTCTGGAGCCAATCGTCGGCGTCGAGGGGCTCCTCGGTCTTGCTAAACACCGGAGGTGATGTAGCCCCGGTCACCGACGTCGCTACACCAAGACCATCAAGTGCAGCCCCGCCTATCGTCGACGCTACACCATGGCCAAAGAGTTCCCCAAGTGGACCTTCAACCCTAACCCACACTACACGCGACAAGGTGAACTCCTTCCTCTCGATACTCGACCTCGTAGATACCTTGAATGGAATGCTACCTCATGTCGGCATGTTATTTGTCATTAGGTACAAGAGTCATCGAGGACCGGAGAGGAGGAACACCCATGGTGCAAGGAAGCGAGGGAAGGGAAGAGGAGCCATTCATCATGGTGCAAGGAAGAAGGAAGAAGAAGAAGGAAGAAGAAGAAGAATGAGAGAAGAAGGAAGAGGAAGAAGAGGCTGGAGGAAGAGGCCCAGCCGACCTGGTCCAGGACCCGGTCAGACCGGCCCCACGACCGGACGACCCGGTCCCAGGCCCGGTCAACCGGGCGCCCAACCGGGCGCAGCTCCATCGTACCGGAAGGAAACCGGAATCTTCACAGATTCCCGGTGTGCGCCCGGTCGACCGGACCCATGACCGGACAGCCCGGTCACAGGCCCGGTCAGACCGGACCCAAACCGGATCTGACGGGAATGACCCCCCAAACTGCCTTAACTTATCCATTCGCGTACCTGTTCGCCCTTGCTGGCCATGTGTGCCTATATAAGTAGCTTGGACCCCTCCTTTACCCCTTAGACAAGATGATAGCTTAAACATGAAGATGAGCTTTGTCTCCCTAGGGTTTCATCCCCTTTGTATCAAGGCTACCTATGTTGGATGATTGGATTTGGTGTGTGAGATTCTAGTGTTACCCACTCTCTCTCCCACTCCTAGATTCATCTCCCTCACCAATCTCTCCGCTCGGAATTCTACCGCGTGTCTCTTCCGGGTTGATTCTATTGGCGTGGTCCATCGAGCCACGGGGTAAGTATCGATTGTATCGGGTTGGTGTGCGTGCGTGAGTTCATCGTGTTCTTCGTGTTCATCGTGTTCTTCGCGTTCTCCCTCTCTCCCTCCTTTGGATTTCGGGTCAACCGCAAGATCGGGCCACACACGGGGTCTTAGACCTCATCAGGAGGGTTGGTGTTTTGGAAGTTCTTGAGCTTGGATCCGGGGTGGTCATGATTTCCATGGCCTTGGTTGGCGATGTTCTGCAAGGCGATGAGGTTGGCTTGGCGTTCGGCTCTTTCGGTTTCCCGGTCTGCAAGCATGGTTTGCAGAAGTTGCAGCATCGCGTCGTTGGTGCGATTCGGAGGGGCCATCTGAAGATGTAGAAGATTATGAGATAAGAGGGAACATTCTATGGTTCATTTTGGTTAAGTTTGAAAACAATTTGAAAACTTGTAATCTTTTCATGACGAACATAACATTCATTCATGCAACACATAGTACAAACTACACACATACTCCAATGGTTTTAAGAACCATTCTCCTGCTACGATACAAGGGACGGGATACAACTCACACCTACTATAAGTGAACTAGTGCAACTACTCCTCATCATCGACATCAATCGGGACGTAGTCGTCGGGTCCTGCCTCCAGGAACTCGTAGTCCTCCTCCTCGGTGTTCTCATCCTCCTCAAAGTCGTTGTCGTCGCTCAGGAAGGCGTCTCCTCCCTGAATGTCGATGCCTCCATCGTCATCCTCCAGCTGACGAATCTGATCCTCCTGGGCCTTGACAGTGGCCTCAAGTGACGCGATCCGGGCGCGAAGGCGACGAATCGTAGCGTCCTTCTTGGCACGCTGCTGGCGAAGGCTCCTGCGGTCGTTGTTGAGTAGCTTGATTGCCTCACCCTGCTCGGTGATGTGAGCATGGGTCTGGTTCGCGTAAGCGCGAGTGGCGTCGAGGTCGCTCTGAGTCTGGTAGAGCATGAAGTCCAGGTGCTCAGCATGGTGCCTCAACTCCGGGTGCGGCTGCAGCTCCATGGGCACTCCCGCGGCATCACGCCTCACAAGGTGGGCGTAGCGAGAGGCGAGGATGCTCACTACGTTCTGTCCACAGAGGCGCGCAAGTGCCTCCTGTAGGCCACGGGCGAGTCCGTCGAGCCAGTTGCTCTCGCGGAAGGAGAAGAGGATCCTCTCAGAAGTGGGAGGCTCCATCTTGCCCCTCAAGTCGGCAGTGATCACCCACTGCAACTCTCCTCCGGGCGTGTCGTCCAGCTGAACCCCGTGAAACTCGGGGTGTGGGCGTCCAAGGAAGTCTGAGAGGGCGTTGAGGTCGTGCTCGAAGATCAAGCTTCCTCCGTTCCCAAGCTGGTAAAACTTGGTGTTGATGGGTTCATTCAGCGCCATCTGAAAGAGAATTGGATGAGTAAGTTAGAGAGTGCAAAGTGTGGCAAAGTTTTAAGTTGATTCAAATAAGATAGACATGATTCGTCAAATTTTGGCAAAGTCTCAAAGACAAGAGTGTAGTAAATTTTCACAAATAGTTTCTTTCATTTGATTTCAAAGTTAAGATTTTCAGAACGCCCATTCTAACTAAGGTCTTCTAAGGTCAAACAATGGCTCTGATACCAACTTGTCAACACCCGGATTTTTAAGTCCGAATGCCTATTATGTCATACATCGCAATCCCAGGAATATTGTTGTGGCGAGGCATAATAGTTAAGTATCACAGTCATCATTCATTACAAACCATAAGTCTTACAAATTGGAATCACATGATCCATATTACACGAATAGTTGATCTATCGATCAATGAACAAACACAGGTTCATAGTTCAACATAGCGGACGCGTAAGATACAAGGACTCTCTGGTCCACAGGCCAACGCTTGACGTCGGAAGGTGCTTAGTTGTCGTAGGCATCCTGCTGGTCATCTATTTGGTCGTCTTCATACTCTGGCCATTTGAATAGCCAGGGACAAAGCCGTGAGTACATTGAGTACTCGCAAACTAATACTAATGTAAGTGCTAGACATTCTAGTATGGTTTGCTAAGCTCTAGTTTATTTGCATAAAGCTAGTTTTAGTTCACAAAGTTTGAGAAAAGCTTATTCAAGTGCTAACTAACTCAAGTGGGAACATTAGTGTCATTCCCACCATTCAAGTGGTGATTTCAATTCAATTCACCACAAGTCATTTCACCATCACCCTTTTCAACATCATTTTCAAAGATATGACATCGGAAACTGTATGGCCTTTCCAACCGTCCGTAACCGTGGACGCGGCTATTCGAATAGGTTTACACTGCGGAGGAGGTTGCACACTTGTGCCACAACATTTGATTTCATCCGTCGGGATTACCCGAATCATCGTAACACAGTACGCGGATCATCAACCATAACCTTTCACTTACAAATCCTAGTATGAGCACCTCTCCCCATGAGCTTGGCCTCCCGGTGAAGACCAATCAGCACAGGGAGCGCACAGGGCTTGGCCGTACAATTCACCTCAATTTCACATCATTTCTCAACAACGGAGGCAGCCTCAAGCGTAACCCCTATGACGTGTGTTCAGAGGGAACCCATACTAAGACGCATAAACTTCCAGTTAAGCCCTACCCATAATCAGGTATGGTGGGGGTACTTAAGAATTGGAAAGGTATCGCATTCAAACCAACGTCATTGTTTATCAAAAATCACCATCTTCTCTTATTCATATTCACCTTCAAAAAATCATTCAATGGAATGCATCTTCATTCCAAGGTTTCCAAAATCACTTCAAAATTCACATTGTTCCCATCTAGAGTAGTCAAGTTTTAATTCATTAGCACTAGCTCTATTCATGAGGGGTGCTAACTTGCTTTGCTTGGAGAAGACTAACTCACTACTCTAGTAATCAACTTGTACTTTGACCAAAGTTAACTATAAAAGTACTCATTTAGAAAACAAGTAACAACTTGTAAAGTAAAAACTTGGGATGGGTTCATATAAGAAAAGATAAGAAACATGGTGCCTTGCCCCAAGGGGCTTTGCACTTTGCAAGAATATTAGCTTGCCTTGGTAGTTCTCAAACTGTTCCTCCTCCTCCTCTTGGTAGCAACCTTCTTCTTCGGCGTACTCTCCGGTGCTACCGTCTAAATTTGAATACGAGTATAATTACTCACTAATTCAATGGCTATTCCATACATCACATATAACACACAAACTATTCTATGCACACAAAATAATCTACTTAGGTGCATGGGTTGTGGGGGTTAAATAGAATTCACTTCTTTGTATTTCATATGTAAATGATAGTTTCCGTAGGGTTCTTGAGAAATAATTTCCTCTCATTGAAGTCTTCTTAAGATTTAATTTCCCAAACAATCATGTATGAACTCATATTGACCTAAGTCAAATGTTCATCATCATCATTTGTGAAAAGGATTTAAATGAGGTAGATCACCTCATACTATTTAAATAACCCTACATTTGATTTAAATCTCAAGTAATTCATATAAGAGAGTTTGGGACCAGGGGTCCAAACATCCCATGAATTCATGTGAGACAAGTTTAAAGGAAGTATAAGACTTCACATAATTTGTTTTAATAGTTTTGGACAATATCAACTAGTTAAACTAGTCAAATGATCCATTCATTAAACTATGGCATGATCATACAAGGTGACCACACCATTTTATTGCATAAACAATTAGTGTAAGTCAAATGTGAGCTATTAGAGTTGGAATTAACTTAATATCTATTTTGGTTGATTTTTAAGAATTATTTGAATAGGGAAAAGTCCCTGTCTTGTTATTTTTATCACATTTATTCTACAAAGAATCTGACCATGGGGCCAGTGGCATTGGTTAGATAAAATTTCTCTAGCTTTCCAACCATATCAAGTTCACTAAATTTGGTTTAGACAATTTGAATCTATTGATTTTCAAAGTGGAGGCAGTATTGAAATTCATTTACAATTTATTAAACAGGATTTGAATAAAAAGGCCGGCGGGAAAGCTAGGTGGGCTCAAAGGGTTTAAACACGGCCCAAGGCCAGCCCAGCCACGGTCCAGTGCCGCGCGGGCTGCCTGACAGCGGGTCCCGCATGTCAGCGGCTTTTAAACGCCGAAGCGGTACCGATCAACGGGAGACGTTGGTTTAGAAGGGGATCGGAGGGCCGTGGTTCGTCGTCGTCTCCGACGAGAACCCGACGGTGCGGCGGCGGCAGTAGGGGGTCGGAGGGCTTACGGCGGCTCCAGCAAGGTATGGCAGTGTGCGCGAGGTAGATGTGGACGACGGCGGTTCTCCTGGTACCGGCGACAGCTCCTGGATCGGCTTCAATCGAATGGCGAGCTTTCGCGGCGTCCGGCGGCAGTGAGGTGGCGATTGGGTGGCTACGGCGGCGAATGTCGATGGTGGGGTGGCTCAGGCGGTCGAGTGAGAAGAGGGGAGGGTGCTGGTGTGCTCAAATCGATGAATGGAGCTCTCCTTTTATAGGCGAGTGAGTGACCGTGAGGGCTGCGGCGAGGTCGACATCGACGCGGCGATTCCGGCGAGCGGTTGGGCTAGGCGAGGATGCTGTCGGGTTCTCCTCTTCCAGGCGAAGCTAGGGGTGGCGCTGGCACGGTCGGGCGGCATTGGATGGCGTCGCATTGCGTCTGTGTCGGGCGGCGGCGTTCACGGGATTTTCTTCCTCGTCTCCGGCGGCGGCGGTCCAGGGTCTGGTTGTGAGCATGTCTGGCGTGGCTGAGGTGTCACGGCGGTGCGCTTGGTGAAGAAAGGGGGGCCAGGAGCTGCGCAGGGCGTCGAGGCGGCAGGTGGCCAGAGGGTGCCCGTGGCGCGCTCTCGTGCGACGTCCACGGCATGCTGGCCGATCCTGGGCGCGCGATCTCTGGCGAGGCTAGGGCATCTATGGCGACATGGCCGGTGCTAGGTGGTGTAGGAGTGTGCGGTGGCGACGTTTGGCAAGGTGGCCAGGGCAGAGGGAGAAGGGAGAGAGGGGGAGCTTGTCGGGGTGGCGACATGGCCGGCATGGCCATGTCCTAGCCTTTCCATGCTCTCCCCTTAGGTTTACTATGTGCCATTAATGGTGAGAGGGGGCAGGGGAACCATTTAGAGTAGGTTGGGGTAGATTAGGGTTGAGGTAGATCACTATTTAGAATAGTGTCAAATAGTTCCCTATTTGCAATTCATCAATTTTGTCCAAATTTGATTGAATTCAAATGGTTGACCAATTTGAAAAGGGTGTGTTTGGTTTGGTTCTAAATGACCAGAGGCAAAGAGAGGTGGTGGTGGAATTTAGAAAATCAAAATATTGCAAAGTTCACTAAGTGGGAGATTGTTCCACTTAATTAAAAGTTGCAACTTTGCATGAGCCTAGCACTTGATCCAAGATGAATTTGGCATGGTGATCTTCACCAAATTTGTTCACCTTGATGTTGACTTTGAAATGGTGCAAAGAGTTAGCAAGAATTGGTTTGGGAAAAATGAATGGCAAGGGCTCAAAGTGGTGATCAGACTATAAATTTCAGTTTTGACCATTATCATATGTGAGTGGGATTTGTGTTTGAAATTCATTTGAATTGTGAAACTTTGATTCCAAAAGTTGTAATAAGTGTTTAATAACATTATTCAACTAATGGTGAAGACCAAATAGGTCTAGGGTCAAAATTTATAAAAATGCCATAGGGCATATGTGGGGGTTTTTAGGGTTTTGCATTTTATGGATTTTCTTCCTTTTTGATTTATTTGGTTGGTGATATTCATATGATCACATTAGGGTTTTAGAGCATATCAAATACAAGTAAAAGCAATCATCATGGCATATCACTCAAATGCACAAGTCCTATGCATGGTACTATATGCAAATAGAAAAGTTTTTGTTGGTTTGAAATTTTGCTTTCTGGAATTCTCTAACTTTCTTTTTATTGAAATTTGGGGTGTTACAGACTTGGTCTGACCTTGGATTATAATCGCGCTAACCCCGAGGATATCTTTTTGGAAACACCCGCTAACACACCGTCTAGCAAGCAGAGAGAACAATAGCGTCAAGGCCAAGTTACATCACATGGTACATCCGCTCCTCATCAAGTGAAGCTCCTGAAGATACCTCAAGACTCAAGATTGGGTGTAGTTTACCCTCTCACTTCTTAACTAGTATAAGACAACACCAACCCTCCAGTTCAAGATTGTCTTCGACAACCTTTGTTGTTGCTTCATATGGATACCAACCAAGCGTTTTATCAACTTACTAACTTACCGTGCGACCTATGGTTTAGTAAACACCATGTTTACCTATTGAAGCCATGGTCTACACGTCTCCCTGAAGATTCTTCAACTGAATGCAGAAGATCGATGACTTCTTCAGAAGCCCTAGACAGAACCACAAGGCAAAAGCTCTGAGTTTTTTCAAAAACCCGTTGAAAAATCTTAAGGGTGAAAGTCGTCTTCCACTAAGTTAAGCTAACTCCAACAAGTTTGCAACAACCCTACTAAAGCACGGTTGGGATACACTAACTCTCCTTGAATCATGGACTCCAAACCCTGCTTGGAGTAGCCTACCTCTTCACGAAGCTTGCCCTCGGCAGAAAATCTACCTTGTCTATCAGAAGCTGAAGTTGCGACCCTCTCAACAACGGCACATCTACAGAAGAATGGAGTCTAACTTTCGTTAAACTTTACAACCCCTCTAGTTCTACACTCAGTAATCTTGGGACGAGATTATTTTAAGGGTGGAAGATCTGTAACACCCCAACTTTTGCAACCTTGATTAGTTGTCCTTATTGCAAAAATCAGGGGGAACAAAAACTTTTTCTTAGGACTAATTAGATGAATTGTCTTGATTTGATTGTTGAGTTTTGTCTTGAACTATCTCAAAGAACAACACCTCTAGTGGTAAAATTATCCTTGATTTCAAAACTTGGGATCATCTACCCCTTAGTACATCCTTCTCTCTTACCCTAGTCAAAAAAAAAAACCTAAGGCATCACAAATTTGGCTAAGTCCTAAATCTGTTTCAGGTTCCCTTTTTGGAACCCCTGGATTAAGCTACCCCTTGCCATCTAAGGAAAAGCACTTGGTCTTAGACCTACCTTATAATAAGCACTTCCCAACCATGTCCTTGCCTTGAACCGGATCACTCCTATAGCCCCTTAACCTTGATGGTTTTGAAACCAAAACAATAAGATGTTCTGGCAGACTTAAAATGTGCAAACTTTGGAAAATGATCTCTAAGCACCCACAACTTTTATTGGCAAACTCAATGCATGGATCTCATCTATGTCACACCCTCTACAACTTCCACGTCTTGCATGTCCCATTCTACCTTCACAATTCTTATTTTCACTTGATCTTCTACCCTATCCAGAGTTTTAGCTCTAGATCACTTCCTCCTCTTTTACCTTTTGTTTTTCCTTTTATCTAGTTTAATCTTCACAAAACCAAGTGTGGAGATGATTGATACATTGTCTAATGATCATCTACCCTTGAGATCTTTCCCCAAAATTTTATTCTTACTTTCTTTGAAAAAAAGACATTTCCAAAACCCTATTTAATTTCTCCTCTAGTTTCCCATCACCAATCCACTTCTAGTTTTATCAAACCTTTTCGAGTAAATTTCTCAAATAAAATAGGAAGTGTGAGTGGAATTTTAGACCACCTTGTTTTCCACCCAAAAATAATTATTCTCTTGTTTTATTTTGTTTTCACCCAAAATGCATGTCTTGCACTTTGCTTTACCAAATTCTCCCCCACCTACTTCACCCTCCTCTCTTTTATCTGTCACCATCAACCATGCCACAAACACTTCGTTTAATCAAAACATTTCCATCAAAATCCTTATTGTAGGACATCATCAACACCTCAACCACTTTTTGTTTACCTACTCATCACCATCATCTCCCTGATATAGTCTATGCCATTATGGTTATGGCCAAACAAAGTTTTGATCAAATGCTAGCATGATCCCTTTCCATCACATATATCCACCTCTCAAACTCTTTTCTAAAAACCATCAAAACCCAACCTAGTGTACCATCCTTGCATGGCAAGAAGTGAAGTGGCTGGCCATGCATGCATCTTGGCATGTGGTCAAATCTCTCCAAACTATCAAGATCATAGCCGTGCCACCTTCTCCTTTTGACACCATCACCCTCCCCACCACCTTATTCTTCCCTTATCTTGTGATGACATCTTCACCACCACCCCTCCCTTTTCTTCTTCCTTGTAGCCGGGCCATGGTACCTTTGCACCACCCCTTTCTCCCTTCACATGGACGGGCCATGGTGCACCAGCACAACCCACCCATGTTGCACCCTCCAGACCTCTGGCCCAACTCATGGACCCTACTAGGCTCCCCTCTCTCCCATCCCCAAGCCCAGCCATGAGTAGCCCAACCCTAGCAGCCCAAACTCTGGAATGCTAGCAATCAGAGAGGGAAAACGAACGTGAGCAGACACCAGGGAAGCATCCCGCTCGACCCCCTTCCACCCCGCGCACCCCTCCTCTCCTTCTGACGTCTCCAGCGTGATGTCACCTCGCCCCCACCCTTCTACGTCACCCCTGACGTCCGCCCTCAACAGCCATTGGCCATGAACGCCGCCCATGGCACACACCATTGCTCTGCCTTTGCCTATAAAAGGGCCTCTCCAACCACTCCCTCTCCTCACACCACTCCTCCCCTCCTCCTAGGACCCACCAAAGGGGCGCCGAGGCGCTCCTCTTCTCGGCTGCCCGCCTGGAAGGCCGCTCCGCCTCGATCACCATGGGTGGCCGGAAGGATGACGACGCCGCCGGCCATTCTCTCCCCTCCCTTTCCCTTCCAACTCCTTCCCCACGATCTGCCCGACCTCACCCACCTTTTTTCGCCGCCCAGGTCCGCCGGAGACCGCCGCCCTCGTCGTTTGTCCGGGAGCGCCGGCGGAAGAGAAGCCGACTGGAGGAGCTGCTGCCGGGCTGGGCGTGCCCCTGGACCACGCCGAGCCCTCCCCTGCACAGCCCCAGGGCGCCACCACTCGCCGGAGCCTTGTTGTCAACCAACGCCACCCGCCGGTGAGTCCCCGCCCGTCGCTGTTTCTTCGTCCGCTCGTGTATGCGTGCTCGAGGGGAGGAGGACGTCCCCCGTGTGATGCATGGGCCGACTGTGGCCTGTGCGGCCATGCAAATGGGCCCCGCCTCGGGCCCTCCCTCGCCCCTTTTATTTTTTCCTTTCTTTTTTCCCTCCCTCCACCTGGAAAACCACCTGGGCCGGCCCACTTCGCACCCCCTACGCGGCCCAGGAGTTTCCCGCCCGCTTTTGAAATTTTGAATTTGCTGTTTATTTGTTATTAAACCAGTGGTACTCTTTTGAGAATAAGTAAAGTTTTACTCACCCAAATCGAGTGAAACAAATTGCGTTAGAACCATATTTTCTTTAGCTTTCCAATGCCACCGGTCCCATATTTTTAAGATTTTTATAAGAGTTTTGGCATATGTATCTTTCTCTATGTATGATTCAGATTCAAATTAATTTCTAAATTTGAAAAATTAACCTTTTTGAGTGAATCCAATTTTATTAGCCTCGTTTTAGTACTGACCATATATAATAATTAGTGTTAAACCCTGTTCATAATTTTTGGTTACTATTTGTGCTAAGTGTGTGTCACATGAAATGTTGTACCAAAACTTTTGCTTACTTAAAATCCTTGACTACCTCTTCTTTTTAAAAAAGGTCAACCTATGTTTCCTACTTGCAAAACAAAACCCTCTGACACTTAAACCAAGTTTTAATTGTTTTGCTTAAGATTTCAAATGTTGGGGTATATGGTTTACTTTCTATTTTTGGTGTAGTTGTTTTAAAAATAAAAGAGAGAAATGATTTCTACCTCTTCAAAAATGTTTGAAAATAAAGGATGTATGTTTTTGAGGCCAAAGCATTGCACTATTATTCTTGATAGTGTTATCTACTAGGGGATGTTTAATCCATGCCTTGGTGATAACCATAGAGGCAATTGCTCATTTGTGAAGCTTTCATGCTTTTATCAAGTGAAATAAATGGGTTTTCTTTTGAAAAGTTTTTTGAAATAACTATAAGTCCTTAGTATGATAGCCCTTAGTTGAGTGGTTAGTTTCTGATTGTTGCATGTTTGTTTTATTGGTGCAATGTGTTGATTGTGTTTTTATTCTATTTTCCGGTGATAGATGCGAACAATTCCGGGGAAGAAGAAGAAGTGGTTCAGACGAGGATTTTCTTTATATTGTTGGAATTCTTATTTGATGGAGTGGAAGAAGTCCAGGGACAAATGAGCCAACCAAGGCAAGCCATCTTTTGATCTCTTGCTATTAATCCTTGTTGTTGTGTTCATTGTTCCATTATACTTGGTTCCTTGTATCTTGCTTTATGATTGGTCCTCTACTCTATGCATACTTACTCCCAAGTATGTTGAACCCCTTGTTGACGTTATGCACACTTACTCCCAAGAATGTTGAATCCCTTGTTGATGTTATGCATGCTTAACCTAATCATGTATGTCCCCTTATGTTCATCTTCTTAGTGGTATGATGATTAACATCATGACCCTTGTTGAATCCTCCTACTTTTGTTGTCCCTATACATGCTTACCCTTAAGCATGTATGACCCCCTTTTGACACCACAATCATCATATCCTTAGTGGTGTGATGGTTAGCATCATGCCCTTGTTGATAGCTCAGTTCTCCACAATAAAACCTTAGGTTGGGAAACCCCGATGTTTTATGTTTTGGAAAGACTTTGAAAAACTTTGG